>NC_081407.1:130529676-130897176 GCF_030272615.1 Cryptomeria japonica | reverse complement strand
CTTCATGATCTTGTATTAGGGTTGTTATCGAAGTAATGAGGGAAGAACTCATGAACTATGAATTCAGGTTTTGGGTAACTATGACATTCCTGTTACATTTGTAGCCATCTTACTTGTCATGGGTACACCCAAAAATGAGGCAATTATACCTTGTCAAGCTATTTTTGAAGAAAATATGTTGACTAGTTTAGAACTAGCTATCAATAATGTTAATGAGAGCCTAATGATTCCTTAGCCCGAAGATAATGTTAAGCCGGGTGAAAGGAATTGTCATAGGGATGTGGTGATGCACCATATCTTTATTATTAAAGGTATCTCCTACTTTGAAGAAAGGAGACCAATTATTGCTAGAAATATTGTATTTCTCCTAAAATGGCTTCATCTGAAACTTGCTAGGGGTAGGAAATGGTGGGTCAAATATATGGCTGAGGAAGGCTTCATGCCTCCACCCTACTTCCCTGCAACAGATATCAAGAGATTCCAAGTAATAGCTCCTGTGATTATCAGGGCATCTCATCTGGCTGATAAACCTTCCTCTTTGACTAGGAAGAGGACTTGAAGGGCGATGGTGGATGGTGGTGACTGACCCGCTCACCTCTTTTGAAAATTACCTTCCTCCTCATGGGGATTGTGTTTTCATTGATAAGATCTGAGAGACTAAGGGTTCAACTTTATATTTTCCTTTTATGTTATAAACTTAGGTTATCAAGGGAATCCCTGAGAATTTTGCTTTCCCAGCTAGGGCATACTTGAAAGCTTTCTAATATGGATATTTGGCAGTAATTTTGTATGGACTTTAGATATATAAAATAATTTTATTTTATTTTTTGTGACTAACAAATGTCCCTGTTTGCACTTTATAATAAACATTTAAATATTGATTGCTATGTTTCTGGACCCTTTCTCGCTACCTGGGCTTCTATAAATACCACCCGCATATATAAAGATTATACATACAAGTGAACATTATTAAATATCAGGGGCCTCCAACTAGGCATTGTTTTGGTCTCTGTTTCTCTATGCTTACATGGTTATGACATATTTTTTAATAAATGATATGCACCAGAAATTATGGATTTATCTTATCTAGCATGGTTTTGCTAACTAGCATAGTTTTGCTAAAATGATATGCATCAGAAATTATGGATTTATCTTATCTAGCATGGTTTTGCTAACTAGCATGGTTGCTTGTGACTATTACTGTGCAAGGAATCATAACATCAAAGGTTATCCAAAGGATAGAGAACATGTGGTCTTTACCTTTTTGGCCTCTCCAGGGTAAAAAATACTCTATGTTAGGAACTGTATCAAGCAATCAATATCACGCTTGAATTGAGGAAATATGTAGTTTTTTCAAATGTATAGATAACAAACAACTAGATATTCTTTTGGAGGAAGATCTGAGGTTTTCTCCACCCAGTTTTTTCCTACGAGTGTCCCTAGTGAGCCGGGTTCTATTAGGTTTTAAAATATTAATAAAATCTTATGGCTTAGGTCTGTTATGGATAATTTTTTTGTTTTTGGTAAATTAATATGAATGTACACTTAATAAATAAATAATCAAAATAAATTGCTTGTGTGTGTTTAGATATCTCTCAAAGATTTATACTAATAGCTAATGTAATTATTCATAAATTTAAAATTAATTATTGTAGATAAAAGATATATTAAATATACATAATTTTAAAAATATTAAACTCCAAGAAATATCTCTCAACATCTTTAAATAAATATATTAAGTTATTTATGCTAATACTTAATCTAATTATTAATCAATTAAATTAATTGATTTTATAAGATTTTCATGCATATTTTTAATTAATTAAAAAAAATCTTATAAAATCAATTAACTCAAGTTTTTTTTCAAAAAAATAAAAAATCTGATAGATTTATATTTATAGATATAAATTAACTACATAAATACGTTCTCTACATCTTAGCTTTGCTCCATCTCTCTGAATTACTTACTCGGAAATCCGATTGCAACGAGAATGGGTAATATTTTTGGCATCAGGGGAAGAGCTCGCGCTACCACGTTTCCCAGTCCAAGTGATATAGATCCACCTAGCCTAACAGACTTTGATAGACTGTTAAATATGCCCACAGAAAATACGATGTCTGGTAGAATACAATTTTATTCCTTAGGTAGTCTGCCGCTGGAGAATAACTTTCTAAACCCTATTTTTAATGGGTTTTTGGGGCCAGAGGAAAACAGTGATCTTCAAGCTCTGACAGGAGACAATGGCCAGCAATCAGAGTTTTTTGTGGTCACAAACGAAAATCCCGACTTCAGTGATATTTTCATCGCAACTAATCAGGTCAGCGCTGTATTGCTGCCCACCTTTGATGAAGAACTTAATGATGGATTGCAAGTTGGTATTAACTGGTTCAGTGCTGAATTTGAAGGAGGTGGAAGTTTGATCTTCAAATTTGAGCTGTGTAGAGTGGATGATGAGACAATTAGCGACTCTGTGATGGGTCAGATTGTTTCAGAAGAACTGATGCAGACAGAATATTTTGGTAACTTTGAAGATAGAAAGCGGCGGGAAGGGCATATCCGCTTTTTTGTTTGCACTCGTGATCAGCTAAGGAATCCGCTGGTGGTTATTTTCTTGCAAAAATTATGTATTAGGCATGCAAACTTGCCTGTATATCTTTATGAAGCTCAAACTCCTGGAATGAGCGATGAAGAGGCTGCAGAGATCCTGGGATCATCCATGCAATGG
The DNA here is from genome assembly GCF_030272615.1 of Cryptomeria japonica. Taxonomy (NCBI): domain Eukaryota; kingdom Viridiplantae; phylum Streptophyta; class Pinopsida; order Cupressales; family Cupressaceae; genus Cryptomeria; species Cryptomeria japonica. Next base: position 130,894,450 of record NC_081407.1, on the reverse strand, counting down.
ATTGAAGGATCAGAAGGGGCAGAGATAGATTGTGCAATTTGCCTTGATTCGATTCAAAGAGATGAAGAAGTAAAAGCTTTGGCATGCAAGCATGTGTATCATTATGCATGCATCCTACGCTCAACAAAAAGAAAGCAGCAGTGTCCCATATGCCGTGCCAGTTACGATTGCAGGACAGGTCAATGAGAATAGAATTTCTCTGCATTCTACAGAAGAAGACATTAATTGTTTCGTGTTCTTTGATTATATCATCATGTAAAATCAGAAAAGAAACATTATGTTATTTCTGTATATTTTCCTTAACCTATCGATTCTATATGCATAATGCATATCTTTGTAAATATTTTTCTTAATATTAAAATTTCAGTAATGTTTGGTCTTCCATATGTCTGATGTTTTCATCCAAATTTAGGTCTCATTTATGCAAAATGCTGTGTACCTTCAAATTATGTAATTCTGAAGGGCTCTTCTGATTTCTCATTTAGTATGTGTTTTGTCTTCACACAGACTCTCTTTGGAAGTCAAATCTGCAAACCAATTTTATTAAAACATTTCAGTTTATTATAGCAGCACAAGAAATGAGAAATGAATCGTCTCTTTTAGGTATGAATTATAATATTCATTGGTCATTATTAAATATGAATTATATTTTTCTCTTTGTGTGTTTTCAATATTAATAATGTCTTTTCAATATTAATAATTTGGCTAGTCTTTAGTAATCTTATAGTTCATTTAGGTACTCTTTTCTATTATCACAAAGTTACAAGATTTTAGGTTAATATAAACAATAAAATTATATTTCTATTATTTAAATTTTTTAAGTTAAATTAAAAGGATGGTATATTTAGATTTGAGTATAAATCTAAAAAAGAAATGTGATTTAAAAGAATAAAATAAAAATGACATGCAAGGATAATTAGATATTATAATCAATAATATAAAATTAATGAATATTTAAGTTTTGTATTGTTTAAGGAACTTTTAATAGTATTATATTTAATTTTAGTGGTTAAATTTGTTATGGCATTATAAGCTTTATATTTGATATTATTAAAAAAAATTGTACAGATGTAGAGTAGTTATCATAAGATTCAAGGGTCACTTTTGAATATGAATTGATTTTTTTATGTGTCGGTGAAATATAAAGAACTTGATTTCATGTGTTAGGAAGGTGTAGCCTCAGCAAACTTATAATACATTCGTGTCTTTTTTTCTATTATCTCAAAGCTACTCAAAGGCCATAAATCTCTTGCACATGGCTTTAAGCTAATTAAAATAATGCAAATGTTAAATATACAATTAATTTATATTTTAATTATTTTAATTTTAATGTTAAATAAAATAGGTAGTATAATTAGATTTGATGTTGGAAATAAAAATTAAATTAAAAAAGAATGACACTCATCAATAGTGACACGTAGTAAAGAATAATTCAAAATTTTCCAATATTAAAGTTTTAAATTTTTTTAAAAATTATTTATATAGAACTCTATTTTTAAATTTATTATAAAATTATAAACAATATTCATTTTATATTTTATATTTAATATTCATTTTCAATCATTTTTATTTAATATCATTTATGCACATAAAAAATAATGATATAATATTTAAATTAACTTAAAATAATTTAATTGTTTTGATATAATAATTAAATAGTTAATTTTTGTTTTAAATGATTATTCAATTTTCAAAAATTATGAACTCATAAATTATAGATTTATATTTATCAAAATGGATTTTAGACTATTCTATCTCGTCTTGACATTAAACAACAATCAAATTCTTGTTAATTTTTTTAATTAAATATTTTAATTATTTTTAATAAAAAATAATAAATATAACATATAATTTTTCGATTAGCCATGCATACATTGTTCATCTATTATTCACCTCTATATTATTGTGCAAAACATTATCCCGAATATATATACTTATCCTCAACAACAGTTGGGTAGTTAACTATTTTTCATGCATGTCCTCCCACTCGCTAACACTTGCGAGAGAACCATTTCATTTCATTTTTTCACTTCGCATAACTTCACTTTTTATAATATATGTTTGCTTGCCTGCATGATGAGAGCATTTGACGAGTAGTACTCGTGAGTTTATAATTCATTCATGTTATATTATGTTTAGGGAATATATATATATATATATAAAACTTACTTTTATTAAATTCACTTCAATCAAGTTAAATAGGCGTTGATATTTGAAATTTTAATTTTAATAATTTAAGATAATTCTTTTTTAATGCATATATCTTAAATAAATGAATAATATTAATAACAATTTAATAATTTGAATAATTTATTTTGTATAATTATTCAAATCAATTTAATAGAAAATAATATTTTTCAACAAAAATAATTAAGTTTAATAAATGTAATTTAAAATTTTTAGAAAATAATTTAACACTTATTAAAGATAAACTGAAATTAAATCATAACCATTATAACCTTAATTGTAATTGAATAAAATTGATTCCTAAGGCTAAATCAAGTCTAATCTTAACTATAAATTGTATTTTAATTGAAATCATAATTGATCCATAACGCTAACCCTTAGGTTACCTTTATCCTTAAACATCTGTAAATCTAACTATAAATCAAAATAATTTGGTGATTAGATTAGTGTTTGATTCAATTTAATGGTCAATTAGGTGAAGCGGGTTACAATCAAGTTGTTTTAATTTTAGTATTAAGGCTTGATATGGTCTAGGGTTAGGCTTTAATTTGGTTACATCTCTAATACTAATTCTAACCTAAAATAATTTAGTGATTGGATTAGTGTTTGATTCACTTTAATATTCAATTAGGTCAAGGGATTTATACTTTAATTTGGTTTAGTTTAAGTATTAAGGTTTGATATGGTCTAGAATAAGGGTTTAATTTGGTTTATTCCTAGGTTTAAGGTATAATTTGGTTTAGGGATATGGTTAGGGTTCAATTTTGTTTAATGTTCAATTATTTTTAGGTCTAGTTCAATTTTGATACCTTTTAGGGTTAAATTTTCTTTACTATTAGAGTTAGGATTTATGCAACATTAGGGTTCAATTAGGGTTAGGGCTAGAATTAGAGTAATTGTTTAGTCAATGTTTGATTAGTGTTATGGCTAGATTAGGATTATAATTCAATTACAATTATTGATTATGATTACCATTAGGGTTAGTATTACATTACAATTAGGGTTAAGGCCATCAAGAAATTAGGGTTTAAGTTTCATTTGGTTTACATTTAAGGGTAGCGTTTAGGTTTTTGGTTCAATTAAGTTTGATTTTCAATTAGATTTAGGGTTAGTGTTCAATATGGTTTAGTTTTTTTTATTAAGATAAATGGGTTAGAATAGAAAACCACAAAAATAGACCTAAACAGGATGCAACAACAAAAAAAGCTAAGATAGAGCTATCATAAGCTCAACATTTTTTTGGGTCGCTTTATTATATATCTCATGGAGTTCCTCCATAATAAACCTTGAACTATTCTCCTGGTCTTGGTACATGGTCTCATGGACACTTGCACTTCCCGGTTCATCTTAGTCAAGTTGATATCTAGATATGTCTTTTCTCTGGTCATCTGCTTCTTTTGCAAGGCAATTTCCTCATTGACTCTCTAGCTTATCAAGTTTCTCCTCATGTTTAGTCTTCATTATCTTGATATCTTTCATAATTTGTTGGGATATCTTCAAGAGTTCATTCATTTTATCTGGAGCATGAATCTTAGTGAAAGTGGCAATGAGATCTTTAATCCCCTATTTCAAAATATTGATTTCCCCTAAAAAACATCAGAAACACTTTTCTTGATACATCAATGACTTCCCTAGGAGCATATCAACATCCTTTCATCATCTTTGGTCTCATTGGGGACCACATTGAATGGGATGTTGAGTTTTATTTTGTTATCCTCCTTATCAAGAGGCTTATTTTCAGTCTTCCTATTTTTTCCTATTTTGCGAGCACAAAATGTGGGTATGTGAAATATGGGTTTTCTTTCTAGCAGCCCACCTAGGAGGATTTTTTCTGCTCCTACTAGTACCAAGAGTGGACCGGCATCCTCCAAGGGTTTATAATTTGAATCGCCCGACACATGGACATCATTCCAATTCATAGCCTTCCCACCCTCTGCATCATCATACTTTGTATATGATACATCATGCACCTCCTTGTTGGCTAAAGACTTAGGTTTTTTAGAGTAGGGGAGGGTTTGACCTCATGGGAATTCACATACTCTATGATTAAGAGGACTAAACCCTCATAAAGAATTGGGTTATCCAAATTCTTAGTGTGCTTACTAATAGATAGCTCCAAGGAAGATAACAAGTAAAACAAAATGGAATTTTTTTTCATGTCTAAAATGGTTTATAATTGGTGAAATGGTAACAAAAATGCTAGCAAAGAGACCATCGAGGGTAATGTACCTCATAATGAATTCTGCCATGTCCACTCAAAGACTTTGAAGGTCCACTTGATTATAGATGACATTCAGGTTCTTCTTAACCCTTCTTATTTCACTTTGTTTATTATAGAAAATAGAGAAGGCTTATTTTGAGCTCTTCCTTTCCGTGAAAAATTTTCTAGCCTCCATACTGAGCCCTAAAATCTCAACAATCAAATATTCATTGATTCTGAACTCTACCGCATACACACACAACACCCCATTATCCCAATTACTCACAAATAAGTCAATGAGCTGATGATTATGTGCATGAAGTTTTCAAACAAAGGGATTGATTCTTCCATCCAAAATTTCCATTCTGTTTTTGTCTTCATCAATTATGATATTTCTTTTGTGATTTTTCTGGATGAAACTAAAACCAGAGTTCAAAGCGATGCAAAACAAACAGAACCACAGGAACAATTTGAAAACTCGCCTTTGCTCTTTTCAATGAAAATCCCTACACATGTGATCTATTATCATTAATGTTCCAACGATGAAATCTTTTTGGCATCCTTCCTCATCATCTCACACAACTGGAATGAGCAGGAATCCCCTTCTTGCCACCACTTTTCATCATTTCTAACCACACCTAGATTAGCCACATGGTCAGCTGGTCTATTATCCTCCCTAAAAACATGTGATATTTTAATATCCTAAAATTTGTTCAATCAATATGGTTAGTGTTGGGGGTATGGTTAGATTTGTTTAGGGTTAGTGTTGAGTTTGATTTAGGTGTGGAGTTCAATTAAAATTGACACTCAATTAGGTTTAGGGTTAGGATTCAATATGGTTTAGTTTTAAGGGAAGGGTTCAATGTGGTTTAGGGTTATAGTTTGATTTGAGTTTAGTGCTAGTCTTTAGATGAGAAAATTTTATAATGATTAGGGCCAAATTTAATTTAAATTATACAATGGAGTTTGATTTTTTTATGGTTTGGGTTAGGGTTCAATTTGGTTTAGTATTAGGATAAAAATTAGATATACAATTAGAGTTAGGTTTTTTTTCATAATAATCACCCTAATTTAATAATAGCTATGATGATTTTTTTTGTGTTTAATTATATTTAGGGTTAGGGTTCAATTTAGCTTAGTTTTTAATTGTGCTTAAGTTTGGAGTTCAATTAAGCATAACTAAGTTCTAATCTTAATTAAACTGTAATTGTAATTGAATCAAATAGATTGTTAAGGGTAATTAAAGTCTAACCTTAACTATAAAATGTAATTTAATTGTAATCATAATTGATCCATAACACTAACCCTTAGGTTACCTTATCCTTACACATCTCTAATACTTTCTAACTCAAAATAATTTAGTAATTGGATTAGTGTCTGATTCAAGTTAAATTTCAACTAGGTTAAGTGGGTTATGTTTTAATTTGGTTTAGTTTTAGTATTAATGCTTGATATGGTCTAGGGTTAGGCTTTGATTTGGTTACATCTTATTAATAACTCTAACCCAAACTAATATAGTGATTGGATTAGCGTTTGATTCAATTCAATGTTAAATTAGGTTAAGGGTTTTATAGTTCAATTTGGTTTAATTTTAGTATTAAGGGTTAGGGTTAAATTTTATTTAAATTTAGGAATGGAGTTTAAATTGGATGATGGTTTGGGTTAGGATTCAATTTAGATTAGTATTAGGGTCAAAATTAGATATAGAATAAAATTTAGGGTTATAATTTAGTTAGGTTAGTTTTAGTATTAAGGCTTGATATGGTCTCAGATTAGGGTTTAATTTGGTTACATTTCTATACTAATTATAGCCCAAAATAATTTAGTGTTCATATTAGTATAATATGATTCAATTTAATTTTCAATTAGGTTAAAGGGGATATGGTTCAAATTGGATTAGTTTTAGTATTAAGGCTTGATATGGTATAGGGTTAGGGTTTAATTTGTTTTATTTTTACATTAAAGGTACGATTTTGATTTACGTTTATACTTAGCTTTCAATTTGGTTTATTACAGTTCACTACCATTTAATTTTAGGGTTAGGGTTATGATTCAATTTTATTAATTATTAAATTAAGCTAAAAATTGTTTAGGATGAAGGTTCAATATACTTTTGTGCTTAATTAGGTTAGCATTAGGTTTGAAATTGAATTTTGTGTACAGTTTCCCTTGAATTTGGTTTAGCATTAGGGCTATGGTTTAGCATTATGGCTAGGGTTTAATTTTGCTTACTATTAGGATTATCATTTAATTTGGTTTAGGATTAGGACAAGGGTTCTATTCATTTTAGTGTTAGGGTCAAGATTAAAACTATAATCCTAATTTAATATGGGCTAGTATTAAATCTGGTTTAGTGTTTAATAAAGTTTAAGATTATGATTAAATATCATTAAGTTCAATTAGGTTGTGGGTTCAACTTTACTATAGCTTTGATGCCAAGGTTTAATTCGGTTTAGTGTTGAATTAGGTTTAGTATTAGGGATGAATTTGGTTATGAGTTAGTCTTCAATTTGATTTACTACTAGAGTAAGAGTTCTATTGTTTTAGTATTAATGTTACAAATAATAATTTCATGAAGGGTCAAGATTAACATTAGTTTAGTATTCAATTTAGTTTGAGATTATTGTTCAAATTTAATTTTGTTTAGAAATAGGGCCAATATTAGATATTAAAAAAATAATAAGGTTTGGGATTTCAACACTAACTTAGTTTAAAAAGGGTTAGGGTTCAATTTGGTTTAATGCTCAATTAGGTTAAGGGTTAGTTTTAAATTTGGTGATTTATTAGGATTCAATTAAGTTTAGTGTTAACATTACATGAGGATATCTTATATTCAAGCATCTTCCTTATACTTTGGTTTTATGTTTAATTAAGTTTAGGGTTAGGGTTCAATTTGGTCTAGGGTTATAGTTCAATTTAGTTTAGTGTTAGCACTGTGATTCAATTTGGTGAAGCCTTTGGCTTTAATTTATTTAGTGTATAGTTAGGAATGAGATTAATATAATAACCCTAATTTAGTAAGAGTTAAGTTAGGGTTTTATTTGGTTTACTATTAAGATTAGTGTTTAATTTAGGTTAGAATTCACTTTAGATTAGGGTTAGCTTTAATATTATAGTTTAGTTTGGTTAATTCTTTGAGTATCTTTAGGATTAGGGTTCGATTTGGTTTAAAGTTTAATAATGTCAAAATTAAATTTTCATTAGGGTTGAGGTCCTATTTTTATTTCAGTTTATTGTTTTGATTAATAAAAGATGGGATGGCCCCATCATTGATACATTACTACTAGATAGGCATCTAATGGGAGCTCACAAGAAGTGATTTCACCTAAAACACAAGCACCAAAAAGGAGAACCCTTTTTGTAAAGGATACTTTTGACTGGAGCATCAACTAATGGGAGAGAGATCTCAAAATAAACAAGGTTACCTACTCACAATAATGGCCTTTAGGAGAACCCCAAACCCTGTACCAATGAAAACCCCTTGCACAGAAACAACATAGTCAAGCAAAGTACTACAACAATTAGGTTTTGAAAGGAATCCCAAAATGTTTTTCTTGGACACCCCACTACAAACAAAAATTTTTATAGATAAAGTCTCATAGGGTTTATGGAATTTTTTTATTAAAAATTGCAACAAACAATTTAATTTATTTCGACATGAAAATATAACTCATTTAACTACCAAAATGAATCATTTTATTAATATTTATACTAACCAAACTCTAATATTAATTTGTTGATAAATCGTAAGTAATAATTAATTAATTAAATAAATCACCAAAATAATCAAATCTTTTTAATAATTAAATTCCACAAATATATTTAATTATAACTCAATTAATTAATAATTAAGCCTTATTTAATTCAATTACAAATCATTATTATTAATTTAATATTAATCCATCCCCATGTTTAAATATTTAGACATAAACATCAATTATTAATTACTCATAAGTAATAATAGTAACTAATTTAATAACATCATGAGAAGGATATAATACACAATACCTATTATTCGGCAGCCAACCTAGAGAGGTATTACAATTTTTATTAGCTTCACTAAACCTTTGACTGAAGAGGAAACTTGTAGAAACCCCATAGATCAATTTATTTTGGTTTATTGTTGATATGAGGGTTTAATTAAATTTATATCAAGGATTAATTTGGATTAGTGGTATGGTTAGAACTAGAGGTAGGGTTGGAATTAAAATACCAACCCTTATTTAATTATGATTAAACTATATTAAATTAAATTAAAGGAAGATTATCAACTCTTATTTAATTATGATTAAACTATATTAAATTAAATCAAAGGAATATTTAAAGCATTTCTTTGAATGTGGGGAAGGGGTTGTTGGCCATTTGGTGAAATTGATTATGTGTTGCATTTATGTTCTGGCATGATCCGGTTGACTTCGGTATAATCCAGTGATGGAATTCGCTTGTTCATAATGCTTTTACTCATATTTGGTCAGTTGGTTTTAGTCTGGTGATTGGATGCTATCCTGCTTGCTATGCAGATTGGTTTTTGGTTCTTGTGAGAGTTTCACTAGAAGAGCTTTTTGGTAGAGATCTTTGATGGATTGCATAATTGGTGTTGGTGCAACTTCTGATGGATTTTTAGGATGCTATTGGTGATCTTGTTCAATACTTGGCATTTGGAGATCTTTGCTGAAGCATGTGGACCCTATACTTGGTCCTTGTTAATCTAGGTTATGGATCATCATTAATGTAATGTGTGGATAGGACCTATTGTTGTATTTTTGGGATGTCTTATGTGTTGGATATTACTTGTTTGGTCTAAGGACGACATGGTTTGTAATTATGTAATTGGTTTATTGTCTAGTGGTTGACCTGATTGTTTATGATTGAGGGTTTGTATAAATAAGATGTAAGATATCATTGTAGATAATCATGGTTAATGTAAAAGGTCATGGTTAAGGAATGTAAACTGAGAATAAAGTAATATCATTAAGGAAATGGATTTGGTCGATCATTGGAGATCAAATTGGGTTTGTAAGAGGATTTATTCCTTCGGTATTGAGCTTAATAGGAATTGTGCTCTGGCATAGGAGATGCAATCTTTTGCAGTTCAACACTTCTCCGAATTGTAGTCTGGATTTATATGTAGTCAGTGAGGCTCCTTTTATGATGAGTAGTGTGCTCTAGGTTATTGGCCTTACAACAAGTGTAGGCCCCTACATTGTAATTCACATACTTACTACATAAGTATTATCTGACTATGGGTAGGCTTCCCAGCGTGGTTTTCCCTTTACACGGTTTTCCACGTACAAATCTTGGTGTTGTGTGGATGGCTTTTATTCTATGATTATTGTATATATTTAACTGAATTAACTGCTATTCTGATATAATTGTTTTGAGCTCCAATATTAATGTTTAAATTGCTAATGCTTTCCATAATTTGTGACAACTGATTCACCCCCCCACCCCTCAATTGTCTTCCGGTTATCTGAACTATCTAACAATTGGTATCAGAGGTTTGGTCCTCTCTATAGAAAGCTTAACCGCTTGAGGAAGATCCTATGGTGACTATCAGTTCAAGTTAATCTAGTTCTTCTAGAGCTATCTTGTGAAGGGATATACCAAGGCTTGAAGGAACAAATTACATAGTATGGAAGATTCAGATAGAGACTCATTTGAGATGTCTTGGCAAAGAGATTTGGGAAATCACACAGAATGGTGTCACATCCTTTAATCCAGGATGTGGCAATCCTCCTTTGACTAACCTGGACAAGGAGATTGAGAATGATTGTAGAGAAAGAGAATCCCTCTTGTATGCACTTTCTGATTAGCAAATAATGGGATTAAAAGAAAAATCATCTGGAACGACTATATGGGATAAGTTGTAGACTCTTAATGGAGGTGACCCTACAGTGAAGATTTCTAAACTTGATGGTTACCAGGTGAGATATGAAAACCCGAAGATGGAAGAAGATGAAAGGATTAGTGCATTCATGGAAAGATTAAATGAGATTGTTATGGGAATTCAATGTGATGGTGGAACTCTGAGCGAAGATGAAATTATTTCTAAATTCCTAAGAGCCCTACCAACAGCTTACAAAATGAAGGCTACTGCTACCAATGAGTTGAGAACAATGGCTAATACATCTGTCAATAGAGATACTTTGGTTGGGAAACTATCTGCTTTTGAGCTTGAGGAATTTGGAACTTCTGGAGTTGTGAAGACTAAACCTAGTTTTCATGCATCTACATCTACAATCGATATGCAAGACTGGAGAGATTTATATGAAAAAGAATTATAAGATATGAAGAAAGAAGATGACAAGTTTGAGCAACTTGAAGCACTATTTTCTAGGAGAGTACCTAAAGGACTGGTAGGAAGTAAGTGTGAAGGAAAAATAACTTTTAAATGTTTTGCATGCAATAAGATTGGTTATTTTTCATATAGATGTCATAAAAGGAATTCAAGATTTTAAGAAAGAGTTAAAAGATCATTTAAACCTAACCTTGAATATTAGAACAAGTATAGATTCAAGAAAAATAGAGATAAATCATGCTACATAGTGGATGAGGAAGGCAAAATTGATTCAAATGATGAACTGATAGAAGACTCTACTAGTGGATCCAACAATGGGAAGGAATGGGTATTCTTGGCTATAAAGGAAGATGATCCGGCACTGGAAGAGAATGTACCCGAGGAGAAGGTACTTGCTGCTAAAATTGAGGACAAGGATGAATGGGTAATTGACAGTGGTTGTTCACATCATATGACTGGAGATAAAGGGAAGTTTTTGTCTTTGCAAGAGTTTGATGGTGGACTAGTTAGATTTGGACATGGCAAGGCATGTATGATCAAAGGAAAAGGAGCTATATCATTGGATGGTAAGAACAATACTGACAATGTTTATTATGTTGAAGGTTTGAAGCATAATCTTTTGGGTGTAGGATAATTGGTAGATAAGGGATTTCAATTATAGTTCAAGGATGGAAAATTTAAAATCATTAACAGATATAGATTGGAGATTGCAACTGATACACAGAAAAAAGGTAACATATTTCATTTGAACTCCGGTGAGAAGACATGTTTGATTACACAGATTGATGAAAGTTGGTTGTGTCATAAAATACGGTGTCATGTGAATTTTGATTGCATTGTGGAGATCAATTCAACTAAGGCCATTAGAGATATACCTAAGATTATGAAGCCCTATAATCTTGTATGTAAGGAATGTCAAATGGGTAAACAGGTCAGAACCTCTTTTAGGAGTATACAAGATAAATCAAATGATGTTCTTGATCTTATTGATACTAATTTTTGTGGCGGTTATAGAGTTCAAATTTTTAATGGTGATAGATATTTCATGTTAATCATTGATGATTATTCTAAAATGGCATGGGTTACTTTTTTGAGAGAAAAATCTGAAGCATTTGAAAAGTTTAAAATCTTTAAGGCTAACGTGGAAACTGAGACAGTACTGAAGATTAAATGTTTGAGATTAGATAATGGTGGATAATTCACATCCGGTGAGTTTAATAATTTTTGTGACAAGCATGGTATTAGAAGACATTTTTCTCCTACCCGAACACCTCAACAGAATGGAGATGTGGGAAGGAAAAATAGAACTATCTTGGATGCTACTAGAACAATGATGATGGAATAAAATCTACCTCACATCTACTGGAGAGAAGCAATTAGTACAATGGTTTACATATTCAATGGAGTACATATCAAAGGAGAAATCGGTAAGACACCTTATTAATTATGTTTTGGCAATACATTTATAGTTAAGTATTTCAGAAATAGTATATGTTATATTAGGAGAGATATTACTATTGGGAATTTTGATAATAGATGTGATGAAGGCATATTTCTTGGTTATTCTAATAAGAATAATTCATATAGATGTTATAACAATAGATTTCAGAGAATTGTGGAGAGTGCTAATGCCAAAGTAGATGAGATGAGAAAAAGTTAAATCAAAGTTTATGAGAAGGAACCAACAGTGGAAATAATTATATCTGAACCAATAGAACCTTTACTCGAACAAAGAGCTCAACCAGTTACTGAGGCAACATCAATGAATTCTACGGTAACAGAAGAACAAGGAAGAGGAATAGAGAGTCGGAAGACTCCTAGGTTTGTGAGATTGAATAATTCTAAAGATCCAATTATTAGAGATAAGAACAATGAAGTCATGACAAGAAGAAGACTATCAACTAAGGAGGTATGCTTAATTTAACAAGTTAAACTAGTATCAGTAATCAAGGCATGTAAAGATTAATTTTGGTTAAAAGCTATGGAAGAAGAATTAGATTAGATTGAGAAAAATAATACATGGAATATGGTTCCTTGACCTAAAAATCAAAAATGTTATTTGAACTCAATGGGCTTTTAGGAACAAATTGAATGAGGATGGTCAAGTTATAATAAATAAGGCTAGATTGGTTTGTAAAGGATATTCTCAGAAGAAAGAAATTTATTATGGAGAAACTTTTGCACTGGTAGCTAGGATTGAAGTTGTAAGATTATTTCTTGCTTATGCTGCTTATAAAAACTACAAGGTTTGTCATATGGATGTTCAATGTGCATTCTTGAATGGGGATCTTGATGAGGAAGTTTACATTGACCAACTTGATGGTTTTTTGCTATCACATGATACTGATATGGTTTGCAGGTTAAGAAAAGTTTTATATGGATTGAAAGGGCAGTGCTAATATTAATTTATATTATAAAATCACTGATGATGATATATTGATTTGAATTATTTTTTGATGACATTGTTTTTGGAGGTGAAGGTAAATTATGCATAGAATTTTCTAAGAATATGAGGAAAGAGTTTGAGATGTCTATGATTGGTGAGATGACATTTTTCTTAGATTTGTAGTTTACTCAGATTGACAAAGTCATTTTTATGATGAGATGGTGGTAAAAAGGATTTTTAGATACTTGCAATATGGCTTGTGGTACCTTAAGGATGATAACTTTACTTTATGTGCATATACAGATGCACATAAAGTAAAGTTAATTAAAAATTTCCTTTACTTTACTTTATGTGCACATTCATATACACAAAGTAAAATAATTTTCCTCAAAAAATTGAGTTCAACCTCATTGCAATAGTACTAGTACTAATAAATGAATAATATTAATAATAATTTAATAAGTGGAATAATTTTTTTATAAATTATTCAAATCAATTTAATAGAAATTAATAATATTTTTCAACATAAATAATTTGAATTTAATAAATGTAGTTAGATTTTTTTTTAAATTCATTCAACACCTAAAAAAGGAAAACCTAAAGTGAAACATAATCATTATAAAATAATCTTAATTTAACCCTAACTTGATCCTAATTAAATTTTAATTTTAACCTTTACTGAATTCTAACCTTAATTGAACCCTAATTGCAATCCAAACAAATTGATTCCTAAGGTTAATTGAAGTATAGTCTTAACTATGAGATTTATTTTAATCATAATTGATCCATGACACTAACGCTTTGGTTACCTTTATCCTTAAATAGATCGCTAATACTAACTCCTCCAAAGAAAAATAATTTAGTGATTGGATTAGTGTTTATTGAATTTAATGGTCAATTAGGTTAAGGGGGTTATAATTAAATCTGGTTTAATTTATTGTATAAAGGCTTGATATGGTTTAGGGTTAGGCTTTTATTTGGTTACATTTCTAATAATCTCTATTAAAAAACAATTTAGTGATTTGTTTAGTGTTTGATTCAATTTAATATTTACTTATATCATGAGTTTATAGTTCAATTTGGTTTAGTTTAAGTATTAAGACTTGATAAGTTTTAGGGTTAAGATTTAATTTTGTTTATAGTTAGGTTTAAGTTATAATTTGGTTTAGGGTTATGGTTAGGATTCAAATTCATTTAATGCTCAATTATTTTTAGGGATAGAGTTCAATTTTGATTTATTTTAAGATTTAATTTGTTTCACTATTAGGATTAGGATTTATGTAATGTTAGGTTCCAATTAGGGTTAGGGTCAGAATCAAATAATTTTTTAATCAATGTTTGATTAGTATTATGACTAGATTAGGATTATAATTCAACTACTATTATTGTTTATGGTTACCATTAGGGTTAGTATTAGGGTTAAGGTCATCAATAAATTAGGGTTCAAGTTTCATTTAGTTTATTGTTAGGGGTAGTGTTAGTTTAAGGGTTAGTTTTGAGTTGGATATAGTTTTAAGGGGTCAATTTAATGTTCAATTAGGTTAAGGGGGTTACGTTTCAATTTGGTTTAGTTTTAGTATTAATGCTTGTTATAGTCTAGGGTTAGGTTTTAATTTGGTTATATCTCTAATACTAACTCTAACCCAAAATAATTTAGTGATTGGATTAGTGTTTGATTCAATTTAATATTTGATTAGGTTAAGTGGTTTACGGTTCAATTTGGTTTACTCTTAGTATCAAGGGTTAGGGGCAAATTTTATTTAAATTTATAAATGAAATTTAATTTGGATTATGCTTTGGGTTAGGGTTAAATTTGGTTTAGTGTTAGGGTCAAAATTAGATATTAAATTTAAGCTAGGGTTAAGAATCAACTTGGTTTAGCTTTAGTATTAAGGGTTGATATGGTCTAGTGTTAGGGTTTAAGTTGGTTTAATGTTAGGTTTAAGGTATAATTTGGTTTATCATTATGGGTAGGGTTCAATTTGGTTTAATGTTCTATTTTTTTTTAATGCTAGAGTTCAATTTTGTTTTCTTGTAGGGTTAATTTTTTTTTTTCTATTAGGAATAGGATTTGTATAAGGTTAGGGTTCAGTTGGAATTAGGGTTCATTTAGGGTTATGGTTCAATTAGGTTTATGGTTAAGGTTCACTTTTGTTTAGTGTTAGGGTTAGCATTTAATTAAGTTTAGATTTATAGTAACGGTTTAAATACATTGACTATTAGGGTTCACTATCATTTAATTTTAGGGTTAGGGTTATGATTCAATTTTATTTATTATTAGGATTAAGCTAGAAATTTGTTTAGTTTGGTTTAGTACACTTAGGATTATCATTCAATTAGGTTTAGGATTAGTGCTAGGGTTCTATTCATTTTAATGTTAGGGTCACCATTAAAATTATAATCTTAATATAATATGGGCTAGTATTATATTTGGTTTAGTATTTAATAAGGTTTAATATTATGATTTAATATGATTAAGTTCAATTCGGTTTAGGGTTCAAGTTTGGTGGAGTGTTAGTGCCAAAATTCAATTTGGTTTAGTGTTATAGGTCAATATGATTTTAGTGTTGAATTAGGCCTAGTGTTAGGGATCAATTTGGTTTTGGGTTAGTTTTCAATTTGACCTTGCTTTAGAAGAGTTTAATTTGTTTTAGTATTTGTCCTTCAAATAATAATTTAACGAAGGGTCATTTGTTTTAATGTTCAATTAGGTTAAGGGTTAGTTTTAAATTTGGTGATTTGTTAGTATTTATTTAAGTTTAGTGTTAACATTACATTACTATGATATATTTAAGCATCTTCCTTATACTTTGGTTTAGTGTTTAATTAAGTTCGGGGTTAGATTTCAATTTAGTTTTAAGTTATGGTCAGGGTTCAAATTGGTTTGGCATTATAGTTCAATTTAGTTTAGTGTTAGAATTATTATTATTCAATTTGATGAAGGGATTTGCTTGAATTTTTTTAGTATGTAGTTAGAAATGGGATGAAAATAATAACCCTAATTTAGTAATAGTTAAGTTAGGGTTTTATTTGGTTTACTGATGAGATAAGGATTTATTTTGGTTAAATATTAGGGCTTAAGTTTTCTTATAATTCAACTTAGATTTGTGTTAGGGTTTGATTTGGTTTATCATTTTTATTTCAATTAGACATAGAATGTGAATAAAAATATTGATAATTTATTTTAGTAATGTTAAAGTTAAAAGTGTTTGTGATTAAGAATAAGAAACATAAACATACGATGTTATTAACTAAAATATTGTGATAGGAATTTGGTTTTGTTATTTATAAGTGAAAGAGAAAATTAAATCCATCTTACATAAATTTATAATAAAGAAGTAAATAATACAAATTCAATAAGAATTTATTTTATATTTTTTATGATAGTTGTAGTAATAAATATTTAAAAAATTAAAAAAATAAATATATAAAATATTTATTAGAATTCTAAAATAGATGTGTTATGACAATTAAACATTTAATGGACCTAAAATTTTTATTAGAATAAAATAGATTTTCAGTAGCTTACGTTTTGCCTCTTACCTTTACCATAGGCCAATATGGAGGGAGAGGCATGGTGGCCGAGGGGAAGAGATTGAGGGATTGAGGTTTTTATTTAGTCTTTGAAGTCCCTATGTGTTTTTTGTGGCCATGGTAGTCATACTCACTACATTATCCGCTCTCAAATTTTCATTGAGATCATAATTTTCATGGCTTTAACGTACGTAGCTAGCTTCTTACTATGATCCAATAATTTATCCGTAGCCCCAAAATCTCTAACACCATTCATTTGAAAACTTTGTTTTTGTCCATCCACCACTTTCTTCACCAAATTTTCCACATCTCTTATATTTGAAATAAAATAATATAAACTATCAAAATAATCTATTTTCATAAAATTTTGAGACATTTTTATTTTTTCTATAATGATCTAATTTTTTATTTTTACTAATTTCTCTATATTATTTTTCCTTTATATTCAAAATTTAATATTCTAAGATTATATAAAAGTTTATAATATATTCCACACTTATCATTCTAGTATACATATATTAAAGAAAAAAATAGTGATCCTTTATTTCTTGTTTCTACATGACATCCATATTATTTCAAAGTCATTATGTACTAATAAGTTTAGGCCTTTGTGCTCCTAATATCCTATTTTTTATGAGTATATCTACTTAAATATGCTTCCTACATATCTTCACCTATTGAAGCTAGTCCACCTTGAAATTGGTTGCATATCTACACAAATATATTAAAGGAGGGTAGCAACTCCAAATTCATATTTTGCATCCATGCATATGTACATGTTCAAATTTTTGGCATACTTGCCACAAAATTAGTGGCATGTGTCCTACCAAACAATTGATTTTTCTATCATCTGTGTTTCATATGGGCTATCTTTTTATATGTTTCAAGGGTCACCTTATAATTGACTTTTCTAGTGATTGTTATCTATGAACATATTGGATGGTTAATAGTTATTCAAATCAATACACTTTCAATTATGCCATCAATTTTCTTATTAGAAGAGCATGTTGAAAGTATTCCTTTTTTTCATCAGTGTCTTCTTTTGTGTTCTCTTTAATATTTTTAGGGTTGTTTTATATCTTTTAGTTTTTTATATGTTTAGTTTGTATGTAATCATATATTTTCTTAAAAAAATTTATTTTGTGTATTGTACAATTCACTTTATAATCTACAAGTAGAATTTATTTTGTTCAAAATTAAATTAGTCATATTTAAAGCGAAAATTTAAATCATTTATACATAAAATATTATTATGGTGTGAAAATAATAAATTTAAGATTTTGTGTCTAAATTTAAAATATTTGAATTATAGGCGAACGAATTGAAGAATGACGATACTGTGGATGAGCTCTGCGTAAAGGATGCGAAATACTATGGATTTGCTGTTTGCGAGTTAGGGCAATGGTGATACTCACTGCGCCCCTGCTGATGTGGACACCCTCTGTGCACGTAGACCAGTGAATGTGGTGGAGGAGACCACTCTCCTCCATGTGGTTTGAACCTCCTTTCCTACCTTATGCATTTACTTTATTTCATTTTTCTTGGCTTGCTAGTTGTCTTGCTTGTTTATCATCACATTTAAGATTGTACTCCCTCCGCAAGAGCATTGCACTCAGCTTTTAATGGAGCCTGAGGACGTTATTGTCCCAGACCCATCGCCTAACCCTAACCTCTCACCGCCAAAACCTAAGAGATCCTTTTTAGACATCGTCATGGGTCCTAAGGATGGCATCTCATGCAATAGAAACACTAAGTTCGTGGTTGGCCTCGCTCGACCCCAAAGAGAAGGTAAGACCTTTGCCATCTCCATAGACCTGTCCTCCATTTCACCTAATGATGCTATGTCTAAAGAAATCCTGCTTGAGAAGAATAAACTAAAAAGCATAGCAATTTTCTTTGCTGCTATTGATGTTGAAAAATGCCCCCCCTGCAAATTTATAGATGACTAGTTTCATAAATTTTGGAATTTAAAACTTGGCTGTAGGTTTTTGTTCTGTAGACAAATACAAAAGGGTTTGTTTATTATCTTTTTTTCCTCGTAAGAAACACAGTTTGAGGTCTTAAAAACCAATATTGGGCCATAGGGAACACCTCCTTCCGTTCCCTTGCTTGGTCGCCTGAACCCATCAATGAAGAAATTATGGCTCTCTCATGCCCTAGGTGGCTTCTACTAAAAAACATCCCACCATTCCTTTGGCACTTCCTACCTCAAATCATCTAACCTATGGGCAAATTTGTTAGGATGGACGATTCAAACAGACTTATCCCCCACCTTGATGCTAGAATGCTGGTTTCAATCAAGCCAAGAATTGATATACCTGACACCCTAAACCTTACGAGTGAAAATCAGGTGTATTCATGCCCTTTGGAAACCCTAGGAGGGCTAAACACTTTCTTTCTATGCAAAAAGGAAGGACACTAGCGTAAAAACTGCCCTATTATTAAGAAAAGAACTACTGAAAACAATTTCGATCCCGCCAAGAGTGATCAATGAAACCCAAAAAATACCGAGTCAATACCGCCGGTGTAGGGCCCTGACACCACCCCTCCACCTACTAACAGCCCCCTAGCACTAGTATGAATAATCCGGTTAATGGGGTGATTGTGATGGGAATGGGAATGCGATAGACTAGCCTAGTCTGTGCTCTTGATCCTCTCCTTGGATCACTAGGTGTCCCTAACACACCCTAGGGTCTCTAGGACTTCCCTTGCTTGTGGAATCCTTCGACCTCGCCAAATCTACCCACCAACAACTTGTGACACCACTCCAAAGCTCTCACCTATGCACAAACTCCAAAAACCCTTACTTAGGCTAATAAGGGTTTGATTCTTTCTGCACCTTCTTAGGTCCTACCAAGGATAGGACTGGTCCTAGACATGTTTTTGCAACCACTAATGTCTCCCCAAGAGGTTTTGACAATCACCCTTCTTACCGATTTCACAATTTTGCTTTTTCCCTATAAAATAGGGCTACAAGTAATGAGCCCCTATTAGGCCTCCATTCCGGACTTCTAGGGCTTCCTCTTGCAAACAATGCCCAAACTTGCAAAACTCCCCAAAGGGACTACTATTCATTTGTCCAAGGCTCAAGGATTTTCTTGGTTTCCAGACCCCCAAGTGTCCGTACACTTCCCTAGGTGAATTTAAGGGTTTACAAGGGTTTTTTAGGGTTTTTAGGCTTGCTAGGGTCACAGTGATGGTTTTCTATCTTTACCACCTTATCTGGATTGGTGGGAACTCCTCCTTCTCAGGAAATATTCTCAACACACCCCTCTACAACTCCTCCAAAGGGTGTCTCCTTTCTTGTCCTTCCCTGCTCTTTACTGACCTCGGTAACCTTGACCCTTCCTAGCCGAGCACAGTCTAGTCTCGCCTAGGAGTGGGTCTTTGAAAGGCTTCCCTACATCTTCAAGGGCCCTTCTTCCATTCAGCTATTGTATAGGGTCTGTACTCCTATTCCCCATGGTTTCATGTGTTTCCACAATGGGGATAGGAGTTATCAGGACATTTTCTCAAAACAGTCCAAAACTAGATAGAGAGGTGGCAAATCACAAATATTTACAAACACACAACACTTGCAAAGAAAAACCTAGACTAAATGCTCAAAAAGGAAGTGAAGTCACTATACAAGGTTCTCAACATAATTTTGTCTACAAATCAATCCATTAACAGTCTTTCATTACTCCATTTGTGCCGATTGGCAACAAGAAAATAGTCAGAGTCACAAGAGTTTTTCTTTTTGCCATATAGTCTGACAACCAACCCCTCATTTTAGGGTTTGCAACATTATATAGTGTCTTTGCCTAAATTTGTGTTCTAGGGTTAGGGTTCCCAATGCCAATCTAAATCTTAAGACCTATTTGGTGGAAAAGTTGCATGACAACTTTGAAAAGTTGTCATGCAACTTTTGACAACTTTTAGCAACTTTGGCAATGTTGCATTTCTTGGTGTTTAAGCCTGCACTAGAGTATCTTATGGGCTTAATCATTCCAAAGGGACCCCAAACTCATCAAATAGGCACACATACCCTTAACTCCAAAAGAAAACTCAACTGAGACCTATGACCCTAGGACCTAAAACAGGACCTAAATAAAACCAATGAGCTCTTAGCTCTTATTACATGTACATGGTTTCATTTAAGAAGAAAAACACAACAAAATCAGATGGTGGGAGCCCTTAGAAGGGTGCTCCTGCACCATACTCCCCCTCTACACAATATTGAACAACTAAGGGAGAGATGAGAGCCGGATAATGCCAAGCTTCTTGAACCTTCTCTCTTCAACCCAAGTGGCTTCAAACTCAGGTTGACCAGCCCACTTCACCAAGTGTTCCATGCAGACCTAATGTCTAGTAGACTTCTTCAGTCTTGACTCCAAGATCTTCTCTACTATGGGCTGCTTCACTTCAGGCAAAGCATTCACATCCAAGTCTTGTAGTACCTTGGCTTGATTCTTAGTCTGCCCTGCTATCTAACCCTTGTACAATATCAGATTAGCAACATGGAATACTGGTGATATGGCTAAGTTTGAAGGAAGGTCCACGTTGTAGGCGTTCTCACCATATTTGGACAAAATATTACAAGGTCCTACCCTCTTCATTTGCAACTTAGTAGGCTTGCCGCTTTGCATTCTAGCTTTGGTAAATGGACCATCACATAGTCACCCACTTTGAATTGAACCTCTCTCCTTTTCTCATCCACTTTAGCCTTTCATTTTTGAGTAGACTCTAGGATGGCTCTCTTCACGTATTCTTGTACTTCCTTGATGGTTTGAGTGAAGTCCTCTGCTTGCCCACTCTTCATCTCCATTGAACCAAGTCCTCTTAGTTCACACACTCCTCTAGGATGTCTGCCATAGACAACCTCAAAAGGACTCCTTCCAGTGGTCCTATTCACACTATCATTGTAGGCATACTCAGCTTGTGGAATAACTAGATCCTGGCATGTCTGCCCATACTCCTTGGTTAGACACCTCAACAAGCTGCCTAACACCCTATTAATTACTTCAGTTTGACCATCAGTTTGTGGATGGTAAGCTGAGCTGAATGATAGATTAGTTCCTAATCTTCTCCATGAAGTTTGCCAAAAATGGCCCATGAACTTGTTGTTCCTATCTGAATAATGATTAATGGAAGTCCATGAATCCTTACAATCTCCTTAAATAAGAGATGTGCAATGTAGCTAGCATCATGAATATTTCTACAAGGAATGAAATGGCTCATCTTAGAAAACCTGTCTACTACCACATTGATGCTATCCATACCTGTCTTTGTCTTGGGGAGTCCTACCACAAAGTCCATGCTCACACACTCCCAAGGTCTATTTGGAACTAGTAATGGCTGATAGAGGCCTCCATTGCTTGATCCTCCTTTTTCTCTCTGGCACACACCACATTGTTCCACATACCTTTCCACATCCCTTGGCAACCTAGGCCAATAGTAGTATCTCTATACTAGATCCAAGGTTTTATTGATTCCAAAGTGTCCACTTAGGCTTCCATTGTGGTTCTCTTGTATTAGATTTTCTCTCATGGATCCTCTAGGCACACATAACTGATTGCCTCTGAACAAGAGACCATTTTGGAGAGTATAATCTGCACACTCACGATGAAAATGATTCTCAAACTCCTTGCAAACCTTGTAGGCTGATGAGAAGTCTTCATCTTCTTCATAGAGATCCTTGAAACCTTCTATCCCTATTCTCTACAGTTGTACCTCTTGGACAGTCAATAACTTCCGACTTAAAGCATCTACCACCTTGTTGAGCTGCCCCTTTTTATGTTTGATGGTAAAGGTAAAGGATTGGAGATACTCCATCCCCTTCAAATGCCTATTGCTAAGCTTCTCTTGAGTGTTAATGTAACTCAAAGCCTGGTTATCTGTGAACACCACAAATTCCTTTGGGAGTAGGTAATGCCTCAACTTTTTGAGAGACTAAACTAGTGCATACAACTCTAGATCATATGTTGAATACCTCTTCTTTGCTTCATTAAGCTTCTCACTAAAAAATGCCATAGGCCTTCCCTCTTGGCTCAATACACCCCCTACTACACTTCCACTTGCATCACACTCCAATGTGAATAGCTTGTCAAAAGTAGGTAAGAGTAGGATGGGTTTTGTGGCTACTTCTTGCTTCAACAATCAGAATGCTTCATTAGCTTTTTTAGTCCATCTGAACTTAGTTTTTAGACCTCCTTTTATGGTGTCAAGTACTTGTGCACATATGCCACTGAAGTTCCTCACAAACTTTCTATAGAATTGGGCTACACCATGGAAACTCCTAACTTCAGTCCCTGTTTTAGGAGCAGGCCAATTCAAGATTGCCTCCACTTTGCTTGGGTCCATCTTCAAGGTTCCCTTAGACACCACAAATCCCAAGTAGACTAACTCTTTCTTCATGAAGTCACACTTCTCTAACTTGATTGCCAACTTCTCTTCATGCAACCTCTCTAGGACTAACCTCAAATGTTCAAGGTGCTCCTCTTTGGTTCTGCTATAGATGAGTATGTCATCTAAGTACACCACCACAAATCTGCATGTGAAGTCCTTCAACACTTAATTCATCAACCTCATGAAGGTACTCAGGGCATTGGAAAGTCCAAATGGCATCACAAGCCATTCATACAACCCTTTTGTGGTCTTAAAAGCGGTCTTCCACTCATCACCCTCCTTAATCCTAATTTGATGATAACCACTCTTAAGGTCCAACTTAGTAAAATACAAGGCACCCCCTAAACAGTCCATCAAATCCTCAATTCTAGGAATAGGGAAGCTATACCTTATTCTGATCCTATTTATTGCCCTTGAATCAGTGCAAAGTCTCCACTTGTCTCCCTTCTTTGTTGCTATCACTACCGGGACTGCACATGGGCTAATGCTCTTCTTGATCAGTCCTTGATCCAACAAATCCTACACTTGCCTTGCCACCTCCTTGTTTTGATCAGGTGTGAGCTTATATGCTGCCTTATTGGGCAGGGATGCACCAGGTGCAAAGTCTATTTGATGGCTTACAAACCTTCTTGGTGGTAGGGTTGCAGGTGCTCCATCACTCACTATGTCCTTATATTCTTTCAACATTTGCTTTACTTGCTTAGGTACCTCTGTCTACAACTTTCCTTCCTCCTCCTTTGGCTTCACAAAGATGGCACATCCACTATCTCCTCTTCATGCAGGAGGTGTAAGAATTATTTACCAATGTTAAGTAAGACACTAGGTGTTCTTGAGGTTCCCCAATCATTCTCTCTCAAAGACTTAATCTTAAAGGTTCTGCTATCCTTCTTGAAGGAAATGGAGTTCTCCTCTCCATCATAGATCACCTTCCTATCAAATTACCAGGGTCTACCTAGTAGCAGATGACAAGCATCCATGGGTAACACATCACAACGGATCTTGTCCTTGTACCCTCCAATAGAAAACTCCACCCAAGTCTATTCATTGACAAGCACACTCTGCTCTTGATTCAACCATGTCACCTTTTAAGGGCTAGTGTGGGGTATCCTTGCGAGTTTCAACTTCTTGATTGCCTCATCAGATATGATGTTATCAGTTGACCCTCAATCAACTATCACCTTGCAAACCTTACCAAGGATTTTGCATCTCACCCTAAACAATGCTCTCCTATGCTTAGGTTCATCCTTAACTGACTATCTTATCAAGACCCTATTGAAAATCAGATTTTCTCCAATTTCTGATTCAATATGGTCCACCTCAGGTGTTTTTCTGCTTGATGTTTCTTCATGGGCATAAGCAACCCTCTTTCCACTGTTTTATGAGGTAGGCTTGTCAGGACATCTATAGGCCGGGTGTCCCAATTGACCACAATTGTAGCATTTCATGGTTGCAAAGTAGGAATTACCCCTACCGGTACCTCTACCCCTATTTGGACCCCCTTGCGCACCTTTACCTCTAGAATGGCCTCCTCTAAGATTGGTTTCACTATTATGCTCAGTCAACTTGGACTCTCCTTGATTCCTTTGCTCATTTGCCTTGCTTTGGTAACCACCTTAGTGACTTGTTTGATCTCTACCTCTACCTCTACCCCTTTTGTTGGAGTCTCCCTTCCTTTTGTTCCTCTCTTCCACCTTAGCAGCAAGCTGATGACACTTTTGGATAGTGCTAGGAGTCCATAAGCTTATCTCCTCTTGAATGTTCCACTTTAGGCCACTTAGATACCTGGCCACCTTGATGGATTCCACTTCTTGGACTTTGGATCTAAGACAAAGCTTCTGAAACTCCTTTGTGTAAGATGCCACATCAAGATCTTTCTACTTCAATCCCTATCTTTTCTTATGAAGCTGGACTTCATAATCTTCTGGCAAGTATTTCTCCTTGATCTTACTCACCATGGCCTTCCAATTTGTAATAGGTAGCTTCCCCATGCTGATTCTCTCTTCTTGCAAGTACTTCCACCATGTCAAGGCTGCTGCCCTTAGTCTTTATTTGGCAACCATAACCTTTTGGGCTTCTGTCACACCTTCGCACTCAAAATGGTTCTCCATACCCTCAATCCATTCCATGATGGTGTCAATATCCATCCTTCCATTGAAAAGGGGTAATCCTTCAAAATATTTTGTATTCAAAGCCTCGATGGCCTTTGGAAAAGGTTCTTCATTGATCAAGGGGTCTGGTTCAGGTATCATGTCATCTATATCAATAGCTTTCTAGCCTCTATCAATGGTGTCCACACTCCAGAGTCCTTGTTCTCTCTGATCAACCACTTCTTGCAGCTTGTCCCTTATCTCACTCATAGCATCTTCAAGGAGTCTATTTTTCTCCTTTTGTTCTTCTACCTCCCTATCCATCTCTGCATTAGTGACCATTATGTTCTCCCCTACTAATTCACCAGAATATAGAGACATGCACGGTCCACCAAATCTTTAACTAGCTCTGATACCAATCTGATGGGAATGGGAATGGGATAGACTAGCCTAGTCTATGCTCTTGATCCTCTCCTTGGATCACCAGGTGTTCCTAACACACCCTAAGGTCTCTAGGACATCCCTTGCTTTCGGAATCCACTAACCTTGCCCAATCCATCCACCAACAACTTGTGATACCACTCCAAAGCTCTCACCTACTCATAAACTCCAAAAACCCTTACTTAGGCTAATAAGGGTTTGATTCTTTCTGCACCTTCTCAGGTCCTAGCAAGGATAGGACTGGTCCTAGAGATGTTTTTTCAACCACTCATGTGTCCCCAAGAGATTTTTACAATCACCCTTCTTACCGATTTCACAATTTTTCTTTTTCCCTACAAAATAGGGCTACAAGGAATGAGCCCCTATTAGGCCTCCATTTCGGACTTCTAGGGCTTCCTCTTGCAAACAATGCCCAAAATTATAAAACTCCCCAATGGGACTGCTATTCATTTGTCCAAGTCTCAAGGATTTTCTTGGTTTTGGGACCCCCAAGTGTTCATACACTGCCCTAGGTGAATTTAAGGGTTTGCAAGGGTTTTTGAGGGTTTTTAGGCTTGCTTGGGTCACAGTGATGGTTTTCTGTCTTCACCACCTTATCTGGATTAGTGGGAACTCCAACTTCTCACCAAAGATTCTCAACACACCCCTCTACAACTTCTCCAAAGGGTGTCTCCTTCCTTGTCCTTCTTTCCTCTTTACCAGCCTCGGTAACCTTGACCCTTCCTAGCCGGACATAGTCTAGTCTCGCCTAGGAGTGCGTCTTTGAAAGGTTTCTCTGCATCTTCAATAGCCTTGCTTCCACTGAGCTATTGTACATTGTATGTACTCCTATTCCCCATGCTTTCATGGTGTTTCCACAATGGGGATAGGAGTGATCAGTCCATTTTCTCAAAATAGTCCAAAACTGGACAAAGAGGTGGCAAATCACAAATATTTACAAACAGACAACACTTGCAAAGCAAAACCTAGAATAAATGCTCAAAAAGGAAGTGAATTCACTATATAAGGTTCTCAACACAATTTTGTCTACAAATCAATCCATTAACAGTCTTTCATTACTCTATTTGTGCTGACTGGCAACAAGAAAACAATCATAGTCACAAGAGTTTTTCTTTTTGCTGTACAGTCTGACAACCAACCCCTCATTTTAGGGTTTGCAACATGATATAGTGTCTTTGCCTTGATTTGTGTGCTAGGGTTATGTTTCCCAATGCCAATCTAAAGCTTAAGACCTATTTGGTGGAAAAGTTGCATGACAACTTTGAAAAGTTGTCATGCAACTTTTGACAACTTTTAGCAACTTTTGCAATGTTGCATTTCTTGGTGTTTAAGCCTACACTAGACTATCTTATGGGCTTAATCATGGGAAAGGGACCCCAAACTCATCAAATAGGCACACATACCCTTGACTCCAAAAGAAAAATCAACCTAGACCTATGACCCTAGGACCTAAAAGAGGACCTAAATAAAATCAATGAGCTCTTGCCTCTTATTACATGTACATGGCTTCATTTAAGAAGCAAAACACAACAAAATCAGATGGTGGGAGCCCTTAGAAGGGTGCTCCTGCACCAGATTGGTTGTGGTAACTCTTCCAGTATTAGGCCGCTCGAACCCCTACCCACCCTTTCTACTCCCTCTGCCATGGAAGCCTCCAAAGCCCCCTCTAATGATGGCTTCCAATTAGCCATCAGTAAGAAATGCCGGAGGAAGAATGCGAAGGAATCGACTGTGGATAAAATCTGATCTGGAATCAAATAGAGTAACTCTAGGAAGAATGCCTCCTCCCATTCTTCGGGTGCCTTCCTAACCTTGAACCATTTAAACGTGAAGTCAATAATTAAAAATTTTGAGGGCAAAATCCCTGGTAGTATTGCTACGAACTCCATAAATGGCTCTGCTGAAATGGCTCATAGACCTGGAACTCCCCTATGCTCCTCCTCTATGACTCCCATTTTATCACCTCCTCTGGGTCTCGATAACACTACTGACAAGGGTGGTGTCCCCAAGGTGTTTAGTGAAATTGATGACTCTTGCATTATTCAAGTCATTCCTACTAACACTACAACTGGCTCTGAAAATGCTCCCTAATGTGCTTCTTCCCTTCAATTCAATATCTGAGTCTTGCACAAACTACAGTAAATTGGCCCTTCTAGGCCAAAATGGAGAAGGGAACTTCAATCCACTGACCGGTTCTACACCTAGTGAGGAAGAGGAAGACCAGTTGGACCAATGCTCCATGACCAAGAAAAAAGGGAGGCCCTTTGGCTCAAAAAATAAAAAGAAGGAGATTAATCCCCCCAAAATCCCTGACATCCCCTCTAGCTCCAAGGCTGTCAGCTACTCCTTAACCCCCTCTCATTAATGATAAAGTTTATTTCTTGGAATGTGAGAGGGTTGGAGTCACTCGATAGAAATTTCATCATGAAATGATTCCTTGACATGCATAAGAATACTGATTTTCTTCTACTACAAGAGCTAAAAGCTACTGAATTTACCCTTGAAGCTACTCTCGACTATATCTGGAAGGATGCCATTAAAGTCTGCTCTAATCACCCTAGAGGCAAGGGTGGGGTTGGACTCCTTATCAATCCCAAGTGGTCCAATATCATTACTGACAAAGGTATCTCCCCTTGCAATAGGGCTATCTAGAGCTCCATCAATCTGAAAGGCACTCACTTTGGAATCTGTTCAGTGTATGCTGCTAATGGTTATAGACACATGATTGTTTTATGGGATTGGATTAGATCTCTCCCAAACATCCCCTAGATAATTGTAGGGGATTTTAACATGGTTGAAGATAAATTTGACAAAATTGGTGGCCTACCCTTCACTTGGAACAATCCAGAAAGAGAACACTGGAATGGGCTGAAATTACACAAATCCCTATTTGATCCAATGGAGGATCTTGGACACTCCCTCCTCAGCTTATGGCATACCTGGTGCAACTACTAGAAGGGAGAAAGTAGAATTTACTCTAGATTGGACCGATTCTATGCTAATAAAGAGAGCATTTCCTTCCTACCTGATGCCCAAGGTAGGCCTATTTATGTTCGGCCTACGTCCCTATCCGACCACCACCCTATTATGGCTCTTATTCACAGTAGAAATATTATGAATACCTAGGTCAATAACTCCAGTAAATTTTTGCTTAACACCTCCCTCCTTAAGGACCACGATGTCTTGACCACCGTGCATCTCATCAGTCTCCTTAACTGTCAGAACAATCGCCTCCCATCAAATATTGATAGATGGAACTTTAATGTGAAATCATGGCAAAAAACCCTCCAGAATATAGGGCAAAAAAGGGAAAAGATTTTAGATTTGCTGAGAAATCGCTAACCAACCAGCTCCATTCCCTTGAACTTGACATCCAAAGCAACCCTAGTTGTTCTCACAGGGCTTCTCAGGTTGCGCATGCTAGAGAAGCTCTTAGAAAATACCAACAAGTTAAAATCTGTGGGGCTATGGTAAGGGCTCACACCCACTGGCTACAATATGGAGAGAAGGGCTCCAAATACTTCTTTAATCTGCTTAAACACAAACAGTCCAAGGAAAAGATTGATAGGTTGATCATCGATGGAAAGGAAATTATTGATCTTCCCAGTATCAAAGAGGGCTTTGATTTATTCTACAAAAATCTGTTCACTTTTGAAGATATTGCCATTGCTAAGGACACTAGAGACAAATACAAAACCTTGATCCCCACTAGGATCTCCCCTGTTGACTCTACCCTCCTCAACCAATGGGTATCTATTGAGGAAATCACTACTGCTATTAACTCCCTGATATCTGACAAAGCACCAGGCCCAGATCACCTACCAATTGAATTCTATAAAGCCAATCTTGAATGGATTGCCAAAGACCTACATGGGGTTTACTCTGAAGTCTTTGACAATGGAACCCTTGGTGCTCACATTAACAAGGGGACTATCAAGATGATACCCAAAGATGGAGATAGGGCCTTCATCAAGAACTGGAGGCCTATCACTCTCCTCAATGTCTCTTACAAAATTTTGGCTAAAGTTCTTGCCTTTCAATTTGAAAAGCTCCTCCCTAAATTCATCTACCCTACCCAAATAGGCTTTATCAAGGGCAGATATATCCTTGAGAACCTCATTATGAGTTGGGAAGCCATGGATTGGGCTAGAGCCTCTAACCAAGACACTGCCATGTTCCTGCTGGACTTTGAAAAAGCTTACAACCATGTGGAATGGGACTTTATCATCATGATGCGACAAGCCTTTGGGTTCTCGGATAACTTCTATAAATATGTTAAGGTCCTGCTACAGGATGCCTCACCCCAAATAGAAATCAATGGTTCCATATCCCAAAACATTCAACTTAGTAGATCTATCAGCCAAGGTTGTCCTCTTGTGCCTGCCCTTTTTGCCATTGCATCTGATGCTCTGTACTATCTTCTCAGGGATGAATCTCTATCCCCCTTGTGTCAAAGGAGTTAAGCTCCCTGATGACTCCAGCCTCCTCAACATCCAGTTTGCAGATGATACTGCCATTTTCCTTGAACTTTCACCCCTGAACATTGAAAACCTTATTCAAAAGATTAAAACTTTTGGTATCATGTCTGGACCTAAAATCTACCTTGCCAAATCTACCCTCCTTAGTTGGAAAGAGAAACCCCCTGACTGGCTTAGTCCCTATGGATTCCAATGGAAAGGCCCCAACAAAATCGTCTAGTACCTCGACATCCCCTTCTCTATTTCTCCCTCTCTTAAAGAGATGTGGCAGTGGATTAAGGATAAGATTGACAAAAAACTACATAGGTGGGATAATAGATTCCTCTCTCTAACTGGAAGAATCCAAGTATGTTACAAAATCTTCTCCTCATATAGTGTCTACTACTCCTTCGCTTGGATGTTCAGTAACTATCAAATCCTTGATATCCAGAAAACCATAAGACAGTACCTTTGGTCAGATGGCAAAGGTGGGAAAAAAATGCATGCGGTTAAGTTGAAATGGTATCACATTTCTAAGAAAATGGGCAGCCTTGGGTTAAAGGATCTCAGGACCCAAGGCATTGCCCTTGATGTGAAATGGATCTTTCATGCCTTTGATGGCATGGAGCCCTAGAAAGTCCTGATTAGAAACAATATTGAGAGAGGTGTTCCTGAAAATGCTAAGTCCTGGAAAGCCCTTCCCCTAGTTGACTTGCTGGCAAGTCGCTTTCCTATTTTCGTGCAACACTCATATGTTTTTAAATCCATTTGGAAGGCCTAGGAGCATATTAGACATCTTATTGATAGCACTAGTATTAGTAGCAATGGCACCATTCATGGGGAAAAATCGATCTGGTGGAATCTCTTTCATGCTAATAAACCCCTTTCCCTCACGCAAGGCTGCTCAGCCAAGATTTGGGATAGATCCGGCATTAGGGTCTTTGAGGACCTATTTGAGAATGGTGCCCTGCTCAGCTGGGAAGAGCTCAACGCTTCCTACAATCTCTCACCCACCCAGAAAAGAACCTACCATATGGCTAAGAATGCTTGTGCCACTCTTACCCTGCCCACTAGCACTAATATAGACTCCCACTATTTCTTGACTCTCAAGTGGAAGGATGGCTCTCTCCTACCCAATATTACATGCCGTGCCATTTTTGGCCTAATCTCTAATGATGACTCTATTATTAAACATGTTAACACTCTATGGTACTTCGATCTGCCTAACAACTCCTAGTATAAATGCTTTACTCGCCTATGGAAAAGTCTGATTCTCCCTAAGATACAATATTTTAAATGGCAGCTTATAATTGACAGACTCCCGTTAAGGAGAAACCCTCCCTAATGTTTGGTTAATGTTTGGTTTTTATATTCCTAATCAGGTGGATACCTTTAGCATCATCACTAGTTTTATTGATGGTCTAAAGAAGGATGCTAATACTTTCTGGTTTATCTTTTCTTCTTATATCCTTTGGTTCATTTGGAAACTGTGAAACGAAGATAAATTTAATGGCACTGGCAAGTGTCTTACTGAGTCTCTTCGTAGACTCACCTTTTTAAAAATTGCTTCGTAGGTTTCCTTCGTGATGAATCTCGAAAAGCATAAGTTCCTCTGGTTCCTGCAAGATGGCCATGCCACTATGTTCATACACAAGATGAAGGATGGCTATGAGTGGAGAAGGCTTGCAAAGAACCAGTCCTCCTTTGAAAAGGCTTTGAAGAAGCTTCTTGAACAAATCAATAGTAACAGGTTGCTCGAGGCTGGCCGCATTGCCATGCTGGCTCAGATCCAGGACCAAAAGAAGGTGGTTTGGATGGAAGGGGCCCAAGGATGGACTGCATGGATCAATCCTCTCGATCACATTCTGCAATAGTGCTTTGGTTCTCCTTTTACATTGTTCCTTTTTGACTTCGAACTGCTCTCTAGTACTGTAACGTAGATCCTCAGTGATTTTGGTGGTTGAGGCCTAGCCTCCCCTGGCTATAACTGTTTGTAACTTGTTTACTCTCGATCTTTAATATAAAAATAAATTTAAATATTTTATTTATTCTAATATCTAGATGATAGTAAATGTGAAGAATAAAAAATGAATTGAATATATATATTTTAATTAGTATTTTTTTTTGTTTCTATGTTTATTTTAAAATATCATTAGTTTTTAATTGACATTTTTAATATAAAATATATATTAAATAGTTTATAAGTAGTTTAGTTGTGCTAATAGACAATCCACTATAATAATAAGACATGACATATACTCACATGCATGTGTTAGAATTTTTTTAATCTTTTACTAGGAATATTATAGTTATTTATATGTCAAAATATTTAGTAAAGAATGAGATGGAAAAAAATGTAAGTTTTCTTTTAGGATTCTCATGAAGAAAAGATAGTAAAGTTAAATTGAGTTTTTTTAATTTATTTAATTATTGAGAAATATACAAAATAAGATTTTTAAAGTTATTTAAAAAATCGATGTATTGTATGAAATGAAATAATATAAAAATGTTAAAATAATTAATTTTCATAAAACTTGATATCATTGATATGACTATGTACCTAAGACATAAATATATCAAATATATAATAACTCATTAAAATTATAGATAACAAATATATTAAATATCTATTTTAAAAAATATCAAACAAGTAAACAATATCTCTCATCTTTAGAGAGATATATTGAAGACATTTATATTAATAATCATAATAAATTTAAAATCAATTAACACAATAGGTATGACTTCTAAAATAAAGTAATTTGAATTATTAATATAAAATAATTTAGCTATTAATAGATTTAAATCCATAAACGACTTCACTTGACGATCTAAATTTAGGTCAGATATACGCATAAGTACCCTTTCTGCTTCCTTAATACTTGTCTATCTGAGTTATTTCCTTGCAATTCCAGTCATTTAACGAAAAATGGCCAATTCTGATATGGAACCAAGTGGCCTAACATACTTTGATTACGAGTTAAATATCCCTTCCCAAAATATATTATCTATTAGCCTACGATTCCATGCCTTAGCTGGTCTGCTGCTAGACAATAACACTCTAACCCCTATTCTTGATGAAATTTGTAGCCTAAGGAATACCAGTGTTGTTCAAGCTCTGGCAGAAAATAATGGTGGAGAATTAGAGCTTTTTGTGGCTACAAACGAGCATGTACAACAACCGGACTTCCTGGATTTTGTGAGCGCTACAAATGCAAGAAGAATATTCGTGCTGGGCTCCAATCAATTAGTATTTCCTTATCAATTGCCATTGCGTACTTGGCGATTCAGTGCTGGATATGAAGTAACTGGAAGTTTAGACTTCAAATTTAAGCTACGTACAATAGATGACGGGACAATCAGTGACTCTGAGATTGCTCACATATTTTCACAAGATTTGATGCAGACACATAGTTTTGGTTTCTTTGAAGGAATAATGCGGTTGGAAGGGAAAATTCGCCTTCTTGTTGGGACTCCTGATCAGCTGAGCAATCCGTTGGTGATTGACGGAATACGTAATTCTTTTCATAAAAAATTGCGTACATATACTTATTATGGTCAATATCGTGAAAGTAATTCTGGAATGAGCGATGCAGAGGCTGCACAGATTTTGGGATCGGCCACGTTGTGGAGTGAAGGATTAGAAGAGGGTGCAGATGATGATGAAGTAATTTGCGCAATTTGCCTGGACTCAATTGAAAGAGGTGTGGAAGTAAAAGCTTTGGAATGCAAGCATCTGTATCATTATGCATGCATTCTGCGCTCAACTAAAAGAAAGGCGCAGTGCCCCTTATGCCGTGCCAGTTACGATTACAGGACTGGCCAATCACAATAGAAATTCTCTGCATTCTTAAATTTCTACTTCTTTCGAGAATATATGATCATGTAAAATCAGAAAAGAAAAAGTATGTTATTTCTGTAGATTTTCCTAAACCTATCGATTCTATATGCAAAATGCATATCTTTGTAAATATTTTTCTGCATATCTTTGTAGATATTTTTCTTAATATTAAAATTTCTGCATGTTTGTTGCTTTTATCCAAATCTAGGTCTCATTTATGCAGAAACTGAATTTTCTGTTTGATTTAAACTTGTATCTGGTACTTGTGAAAAGTGTTGTGTACAATAAAATTATGTAAATCTGAAGGGCTCCTCTGATTTGGCATTTAATAGAATTATGTGTTTTGGCTTCACAGACTCTCTTTGGAAGTCAAAATCTGCAAAATAGTTTTATTAAATATTTGAGTTTACTATAGCAGCCTAGAAAGATTGAAATTATTGTTTTTCTCAGAAGAGTTACTAAAGCAGCGCAACAAATGAATCGTCTCGTGATTCATTGGTCAATATTAAATATGAATTATATATTTGTGGTCTATCTTGTAAATATTAATGACTTAGTTTGGGATGGTGTAGTCTTAGCGAGCTTATGATTCACACATGTTATACTTTTTTCTGTGTTTCAAAGTTAAAAGATTTTAATAATAATATTTTTAAGTTTAATTAGAAAGATAGTCTATTTAAATTTGAGGGTAAATATTAAAAATAAATAATATGCAACAATAATTAGATATACTAATGAATGATATAAAATTAATAAATAATTAGGTTTTGTATTTTTTAAATAATTTTTTAATTTATTTTTATATTCAAATTTGGTTAGTAAATTTGTTATGACATTATAATTTTTAAATTTTATATTATTAGAGATTGTTGTAAAGGTCCTTAGTAGTTATCATGAGATTCAAGGCTTTTGAATACGAATTGATTTGAAGAACTTGATTTCATATATTAAGAAGGTGTACCTTTAGCGATCTTATAATACATTCATGTTATATTTTTCTTCTATTATCTCAAAGCTACTCTAAGACAGCAAAACTTTGGTACATTGCTTTAAGCTAATTAAAATAATAGAAATGATAAATATATAATTAATTTATCTTTTAATATTTTAAATATTTTAGGTTAAATAGAATATATAGTATATTTGGATTTGATGGTGAACATAAAAATAAAAATAATAACACTTAATAATAGTAACATATAATAATGAATAATTAAAAATTAATGAATATTAAAGTTCTCTATTTTTACAAAAGAATCTATATATAAATTTGTTATTTAATTTGTTATCAAATTATAATCTTTAAATATACAAAATTTGATTATGAAATATGAAATTTATATTATTTAATTCTATTTTAACCCTTATCTTTTATATTTATTGTTAACAAATGTGAAGATTTATTATGATTGTATATTATTATTTAATATTTTTTAATACATATATCTTATATATATATATATATATATAAATAATAAATTACATTTATTATGTATTCATTATAATATTAAATTTATTTTAAAAATTGTATAGTAAAAAAATCATTTAACTAAAATTCAAATAATTTATTAAAAATATGAAAATTTCTTATTGCATGATTTTGAATAAGAATTTTTAATATTCATTTACAATAATTTTATTTAACATTATTTATACAGCAGATAAAAAATAATTTTTCAATTGAAATGATTATTCAATTTGAAAAAAAAATTATGAACTCATAAATTAAAGATTTATATCTATTCTATCTTTTCTTGACATTAAACAAGAGGATCAATTCTTGTAAGTTTTTTTCAATTGAATATTTTTTATTATTTTAAATTAATTCCTATTATATAAATCTAACATATATTTTTGGATTAGCCATCCATAGATTGTTCACCTATTATCCACCTCTATATTATCGCACGAAACGTTTCGCATGCATGACCGCCAACTCACTAACACTTGCGAGAGAAACGTTTCATTTCATTTTTTCACTTCACGTATTAAAACCAAAGAACTTCGTATTTTTAAAGTAATATATGTTTGCTTGCATGCAAGCTCATGTTTGAGTAGTGTTTATAATTCATTCAGCTAATAATTTTTCGGATTATTTTCGAGGAATAAATCAATATTAAAATAATATCAATTTAAATATACAATTTATTTATTTAAAAAAATATAAAATATATACAATTAATTTATATTTAATTGATCAAATATTTAATATTTTAATAAAAATATATATTTTGATTGTTTAAATAAATTAAATTAAATAAAGAAGAAGATATATTTAAATTTTACATTACATAAGAGTTAGATATATATTTCTTTTAAAATTTGATACATGAATTGAAACTTTCTTTTAAGAAAATATCTCTTGCATGGAGCCACACACTTGCAAAATGTAGAAAGGTAGCAAAGGAAGCTAGGCTAGGATGGAGATAAAAGACTAAGAAATGAGTCTAATGACTACGAAGCGACAAGGTGGTCTCAACAAAAGAAAGTGAAGATGATGGCCCCTCTGGAAGCACACAATTTTTTAGGCTATTGATATTTCGAACAAAGCAAAAATTGACCTAGATATATTGGAAGGCCTTGTGATTATTTGCCACTTTATTGGCCTTAGGTTAGAAAGGAAGAAAATAGGGAATGGATTACCACAAATTCGCATACATAGGAGATCAAAAAGTTCCTAACCAAAGGTTTTTTTCATGGTGATATTTGCTAATGAAGAAGAATGAGAGAAATTTTTACACTATGATAAATCTTCATGGATTGAAATTTACAACCTCTTAGTAGATTGCTAGTCTGAGGTTTCCTACAAAAAGTTTAGAATATTGTTGGGAAGCCCAATAGAAATGGATGTTGATTTGCTCGATAATAACTCCTATCAATACACAATGCTACAAATAGTTTCTATTTGAAGAATGCCAGAGAAAGTTGGGCTATGTGTAAATGGTTCCCATTGGGTATAGGAGATTGAAATAGAGGAAGATAAACATTATTTCATTCGGTACAAAACATGTGACCAAAGGGAAAGCCAATGCAAAATAACACCAAAAGCCATCGACAAATGGATACCTAAAACAAGCAATAGTGGCAACTCAACTATAGAAAAAGTGGATTCATTGGGTGTGGATGGTTTCAACACGGTGAAGAAGAATATTGAAAACTCTAAATAGAACTCTCCAACTTAGAAGGAACTAGAGAAAGGGCCTGATGTGGATAAAATTAATAACATACATCGAACAAATATACTAGTGGTAGAAAGGAGGAAGAGGCTATCTACAAGGATGTGAAGGAACAAAGAAATAAAAGACTCAAGAAGATCAATGACCTTGATGACTAATCAGATAATGGATTTCCAATAGAAGAAGAATATTTTGAAGATGACAACTTAGGTATTGTTGTCACAAGAATTTGCACCCGAGAGCTAAGCTTGATGTTTAACAATCCTGTGAAACATGGGAACATCCTCAAACCTATGGGTCGCTCATTGTGAGGATGCACCTCCAGATTATGGGTTGGCTCCCCTTTCGATATCCTAAAAAACTAAAGGTCTCTTGACTAGAAAACATGTAGAAGGATGCTTCTTAAAATGAAACTACTGACTATTAAGGTGATATGCTAGTGATCAAAGGACTTTATCTGCTATTGGACTTACAAAAATCTGAACTATGAAGCTATTTCTACTCACAACTCATCTATGCATGTTTTGCACTAATGTTTCATGTGAAAGGTTCATATGTTTGTTTTTTAATTGAAGTAAAATAATGCAGATTTCACAACATTCATTCAACAAAACACAATATACAATCCATGACCTACACTATAACATGTTGTTCTTTGAATCAAACATTGAAGAAATGAGATAGAAATAAATGATTTGAAACAAAATCACAATATTTTATCTAAAGTATTCACATACAATGCTAGAACACAACAAATAAATCGTCTTCTTTTTAAGTATGAATTATAAGATTCATTGCTCACTATTAAATATGAATTATATTTTTCTATTGTGGCTTTTAAATATTTAGAACTTGGTTTGGGAAGGTGTAGCCTTAGTGAGCTTATACTTAATTTAGGTTAACTCTTTTCTATTATCTCAAAGTTACAAGATTTTAAGCTACTTAAATAAATGCAAACAATTAATATATAGCAAATTAATTTTTTTAGTATTTAATTCTTTAAAGTTAAATTAAAAAGATGGTATATTTAGATTTGAGTATAAATGTAAAAAATAAATCTGATTTCAAAAAATAGAAATAAAATGACATACAATAATAAGTAGATATACTAATCAATAATATTAAATTAATAAATATTTTGGGTTTACATTTTTGAAAGAATTTTTAATATATTTTTATATTTAAGTTTGGTTATTAAAATTTCTTATGGATTTATATACTTTATATTTGATATTATTAGAGATTTTTGTAGAGATGTGGAGTAGTTATCATGAGACTCAAGGTTCATTTATGAATATGAGTTGACTTTTTGATGTCTCCTTCAAATATGAAGAACTTGATTTCATATATTAAAAAGTGTAGCCTTATTGAACTTATAATACATTCATGTTATATATTTTTTCTGTTATCTCATAGCTACTCTAAGAGAATACATCTTTTGTACACGGCATTAAGG
Organism: Cryptomeria japonica; assembly: GCF_030272615.1. NCBI lineage: Eukaryota > Viridiplantae > Streptophyta > Pinopsida > Cupressales > Cupressaceae > Cryptomeria > Cryptomeria japonica. The sequence goes on along the minus strand of NC_081407.1, from coordinate 130,856,000 downwards.
TAGTTAAAATAATGAAAATGGTAAATATAGAATTAATTGAAATTTTGATTATTTAAATATTTTATGTTAAATAAATGCCAAGAGGAACTCCCAAAAACTCATGTTATTCAAAAGGGAAACTAAAATCATAGAATCAATCTCACAAATATAATGCTTCCAACCCAATTCACAATCTTTCTCCAAAGCAATGATAAGAGCATGAGCTTCCATTTGATTATTGGTACTCTGATGCTAAAAATGTGGTAAATAGAAAGGCATACACATATAATGAGATATTAAAATATAATGGAAAGTTTAATTGAAAACTAAATTATAGATGCAAACCATAAGCCTTCCTTGAAATGTCCCATTTTCCTCTATTCTTGAGGACCTTGAAGGTGTTAGATTGGCTCTCAGTGGAGAAAATGACCTCCAAAGTGGCAACTCAAGAGTTGAGTAGCTATTTGATCATGATTGATTATGAAAATGATGTGAAATGCATGATGTAAGAAACTAGATTAACATGCTATGATTAATCCAAAATGCTAATTACTAGATGATTGAAATGAAAATGCGTATAGTAATGATGCTAAAACTATGAATGCAAGGGATCCTTATTGCTCCAAAATGGGGGATATTTATAGGAGTTCCAAGGCCAAAGCTGTGGTGGCAAGAATCGATGGTCTAGATTTGATCTGAAGATATCAAGGGCCAAGATTGAGGAAGTTGGAGGAAGGGACACTTGTCATCTTTGTGGTGACAAGTGTCAAGGAGCCTTTCTCATAAGAGGGCAAGTGTCCAAGGGAGGAGGCATGTGGAAAAAGTTCCATCTATCTCAAGGGGAGAATATCCACAACATATGAGGTTAGGATAAGGATGTTAGAATGTGCAAGATAGGATAGGGTTAGTTAAACCCAGGGGTAGGTAGAATGGGTTAGTTAGGGGATGGTTAGATTAGGTGGTTAAAATTTAGGAGCCATGTGCTCATTTGAATTTAGAAATTCAAATAATTTGGAAAATGATAATTAATCTCAACAAACTTGAGTTTGTTAATTTTAATTAGGGATTAGAAGAATTGATTTAGATGGGGGGAATCAATTAATTTAGAATTAATTAATCAAAGGGAGATATGAAATGAACTATGTAAATAAATCATTTAGATTTATTTACTAGTAGATGAATAGAGAAATTAATCAAATTGCTTATGAATTCAATTAAATGGGTAGGGGGATTAACCAAATAACTGCGTATTTAATTAACTATCTTGAGACAATTTTTAGGTGTATATAGGTACCAAATATAGTGAGCACATAAAAAATAATTATAGGAAGCTAGAATCTAAGTAAATTATTGAACCTAACTAATTATCTTGTTCTTTGTTTTATTGAAATTATTATGGTGATGATGATGATGCAAAATATTAAGATAATATTTTTTATTAAAAAAAATTAGGTTTTGGAGGAACCCAAAACCCCATATAATATGTTTTGAAGGGACCTGAAATCCTTTGGAATTATATGGTAATCTAGAACCCATAAGTATAACGCTACAAAGAGGTGTTGGAGATGATGATGGAGGAAATGATGACGGGGGAGATGATTTTTGGGGAGATGGAACACCAGGAGCTAGCAGTTGTAGATTCAATAGAGATGTATATATGGATTGGATGACCTGGGTAGTTGAACAGAGGAGATCAGATCTAATGGATCAGGGGCATCAGGTCCTAGAGCATGAGGTTCCCCAAGTTGAGAAGGTACCTATGAGAGTATAACAGATTGAGCAGTCACAAGCAGAGGCACCTCGATAGATCCTCATTATGATACCGTCTCATTAGGAGCAGGCTCAGATTACTAATTTACAGGGTCAGGTTCATTAGCTAGAGAGTTGACTAGCAGAGAGAGAGTCTTAGATATCCCAACTAGAGGTTTGGATGGATCCACTCATGGTTGAGAGAGATGCAGCTAGGCATAGGTGTCAATAGGCCGAGGCATAGGTATAGGTGTTAGGAGAGTCTAGTTCAGGGAAGGCTTCCCTAAAGATGATGCACTAGGCAGTTCGAGAGGCTAAATATTACAGGACCTTATACTATACTATTGTTCCTGCTGATTGAAGGGCTCTAGAATTTTCACAGCTGAGTAGGAGATTAGGATAGAGCCAGTTTGAGAGTCAAGGAGTGTCAGGGCCACTTCAAAGGGATACTCCAGGTGGGGACCCAGGTATAGGGGTATCAACTGGTGTTACAAGACCCACCGCATGAAGACAAAGTTTTGCTCTGCATCCTAGTGGTCACACTGATATGGAACGTTGATCCATTCATGTATACACCTTTTATAATGAGATATTGATGATTCCTGCAATGCATATTTGTGATATATCTCATATATTTTTGTGATATCATTGTACCTTGGATATTGATCTTTTTGATGATATGATATGCAGTAGATCCTATATAACATATGAGATGATGGAGGCATTTTATTTGATATATGATTATGTTGTGCAGTTAGTTTCATGATGTATGCTTTATTTTATATATGTTTATGGATTCTAGATGATGGATGCATACTTCTTATATGGTGATGCATTATTTACATGATGTTATGCAAATGTGAATATGTATGCTTATAAGTAGTATGTGATGTATGTGCAATGCAATGTTTTCTATGCTTATGATATTTTTATGCATGTTAATATGAGATGAATGCAATGCAATTGTGTTACTTTATATGATTTGAGATAAGATGGACGTAATGCAATAATCTAACTACATGAATGAATGATTGAATGAATGATGTCTTAGTATGCAATGGTTATATGAGATGAACTAACTTATCATGTGTGATGAGTGAATTGATTTTTTTTGTTATTGTCCAATGTACTTAATCATGTAATGAGAGAGATAACACAATGTTGAAGTCTTTGGCCTTGGAAAAGATGAGTGTTGTGATCCCATGCAAAATGAAATGCAAATTTACTTTAAAAATGCAAATGCAATGCGGCGATCAAACCAGTCATGTGCTCATTGCTTTGTTTCATCACTGAGCCTTTAAAATGTGGGAAGTGTGTGCAAACATCAATGGTATAATTGAACCATCATGACCTGAGCATTACTTTCTTGGGTTTTGATATTGCAAGTTATCACAAGCATCGAGGTATAATTGAACCACGATGACCTGAGTGTTGCTTGCATAAAATAGGTAGTATTAACCATTTCTATATGCAAGTCTGAAATGTCTTCTATGATAATCCAATGATCATGTCATGAGACAACTTTGCACATATTAATGATTAATTTATAGATAGTAGACAAGAAAAATATCATGTTCCTTCCTTGTTCCTTTAGTCAAAGACATCCTGTAGTCACTTAGAAATCATGGTAGTAAAAATCAAGATAAAATAGTTGAACCATTATTGTCAAAGTGTTAAATTCATGAGTCAAGATATATCATTCATTGATATGCCTTTGTCATGTTTAGACTGATATGTGATAGCCGATGGTTGACAATGTGATCTTATGTTGAATGTTGGATGTGTCTCAGTTTTTGTTTGACAAGTGTTTCCTAACTGTTGTTTTACCTATTTGATTAAGCTCAAAATGATGAAATTTTTTGCCCCCAGTTTTGCCCCTAGTCTAGAAACAAACTTTATGATGATATATACAATGATCCAAACCATGACGAGAAATCACCTATGATGCTTGCATATGTACAAAGGATTTATGATGGATATGAACAACATTGATGCAAATGAATGCAAGAGGAAGGATGCATGAACCAATATATGGAAAAGCTAGATGACAGACAGTGCTTGTTTGTCAGGTTTTCACCATTTGTTTTTATTGCACTTTTTCTCATATTTGATTTTTTTTTTTGTTTTTCACTTTTTTTTCCATCCTGTGTTGAAGGTTGATATGATCTTGACCCAAATACTATTGTGACCACAAATGGACCTAACTAGTTTGGTTCAAACTTCCCTTTCTTTTCTCGATCTGACTGGTTTCGTGGATTTTCCTTTAGTACTAGTCCTCCAACTTGAAAGACTCACGGTTTAACCTTGTGATTATATCTTCAAAACATTCTTTGCTAATATACCTTTAAATGATCAAAGGCATTTTGTCTTCGTTCATGGTGTAGTGTCGTAAATTGTACGCACTTGCTAGGGTGGTACAATTTCACACCTAGTTTAGCACCCGCCTTGGCACATTTTGCATTTCGCATTGCATTTTCCCTTTAGCACTTAATTAATTAAATTAATTAGGTCTAAGGTTCTATTTTATCATCTCCCATATCATAAAGTTGGGCCCTTCTCATTAAAGTGTGCCCCTTTCATTTTATTCCCCTAATTAGGTCCTATTTTGAACTTGGGGGCTTGATTTCAGGGGTCAAAACATCTTGAAATCACCTGTAACTTCGGGATTCGCTCTAAAATCATCATATCCGACGGCCCTAAAAATTTGGTGAAAAGTTGTCGGGACCATGGCGCCCGGCATGCACACGGTCCCGGACATTTTTTCCAAAATTTCAGGAGCACAATCCAATCATAAAATAAAGCTTAAGCCCAAGAAATTGGTGGGAGATTCAATCTCTAGGTCGGCCAAAAGTTGAAATTAAGACCTAGGGTTTCATATATAAGAGCTCTCTTTCTTCATTTGAAAGCATCTGAATTTTGGTTTTCAAGGGACCTTCTATGCAGCGAAAAAGCAGATCTTTGAAGACTTCAACAACATTCAACATCCATCCATCAAGCATTCATCAATTTCATTCATCCATTTAGGGCTTTGAAGGCATTGAAGAGCAATAAGGGATCACTGACTGAAGATTGGCTTGTACCCCTCCCTTGGGGTTGGGTATGATTTCATGTTGTTTTCATGTCTTTGCATAAGCCTCATTATATCATTTGTATTCATGCTTTAGATCTCTTTGCATCTTGATTTAGAGCATTTACATTATCATTTGCAAGCAATTAGGGTTTACTTTCTAGGTTGCTCTAGTTTGCTTACTTGCATTTTAGGATCTTGCACACACACAAGGTCTGCACACACACTACTTTTACAATACAACTTGGCTATTCGTGGAGGTGGAAATCACCAAAGTGGGGGTTTGACTAAGGCAAAACCCTATATAGCCGCCCACCATCCCTTTTCAGATATAAGCGCATATTTCTGAATTCGAAGGACGCCGCAAGTTGCAGATCCGACGGGAGCGGACTGAGATGGGACAACACACCAAATTGTAGAGTAGAAACCTAGGACAGGGGCGTGGGCCGCCCTGGTCCTGATAGGATAGGGGCGCTGGGTGCCCTGGTCCCTCAGACAACAACAGTTTTCAGCACTTTCCGACAGTTTTCCAGGTTGTAAAACAACAGTTTCAGGAGCAGTTTCAGGTGCAGAATCAGGTCAGTGGTGCATGCGCCCCTGTCCCAAACATTTCCACTCAGATTTTAACTCTGGGTACACATCTGCATTCTCCTTTTATCCTTGTGTTTATAGCTTTTAATCACTTAATCTCAATCTTGCAATCTTGTTACTAGTTCATACTTGCACTCTAGGGCTAGTAGTTGAACTTGCATCATTTTATCCATCATTTGCAACAAAGGAATAGAAATCCTAATAGGTAGCCCGTGGCTCTCTCTTCCACAAAAATAAGTAGCCAATTGTGTGATACCTCTAGGCTCTTTCATATTCCACAAGTGTGTGATTGAAAGTGAGATTAGGGCATGTTTGCTTAGTGTCACTTTTTCCCCCACACATTTTGGTGAACCCGACATGAATCTTATTATTGCTTTCTCTTGCATTACATTTGTTAGATCTAAATCTAGATTTAGCATGTTTCATTTAAGTTTCATTTTCAAAAAAAAAAAAGAAGGAAAATAATGAGTGTGTTTTGTTTCTTTGCATTGTGTGCAATTTTTATTTCAAAATGTCAGATTTTTATTTGCAAGATGTTCATATTTGTGATGATTATGAGTTAGATGAAGCTTTAGATGAGTTTTTGAAACCTAAAGATACCAAACCTTCATTTTACCAAAAACTCATAAACATTGTTACTATGCCATTTCGTTGTGATGAGAAAGATAAGTCGAATGATTCCTCTTAAGGGTACATTCCTATCAACTCTTCCACTAAATCTAGTAACATGGTTGTTTTCAATGATCCCCTCTATGAAGAGATATCTCCTTTTGAATCAAAAGATAAACCTTTTAATAGATATGATCATGCTTTGTTGGATGATGCCCTTGATGACTTTGTGGCTCCTAAAAAATGCTCCCTTCATGAGGATCCTTTTGTGCAAGAAGATGACATTATCCCTGCATTTCCTAGTGATGGCATTTCCTTTTCCAACAAAATTCCCACTAGAGGTGATGAATTAATGATAAATGCTTACCCTTCTCCTAAAGTTTGTCTTACCCATAAGCATCCCTTAGAGAAAGAAGATGAAATAAAAAGCAATTTCCTTAATTCTCTCTCCCCTAAAGATCATATTGAACATATTTTGAGGAAAGAGGATGAGTTTAACACATCTATTGATGCTCTCCCTCCTAAGGATGAGGAATTAATAAACAATGTTATCTCCTCTCCCGAAATTGACAATACTTCAAACATTCCTTTCAACAACCTCACTATTTGGGATGAACCATTAGAAGAAGGTATAGATTATTCTCTACTCCTAACCAAAGGGGATGAAATCAAGATTGAAAACTCCCTTGATAGTTTCTCACCTTCCTTGAATCTCAATCATTCTCCCTCTAAAAATAAAGCATCTCCCTCTCCTCAACTTGGTTCTACTCATAAGGAAACCCTAGTTCAAAACAAGATGGTTAACATCTCTTTCAAAGATCTCCATCTCAAAAGTGAGACTTTAGAGAGTAATGTTGATCCTTCTCCTAGAGAGTTTATTCCCCATGTAGATCCTTTGATGATAGAGGATGATATGACCTTTCCTAGTATTACTCTTCCTACTAGAACATCAATGCCTACCCCTTGTCTCTCTCCTAAAATTGATTTAATCCGTGATAATATTTTAGTGCAAGAGAAGACTATCAATAATTCTTCCAACACTTTTGTTCATTCCTCTAAACCATCCTCAATTAATTTGATACGTGTGAATGAAACACCTAACAAACCTCTCTTCACTGTCCAAGGTGCCTATCCTTCTCAAAATTCTCAACCTTTAAATAAGCCTATCTTAGTGGTCCAAGGTGGTTATGCTAATGATTCTTTTTGCACTCCTAAGAAACCTATTATTACTATGCAAGGAGGTTATTCTACTAAGAGCCCTTATGAGTATGCTAAGCAACTGACTAGAGAGAGTTATAATGCAGTTGCTCATACCTATAATACTAGAAATAATAGGCAGCCTAATCCTCTTCCTGTTACTCCAGTTTCTCTTCCTAATCCTCAACCAATTCTTCTGCAAGCTCCACGGATTTCACAAGTTCTTGGTAAGGAATATGATCTCATAGAACAACTTAAAACTACTCCTGCTAAGATATCCCTTTGCGATTTGATCCAAACTTCTTCCGCTCATCATGGAATGTTACAAGATGCCTTGAAAGATTTGAATGTTCCTCCACCTAATACATCTAGTAATATAGTGTCTTTGGTTAACTCTGTGATGGATCCTAAAGCTCAAATTGTGTTTACTCAAGATGAGTTGCCTACTAGCGAAATTCAACATCAATATGATCCCTTGATGATTGTGGTTATCATAAATGACACTGCTATAAGACGAACACTGGTAGATAATGGTTCTGGCCTTAATGTGTGTAGCATTAATCTATTGCATAAGATGAATGTGGATACATCCCTTATTGAGCCTGACTCTCGTCCCATTTGAGGCTTTGATAATGTGGCTAAGTCTTCATTAGGCATTATCACCTTACCCATCACAGTGGGACCTATTACTTTACCTACTCCTATCCATGTTATGTCGGGAAATCTAACATACAACTTGTTATTAGGGAGACCTTGGATTCACAGTATGCAAGTTGTCCCCTCTACATTGCATAGACAAGTTAAGTTTATTTATAATAATAAGACATATACCTTGATAGGTGATACTAATTTTCAAGCTTGTTTGCAAACATCTACTTCCAAAGGGAGTTCTTCTAAGCCTTCCTCTTCTAGTGATGACTCGTTAAACAAGATACCTATGGATGAATCATTACCCTCTAATAATCAAAATTCTTTGGATGAGTCTGAAGTTCCTAAAGAGGATTCTTCTCAACTTGAATCTACACATGAAAAGGCTTTTGATCTTGAGAAGGTTCTCATAGAAGACGATTGGGGATCTCTTGATTTCAATCCCACCTTTGTAGGTGAGTATAGGGTTCCTCCTAGAGAGCTTAAAGATAAAAAGGAGGAAGAAACTAGAGATCAATCAGTCTTACCTGAACCTATGAGCAATAATTTTGTGGCTGCTTCTCAAACTTCTTCTCCTCACACCTCTAATTTTGAAGAATTTGATTCTTTTTCTTATGAAAAACAACCTTTTCTTTCTAAAATGGCTAATCGTTATGGTCGTGGTTTTCATATTTTGGCTAAGAGTGGCTATAGTGGAAATGGTTGTGGTGCAAATGAACAAGGAATTAAAGTTCCTTTAGAACATAACATGCATGAATATTCATTTGGACTTAGATATAATCTTTCTAAGTCGACGAAAGCATCTAAAAGACCATCTCTCAATGTGAATGCTATATTTAGTAGTGATGATGATCTCACTTCAACTAAATCATCTTCTACTTCTATCAACTCTCATTCCCCTCATAAGGAAATCTTGGCGATGAACAAATCTCTTTATGACTCCCCTCAAATTTCTAAATCCACTTATGAATCTTTATCTCCTATTCATAATAAAGTCCTTTCCTCCAGGGATAAGGCTCTAATAAATTACACTCATCCCTCTTCTAAGATGTCTTGTGACTTTTCTTCTTCAATTTTTATCATTTTATACATGTTTTTGATCTCACTTATAGTTGAGCATTCAACATGTCATATTCAAATACCTTCAATCTATCATGTCTTTAAATAACATTAATGGCTATTATGTTGCTCATCATTATGTGACATTGGTAGCTCATTTACTGGGGGCTCATTGTCATTCATGATGGTACGATTTTAAGTGCAATCATATTTTTTGAAGCAACATAATAGCCTAATTTTTCTATGTTATCTCTTGTTCCTATGGGGACAAGAGTGATTTCATACATCTCTTCCTTTTATGGTTAAAATTTCCCTTTGGGCTAATAGTGTGGAAAAATTGATCATCTTTTCTTTAGAATTCTCTTTTCCTAGATATGGGAGAAGATGTGTATTCTCTTTCTTATCCTACCCACTTCTTGTGAGGAGCATTTTACATACACTAATGTCTTGCTTGCATGAACTCATGTGAGTATGTAGTAAATTTTTCTTATGTCTAAATCTCTCCCTAGAAGATTGTGTAAGTCCTTCTCATTATCCTTATCCTTGGGAGGCAATGATCTTTCCTTATTTTTATCTAAGGATCCATTTTTTCCTATTTCATGGATGGTGTGAACTTTATTACTTGACGTTATTCCTTGTATGCATTTGTTGTTGTTTGTTCAAGGATTCTCTCTTACAAGAGGTGTAAGTCCTTGACTACAACTTCTTTTGCACTTGGTAAAATACATCCATAATGAATTCACTCTCCCAATTGGGTTAAAAAAAAAAAAAAGAGCGTCATCCTTCATTAAGAATCACTTTCACCTCACAAAAGAAGGAAGCATTGCATTCTTATTCTCTTCTTTGTCTTATTCTAGAAGATGTTATATTTGTCTAAGACAATTCCTCTCAGGGATAGGTGTCTTTTGTACAAAGATCTCTTCTCCTCTAAGGATCTCCTTTACGCATACTACAAGATATCCCTTTTCAACTATCTTATCCTTGCTTAAAGAGTGCAAAACTCTCTTGCTTGGATCTATGACATTATTGCATTTTTGGGGTATCTTCTTTTGTGATGAAGGTAGGTATCCTTGTTCTACTTTGCTTATGACATAAACATTACACTTTTTGAGCAGTGGGTCATTCTCGGAACCAGAGCACAGACTCTTAGAGCGAGATGTCTCCATTTTTCTTTTATGCAAGGTGATTATTCTCAGAACTAGAGCACAGACTCTTAGAGCGAGATGTCACGCTTTTGTACTATACATATACAGGTTGTAGCATACTCGGGCATAGACTCCTATGAGGTGCTTCTAACCTCACTTACACACACATGCATGAGGTTGAGTGGAACTAGAGGCATAAGGCTAGACTTTCTCACTCTCCTCCCTTACATGGATCACCTAGACAGACTCTAGGTGCTAGTTTTCCATGTCCTTTTTTCCCATGGATCACCTAGACAAGATCTAGGGGTGAGAAGTCCATGTTTTCTCTCTCACTATTCTTCTCATGGATCACCAATGTGTGTATTCATGCTTTTTTCCTTTCTTTTCTTCTCTTTGCATTTTGTTTCCATTCACATCCTTCATCTTGTGTTAGAGAACTCTCAAATCCTCACACTCTTTGTTGTCTTGGAATTGAGATTTGGTCCTCTTTCTTACCAAATGATTCTCCATTAGTTTTTGATCTCATATCAAATCTTCTTGTGAGCATTTTTCATCAATATTCTTTAATAATTCGAAGTGGTAAACATGATACCCTGTTTCAACTCACTAAAATTAGCAAGCCGAAACAGGGGGGGGCATATACCTACCCTCAAATTTTCATTACCTTCCTTAGTAAGCATTAGGTGATATTGTGATCTAACGTGTGTTTTGTAGGGTGCGGTTCCTAACTCTGTACTGCAGATACCGCTGGGGGGCTTTGTTCAACAGACTTATGGATATATCCTTTTTCAAATAATGTTTACTTTTTTGTACTTTAGCTTGCATATGCACGTAGTGTTCATATGACCGCTAAAGTGGGGGCTAAATGTAGCATCATAAATTGTATGCACTTGCTAGGGTGGTACAATTTCACACCTAGTTTAGCACCCACCTTGGCGCATTTTGCATTTTGCATTGCATTTTCCCTTTAGCACCTAATTAATTAAATTAATTAGGTTTAAGGCTCTATTTTATCATCTCCCATATCATAAAGTTGGGCCCTTCTCATTAAAGTGTGCCCCTTTCATTTTAATCCTCTAATTAGGTCCTATTTTGAATTTGGGGGCTTGATTTCAGGGGTCAAAACATCTCGAAATCACCTGTAACTTTGAGATTTGCTCTAAAATCATCATATCCGACGGCCCTGAAAATTTGGTCAAAATTTGTCAGGACCATGGCGCCCGGCGTGCACACGGTCCCGGACATTTTTTCCAAAATTTCAGGAGTGCAATCCAATCATAAAATAAAGCTTAACCCCAAGAAATTGGCAGGAGATTCAATCTCTAGGTTAGCCAAAAGTTGAAATTAAGACCTAGGGTTTCATATATAAGAGCTCTCTTTCTTCATTTGAAAGCATCCAAATTTTGGTTTTCAAGGGACCTTCTATGCAGCGAAAGAGTAGATCTTTGAAGACTTCAACAACATTCAACATCCATCCATCAAGCATTCATCAATTTCATTCATCCATTTAGGGCTTTGAAGGCATTGAAGAGCAATAAGGGATCACCGACTGAAGATTGGCTTGTACCCCTCCCTTGGGGTTGGGTATGATTTCATGTTGTTTTCATATCTTTGCATAAGCCTCATTATATCATTTCTATTCATGCTTTAGATCACTTTGCATCTTGATTTAGAGCATTTACATTATCATTTGCAAGCAATTAGGGTTTACTTTCTAGGTTGCTCTAGTTTGCTTACTTGCATTTTAGGATCTTGCACACACACAAGGTCTGCACACACACTACTTTTACAATACAACTTGGCTATTCGTGGAGGTGGAAATCACCAAAGTAGGGGTTCGACTAAGGCAAAACCCTATATAGCCGCGCACCATCTCTTTTTAGATATAAGTGCAGATTTCCGAATTCGAAGGACGTCGCAAGTTGCAGATCTAACGGGAGCAGACTGAGACGGGACAACACACCGAATTGCAGAGCAGAAACCTAGGACAGGGGCGTGGGGCACCCTGGTCCTGATAAGACAGTGGCGTTGGGTGCCCTGGTCCCTAGGACAGGGGCGCTGGGCACCGTGGTCCCTCAGACAACAACAGTTTTCAGCACTTTCCGACAGTTTTCCGGGTTGTAAAACAGCAGTTTCAGGAGCAGTTTCAGGTATAGAATTAGGTCAGTGGCACATGCACCCCCATCCCGAACATTTCCACTCAGATTTTAACTCCAGGTACACATCTTCATTCTCCTTTTATCCTTGTGTTTACAGCTTTTCATCACTTAATCTCAATCTTGCAATCTTGTTACTAGTTCATACTTGCACTCTAGGGCTAGTAGTTGAACTTGCATCATTTTATCCATCATTTGCAACAAAGGGAATAGAAATCCTAATAGGTATCCCATGGCTCTCTCTTCCACAAAAATAAGTAGCCAATTGTGTGATACCTCTAGGCTCTTTCGTATTCCACAAGTGTGTGATTGAAAGTGAGATTAGGGCATGTTTGCTTAGTGTCACTTTCTCCCCCACACACATGGATTAATTCTAACTCCAGCAATCTAGATACTTGTTGTTCTTCATTTGGGATAAGACCTTTTAATGATACTCGTAGAGAAGTTATCTCTACTTCTATTGGCAGTATTGTTTCTGATCCGTAAACAAGAGAGAAAGGTGTGGCACTTGTTGGTGTGCACATACTAGTATGGTAGGTCCATAGAGCAGGGTTCAATTGAATATGCCAATCTTTGCCAGCATCATTCACTATCTTTTCGAGGATTTTCAAAATAGTTTTGTTTGGTGCTTCTGCTTGCCCATTTCCTTGTGAATAGTAGGGTGTGGAAAATCTGTGTTGTATCTTCAATTTATCACATAGTTCTTGGACATCCTAATTCTTGAACGATCGTCCATTATCAGTGATAATGGCCATGGGTATTCTGTAGCGACAAATGATGTAGTTTAAGATAAATGCAACAATTTGTTTTCATGTGATATTTGTGAGAGATACTGCCTCAATGAATTTTGTAAAATATTTTGTAGCTACAAGGATGAATTTGTGACCATTGGATGAAGAAGGATTTATCTTTCCTACTAGATCAAGACCCCATTAGTAGAAAGCCCAAGATGTTGCCAAAGCATGAAGTTCTTGTGTTGTTGCATGAATCAAATTCCCATGGATCTGACATTATTTGCATGTTTTAGCTATCTAAAAAGAATCTTATTCCATAGTTGGCCAAAAATAGCCCAAGCATATGATTTTTTTCAAAAGGGTAAGACCACTTGAATGAGTGCAACGAATGACATTATGGACTTCATTTAAGGCCTTCTCATATTCTTCTTGTTTGAGACATGTTAAAAGAGTACTGTCCAGACCTCATGTAAAAGGGTATCCATGACAAGAGTATAATGGGAGGATTGGCGAATAAAGTTTCTCTTTTGATTTTTTGACAAATCGAGAGGTAGGGTGTTATCTTTTAGGTATGTATAAGTTTAGCCATAGAGAGAAAAATCATGCTCAACAAGGTGACATATAGTTTGGGAATCAGGACAATTATGAGCAGGGTAAAACAACTCTTTCACCAAGAATTTATAATGCTCTTAATTTTCCTATGTTTGAAATAGAGAAGAAAGTGTTTCCATGGCATCTGCTGCTTTGTTGTCATTCCTCGGAATTTTCTCAAAAGTTATTTCTACAAAATACTTCTTGAAATCATCTACCACCTTTTTGTAAGGCATTAGTTTGTCATCCTTTATTTGGCAATCATCAATAATTTGATTGACGATGATCTGAGAGTCTCTAAAGACTTGGACTTGTGTAATGTTCCATTCTATAGCTATTTTGATACCTATAACAAAAGCTTCATATTCTATTGTATTGTTGGTGCATGGAAAGCTTAATTTTTATGCTTTTAGAATTATATGAGCTTCTAGTGTGATGAGTAGAATACCTGCTCCTGATCCATATTGTGTATATGAATCATCAAAGTATAATTGCCATATTTTTGTTGTGACTGTTAGGATATCAGCACTGGGAAACTCAATGTGTAAAGGACGACCATCTTGAAGAGGTGCCTTGGCTACTTGGTCTGCAATGACTTGCCCCTTGATAGATTTTTTGTCTACATACTCAATATCAAACTCACCCAGGATCATGATACATTTTGCTAATATTCCTGTTAATGTTGCCTTACTAAGAAAATACTTCAATGTATCAATTTTAGCTATCAACTTGATGGAGTGAGATAGTAGATAGTGTCTTAATTTGTGAGAAGCACAAACTACTGCCAAGAATTATTTCTCTATTGGGGAATAGTTGAGCTCTTATCCCACTAGTGTTCTACTGATGTAGTAGATGGCTCGTTATTTTCCTTCATTATCCTGTTGTGTGAGTAGTACTCCTAATGAGACTTCGATAGTCAATACATAGAGTAACAATGACTTTCTTGGAATTGGAGACATTAGGATGGGTGGTTGCATGTGATATGCCTTGATCTTGTTGAATGCGTCCTCACATTGATAGTCCCACTTGAAATGAACATGCGAAAGTTCTCTTTTCTTGATCTAGTAGACGACATGACATTCTAGAAAAAAGTACCCCACGAACATATGAAAGATGTCTTTTCTTGATCTTCAGGTGCTATTTTAATTTGATTGTGTACGAAGAAACCATACATTAGAGAAAACATGGAGTGTCCAATTGTTAAATTTACAATGATGTCAATATTAGGAAAAGAAAACTCATCCTTTGGACATGCATTATTAAGATCTATAAAGTCTGTGCATAATATGATATTTTGTCTAGTTTTGAAATAGGAATGATGTTTGATACCCATTGAGGATATGCTATAGGTCTCATGAATCCCACATCCAATAATTTTTTTAGTTCTCCTTTGACCAAGAGAGCGATATGTGGATGCATCTTCCTTAATTTTTGTTTAACTAGTTTGGCTCTTGGAATGATATTTAAGTGATGCAAAATAAGATCTGGATCCAAAAAGGGCATGTCTGCATATGATGAGGCAAAATTGATTTGTCATCGTTTGAAGAATTCCATATATTGTTGCATTTCTTGTTCTAACTAAGAAGTTGTTGGATGTAGGATCTTTGGTGTCTCTGTTGTCCCAATGTTAATTGCCTCTATTCATTCGATCAAAATTGATGACCTTTCTTGATAGTACTTAGGTAAATTTTCAAATATCCCCTCTTTCGACGCCTCAAGGAGGTTTTCACCATTAGATGTGTCCTTTCTTTTTACTTTTTCCTGATCTAATGTTGCCAAGAAATAGTTTTCAGCATTAGACCTGATATTGTTTTCTTTGTTTTCCTTTTTGTGACTGGGAGATTCGGCACTTCCTTGACTAGAAGATGCGTTGTTTAAATTCATGGTGAAAGTTGTTGCAGGCTCGATTGCATTAAGATATACATATATGGCAAGGTCATTAGGAAAGGTATCAATGGCAGTATGTCTTTCATTTTCCCAATCAATAAGTTTAGGGTGGATTAGAGGTAAGGGGTCCTCAGGTTGAGATGTCTCGAGGGTATCAAGGGTCATAATAGATATGTCAAAGTTTTAGATATGTATGTCAATGTCTAGAAAAATACTATCATCAGAATGAGCTCGCACAAGGATCTCCTGATCGTCCTCGATTAAGTCCAAGTCAGTCAGATGTGATTCTAATTCAAGTGGGTTGGTTCCTAACGTTTTCCCTGCATACATGTGAAGTACATTGAATCCTACATCTTCTTCAAAGCAATTTTCTTTAGCCGATTCTTCAGAATGATAGGAATCCCATTCCCATTAATTAGAATTTGTCTCACTTGTAGCTTGCAATCTATAGATTTGTTCATATAGCATTTGATTTGTTTCTTTTGTTTTTCTTGCTATATATTTTCTTCTTTCATATTCAACTTCTTCTGGACTGAGATTGAGTTCTGTCAACCTTGCTATGAGCTCTCTTTGATTAGTACTAGGTTCGTGCTTATTTTGATTGAGGGTTAAGGCTTCTCGGGAAGTACCATTAGTTTGTTTTTCATGTTTATTTGAGGATTGCTTCTTTTTCCATTTCATGTTTTCTTGTACTTGTTGCTTGGAAAATTCTTCTTCCCTTTCAATTGCAAGTTGTTCTTGTTTGGTTTCATATTCTTGTTGTTGTTGGTTGGACGATGTGTCTTCTGGTAGAGTAACGTGTCCATACACTAGGTCTTCTTTGTCTATAGCCTATTGAGTATAAGGTTGGATAGGTTCTGAGATACCTTCTTTTCTTTTTCCTATAGGACCTGTTCTAGTGTATCCTATTTTTTGAAGAATGTTAAATCCTTTTCGATACTTTTCAGTGGGTATTCTGACATTGTTGATCTTTTGTTGGACTTCTCCATCCTTGTATAGCCACCATAGCATATCTTTGTCTTATGTTTCCACTGATAAGGTCCCAACACTAACAAATGCTCCATCAAATATTGGAAGATGTTTGGCAATTGGTGGTTGTTTAGAGTTTGATGGTTTTCTATAGGATTTAGGAGAAAGTGGTAATTGGGATAGTGAATATTCTCTATTCCCTCGATCTCTTAGCTGCATTTGTTTTTCCATATTTGACAAAATTGAGGCAAATGATTTTTCTTTGGATTGTGTGTTCAAAGACAATGCCTCCCTATTATGAGGAACAATGACCTCTTGAGGTGGTTTTATATTACTACAGTACTGAAATGGATTTGAATCTGCTCTGATCAAGATTTCCTACCCATTGTAGGGAAATTTTAGGCACTAATGATATGTTGATGGAACAACTTGGCATGTTGTGTCTTTCTGCAAAGGTCCCACTCTGATGGGAAATATCACAATTCCTTTAGAGGAACACTCTTCTTCATCATATGCTTTGATGGTGATCTTTTTTCCGGGATCAACTACAACTTCTAAATAACCTAGAGAATGGACAAGACTCAATGAGAAAATGTTTAAGCCATCTCCACCATCTATTTGGACATGTTTAACATGGGTCTTGTGAATGAGGACTTCAATATGCAAGGGAGCGTTATGGGGATGTTGCAAGGACATGTCATCTTCTTCAGTAAATAATAGGTGGTGAGGGGTTGTGAGGTGTCCTACCATAGTTTGGAATTCATCTAGATATCAAGATCTTTGGACATCGTTGTATTGTCTAATGCTCTTTCTAGAATTTCTTTATGTGCAGGTGAAAGTGTTAAAATTTCTAAGATGGATATTTGTGCGGGGGTCTTCTGTAGTTGATCCACTAGACTATATTGTTTTGTAGTAGATGACGTGTTAGTTGTAGGACCCGGAAAAACAACTTTGGCTTTGCTTCTTGTGATAGCATGAGCAAGTTCTTAATGTTGTTTCTCTTTAACCATGATCATATTTACCACATTGTCATATGCATGAGCATAGTTCACCTTTGCTTTACCTTTACCATTATTCTCTGTTGATGATTCACCTTTCTCATAGTTAGGAAACGGAGTTTTGAAAGCAATGTGAGAATTGTTTGTTGTATTTCCATCCACAATTATCACTCCATTATTAATCAAATCTGGGATGACATGTTTTAACCATTGACAAACATCTATTTGGTGTCCTTTGTTTAGATGGAAATCACAATAATGGTTGTCATTCCACCAAGCAGGTTTTACCTTGGGTTCAAAGTTTCTTACTTTTGGCAAGGTAATTAACTTTTTTGCAAGAAGCATCTTTAATGCTGACCCAAGTGGTTTACCAATGTTTGTAAATTTCCTTCGAAAGAAGTTGTTGAGAGTTCATTTTTGGTGATTGTTGTTTTGTTGAGCCACTATTGAGTGACTGGATAGATTAAAAACTGGTTGTTTTGGTTTTACATTGTTGTTATCCACTATCCCATCATTGACGACATTATTATTTCTATTCCAAAATTTTGGCTTATCATTGTTGTTGTTGTTAGTTTTGTTAGGAGGATGAACTCCTTCTTTGTATATTTTCAACTCAACCTTCTTTACCATGGCTTCCTCCATTCTGATTCTGATATCAATCATCTTTCCAAAACTTTAATGGTCTTTAATTTTAGATGATAACTCATTTGATCATTTAGGTTGTCGATGAATATGTCCATTTTCTTGTATTTTGGTATTGTACAAGGATATCATGAAGCTAACTATCTTCAACTCTGTCGAAATGTCATGAAAGGTTCTCCACTCTATGGTTTAGAATTACATAGGTCTAGCATTGTTACTTCATATTGTATGTTGTAAGAGTATTGTGAAACAAACTTATCCACCGATTCTGAGAATGATATGATTCCAGGTAGAAGTTTGGAGAACCATTCCATAGCTAGTCCACTTAAGCTTTTTTGAAATAATCTCATCAATTAGGTATCCTCATGTGCAAAATCCATACTCATTGTGCAAAATTATTGTATATGATCTTGGGGATTAGTGTTTCCATCATATTTTTTGTATCTAGGAGTTTCACACCTTGTTTGAAATGTTATCATGTTTAGATTTATGTCGAATGGGTAAGGACAAATTTCTTGAGGTGAGTATCTTCTAACATTTCCTCTCTACATATCTTGAATCTATGTTTGTAGTGTTTCTATTTGTTGTGTAAGAGCTGTGATAGGATTATCAACATGATTTGTTCATGTAGAACCATGAGTTTGCATTCTAGTAGGATCTTGATCTCTTCTCATATCTTCTCGGCCCTTTCTTGTGTCTTCATTGGATTTAGCTTTGTTGAGAATTTCTATGTCATACCTTCTGGGAATGTAAGTTTCCTCATTAGTTCTTGTGTTATAAGGAATTGATGTGTTGTCCTTTTTGTGACCAAAAATATCCTCATGTTGTTCGTTATCATGGAAAGGGTCACTTCTCTTTTGTCATAAACTGTTCATATCAAACCTTGGGGGAGTGTAGCATCAAATTTTCCTAACATTATAAAATATTTTTCTTTTTCTCCCTCCAATATTTTCTCCAAAAATTTATCAAATTTAGGATCTTTTTTTATTTCTCTGAGATGTTATTCTGTTATTTCCTCTTCAACTTGTATTTCATCTTCGTGTTCCATGTTCCTATAATCTTCAGTTATTTTAAATGTTTCAATTTCTGTTTTTGCAATTTTTCATCTCTGAGCCTGGTTAAAACAAGAATACACGTGTTCTGAATGTTTTGTGAAGTTTAAATCTTCTATAATGTGTCTTAATAAGTGATTGATTGGTGAGGTAAATAGTAGAGATGGATAGACACAAAATGATCTTTTCAAGTATTTGTTTGTTTGCAAGTTTTTCGATCTTAGTTTTGGAGTGCAAATTTTGTGATTTTTAATATGATCAAATTCAATAGGAATGATATATCCTATGATAAAGAATGAGGTTCAAGAGTTGTAGTTTCATGATAAAGGATGATAGATGTTGATGAGAAACTATGTTTGAACGATCAGTTTATAAAAAAAATGTGATGTTGCATTTAAGATGTTAGATCTTTAAACTTGTTTGAGGTGAATACTTGAGAACCTTTAGCGTGTCTAGTCTTGAATCTGTTTTGACAAAAGATAGCTTGATTGAGTGACCCAAGAAGATGACCTAGTCTCTATGTTTGACTGTCTAAGAAATGGGTTGTTTTTGTTTTTTGATTTCAGTGGAGTTTACCTGAAACGCTGACAAAATGACCAGGAATGCTGCTATAATGACCCGAAATGCTGACAAAATGACCAGCAACGTTGCTATACTGACCAAAAATGTTGACAAACTAACTGCAAATACTGCTATATTGACCAAAAATGTTGAGGAACAAACCAAAAATGCTTCTATAGTGACGAAAAATGCTATTCTGCAATGCAGTGACTCTAAAGTTTAAAATAATGATGTGTACACTTAGTAAATTGAGTGTTTGAAGTTAGGAGATTGTAATTTTGACCCAAATTTATGATTTTTAGACTCAAAACAGTTATATTTAGACCTAGAAAATATAAACTAGGAGTTCTAATGTTGAAACATGAGCAATTTGACATTCAACTCAAAAGAGTTGTTGATTAGACCAAGGGAGCTGACATTTAGACTAAGAGAGCTAATGTTTAGACTAAGAACTCTGTTGTTTATACCAGGAACTCTATTGTTTAGACCAAGAGTATTGTTGTTTAATCTAGAAACTCTGTCGTCTAGACTAGGAACTCCGTTATTTCAAATTAAGATGTTGGAACTTAGGCAATGGTTGTTTTGACTCCAAGAGTTGATATGTAGACTCAGAAAATTGATGCTTATATCTAGCAAGCTCAAGAGAGTTAATGTTGAAATATGAGAAAGTTAACATTCATACCAAGAGTGCTGATGTTTGGACCGAAAGTGTGACTGTTTGGAATCAAAAAGCTACTGTTTGGACTTAAAGTGTGACTGTTTGGACTGAAATTGCGACTATTTGGACTGAAAATGTGACTGTTTGGACACAATGAGTTGTTGTTTGGACCAAGAGAGACAATGTTTGGACCAAGAAAGCTACTGTTTTGATTGAAAATGCGAGTGTTTGGACTGTAAGTGCGACTGTTTGGATCGATTGAGCTAATGTTTGGACTAAAGAGCTAATCTGCAGTGAAACTTGTAAATTTGACAATTTGAAGTTTGAGTTATCAATGTTTGTTGTATTTCAATGAATGATATCTTGTCTTAACTTACAAACACAAAAATTAGATTGTATTTTTATTCGAAAGGACACATAGAGTGTATGTTCAAGAAGGTTTAAAGAAAGCCCAAGTTTTCACAAGTTTTGAACAGTTGAAAACACATCATTTAATCTATCCTAAGGAGATTGTGCTCATTACTAGTTCTTAGCCCACACTTGGTACCTTGTGAGCTCACATAGCCTTGTCACCCCTAAAGGGCGCCTATGTTTTTGCCTTTGTGAGAGCTAGTGGAGTCCCATTATGAACCTAGCAATAAGGTCTCAAAAGGGGAGTTTGCACATATGCTCAAGAGGGGCATATGGTGAGTATCTAAAGGAGAGATTCTTCCCACTCCATGTACTAAGAATTTAATAATGTTCGGAGGTAAACCTTGTAGCTTCTAATTTTAATTGTAACTAGTAAGGGATCCATTTAGCGCGTCGGGGTATAAACTCAATTAAGAGGTCTCCCTGCCTTGAAAACCAAGGTTTGATATACCTCAAGGTACAAAGGAGAGCCATTCTTGAGCACTGTCATTGACTTGATTTTCATGAAATCATGTTTATTTTATAGTGGGTTGGAGTACTTGGTGTTAGTTGTTCCCACTTGGGTCATTCCCCTCTCACTGGCCTTAATGGCTTTGGGCTTATAGGCTCCTTAGGAGGGCAGGTCTGTTAAAGATATGCACTATTGAAAGTAAAAGATGAATCTGGTTTTCTGATCACCTAAGAAAGGTGAGAGCATACTCACCAATCATCAAAATGCATAAGAAATGTTTGTTCATTTCCATTGTAATTAGTCTATGTCCCTAATTTAACAAAAATAAGTACAAAATCCCGTAGCTGCAAACAAAGTTAGTAGTTTATATGGCATTCTTTGACAGAAAAATAGTTTATGCCTCTGGTCTCTCATTGTGAAATAATTACCTACAAAACCAATAATCTGCAAATTAGGTTCAGGAAAATGACAGTCTAGAAGCAGAGATAAGAAATACAAAATACAACATTTGAAAAATTAATAAAAAACTAAAAAACACCATCCAATTGACCAAGAATGTCATCATATGTGCCAAGAATGCTGCCAAATGGAGCCAAAACGCTACTCTGCACACCAGAAATGCTATTCTACACACCAAAAACGTTGTTAAACCAACTGAAAACGCTATCAAATATACCAAAAATGCTACAAAACATACCAAAAATACTAAGGTATAGACTGAAAACGCTAAAAAAGAGAAAAACATAAAAAACAAACTTGAGGAATATCCTATAAATGCCATTTTAAGTGTTGGGATGCTACAATAGAGACCAAGAACATGATTCGAGAACCCAAGAGAGCTAATATGCCCACTGAGAGAGCTAGGCCCCATGGTGGGAGCCAATTAATGTGATGCTAAAAATATGGTAAATAGCAAGGTATATACATATAATGAGACAATAAAACATAATGGAAAGTTTAATTGAAAATTAAATTTAAGATGCAAACCATAAGCCTTCCTTGAAATGTCCCATTTTCCTCTATAAGTGACGAACTTGAAGGTGTTAGATTGATTGGCTCTCAGTGGAGAAAATGACCTCCAAAATGGTAACTCAAGAGTTGAGTAGCTACTTGATCATGATTGATTATGCAAATGATATGAAATGCATGATCTAAGAAACTATGTTGACATGCTATGATTAATCAAAAATGCTAATTACTAGATGATTGAAATGAAAATTCCTATAGTATTGATGCTAAAACTATGAATGCAAGGGATCCTTATTGCTCCAAAATGGAGAATATTTATAGAAATTCCAAAGCCAAAGTTGAGTTCGCAGGAATCGACGGTCCAGATCTGAGCTGAAGATATCAAGGGCCAAGATTGAGGAAGTTGGAGAAGAGGTTGGAGGAAGGGACACTTGTCATCTCTATGGTGACAAGTGTCAAGGATCCCTGCTCATGAGAGGGAAAGTGTCCAAGGGAGGAGACATGTGGCAAAAGTGCCATGTGTCTCAAGGGGAGAATATCCACACCATAGAAGGTTAGGATATTGGTGCAGGGGCACAAGCCTCAATTTCATATTTTATTGATTGAAAACTTAATTTTTTTGATATAAAGGTGTTGGGAAGGATCAAAGAATCCTTTGTTTATGTTTTGTTTTGTAATAAGGTCCTAATTATCCATTTTGTAAGGCCTAGTGGCGTAGGGTGCACTATAAACCCTATGGTCATCTATGGTCAAAGGGACTTAGGATGAGTAGATTTAGGGATTCAAGGTTTTTTTGGTCTATTTTTATCCATTTCAATGTGTTTAGGTCCCTAGGTTGATGATAAAATTAGTTTGAATGGCAAAATGCAAAAATTGTCAAAAATTGTCAAAAATTGACAAAGTTGTCAATTTGTAAAGCAACTTTTCAAAAAGTTGTTGTAATTAGTTTCCCAATGTTCATAACCATATAAAATCAGTTTTAACATGTTGGGAAAACTATAAAATGCCTCTACAAACTCGTTTGGGGGTTGGTGTGGTCGAAATTTGTGAAACTTGACATTTGAAATCAATTAAAAAACTGTATTTTCCAGAAAATTTGCTGTTCTTTTGGTTGGTACGGAATTTCTCGACCTCAAAACTGAAACATTATTTCATGGGGAATTAGAGGGGTGAAATAAATTTCTTTTGAGTCCAACCAAAGGTTTTTAAGTGGAGTTTTGAGTGATTTATTGTGTAACAGTCCTAAACAGCCCGTGAAAAGGGCATAAACCAAGGGTTTCATCTTTTCTTTCCCTTTTCTTCCAATCTAATCATGGCAAAAGTCTAAAAATTGGTTGGATGGAAGATATAGGAGTTTAATATGATATTCAAGAGGTTTCATACTAGGATAATGCAGTTGGAGATTATTTTCTTCAAGTTTGAGGCCAGGCATCCCCATGTGACTGGCATACGGTGGTGAAGAAGACTTTGACATTTCCCCATAATTTTTTATCAGATGCAAACCAAGACTTGTAACTTTTGATTTGGTATTTATTTTAGTTCCACAAGGTGTTCCAATTTCTTCCATTGAGAAATTTCCAATTTTAAGGGTAGTTCCTTTGTTAAAGTGCTCATTTAGCCCCATTTAGCCTATTTGAGGGTTTACTAGAAATGGTATTTGTAGAATGTTCTAGATCAAACCCTTTTGCAAAAAGTGCTGTGCTAGGCTTTTAATGGTGAATGTAAAATAAAATTTCTTGGTCCTTTGTATTTTTGGGAAGAGAAACCAAAAAGTCACTTTTGAGGGCTAGTTGGCTAGAAGAGCCATTTTGCACTTTGACCCCTTTGAGACTTGATCAACCCAGTCTGAGGGTTGTTTACCATAATTGGAGGTTTTTGGATCCTAATAAACTTTATTTGAGTCTTTGTGGACTTGTAGAACCATTTTGGAGGTGTGTGAGCCATTTGAGCAACTTTTGAGCACTTTGCCTATGGGGTTGACAAACCAAAGTTGATAACCTTTGTAAAATGTCTCAATGGGGAATTATGGGGATGAAAACAATTGAAATGAGACATTGATTTGTTTCTTGTTAAGGTGTGAGGTCTGGTTGGGAAAATCCCAACTGAAAGGGATTGGGTTGCCAGTTGAGCAAGTGAGCAACTTGGAGCATTTTCAAGTTGTTGGAACCATACCTCTACATCAATCGGTATCAGAGCAAGTGTGATCCTTAGGAGAAGGATTGTTTCAGTTTAGCCATGTCAGGGGAAGAAGAAGAGTGTTAGTTGTCCTCAAGGATGACTAATGCATAGATAGTGAAGTTTTTGAAGGATCAAAACTTGGTTCACAAGATTGATTCCTTGTAGAAGGAGGTTGATAGACTTAATGGGGAACTTCGTAAGAAAAGTGGTGGAAATTCTAATGTTATTGAAGAGGGGAGTGATGAGGAACCCCTTGAGTAGGAAGAAGAAGAAGAAGTGCCTACTGATTAGAGACTACTTGTGAAGACCCTAAAGGCCATGGAGAGAAGGACCATGGATGTTAGGTTGGACCTACCTTCCTATGATGGAAACTTGAATCCAGATGCTGCTGTGGATTGGATTGATGCCCTCACAAGCTTCTTTGAATGTGAAGACATACCTGAAAGTTAGAGAGTTAAGATTGCTAAGTCTAAGTTGAAGGGACCAACCCTTACATGGTGGAATTTCACTCAAGATGATAGGGTAAAGGAGAAGAAGAATCCAGTGACCACTTGGAAGAAGATGGTTGCATTGATCAGGGATGCATATTTTCTTGATGATTATGAAGTCCAACTTCATAAGAGGAGAATGATTTTGAGAAAAAGGAGATGAGTGTCTCAGATTATACTCAAGATTTCCATAAATTGGTGATGAAGTCCAAGGTAGTGGAGCCTGAATGTGTGAAGCTTGCAAGATATTTGCAAGGGTTGAGAATTACCATTCAAGATGAACTTAGTCTAAGCAGCCCTCCCACAGTCCAAAAATGCTTTCAACTTGCTTTGAAGGTTGAGGAGAAACTCAAGAGGAAGAGTGATCAAGGTGGAAGAGGGAGAGGGCAAAAAGACTTTGGAAATAGGGGCAGAAATATGCCTCAAGGAAGAGGACAAGGTTCCAAAGACCTTGGTGAATCAAGTCAAGGAAATGAACAAGGGGAAGGTAGCTCTAGAGGATCTTTTAGAGGAAGGAGAGGAAACTTTAGAGGAAGAGGTAGTGGAAGAGGCCTAGAAGGCATAAAAAGCTATAGGTGTCATCAAATGGGGCATGTTGCATCCAAATGTCCAGAGAAGGCAAACAAACAAGGTGAAAGGAGCGCAAATTTGGTGAGAGATGAGGACACACATAGTGTTCACTCTCATGGATCCTTTGTGTAGCCTAAACAAGGAGAGATCATGATGATGAGAAGGACATTGATCAAAGCACCTAGTCCACCAGAGCCACCCCAAAGGAAGGCACTTTTTAGAACTACTTGTAGAAGTGGTGACAAAGTATGTAGTGTGGTGATTGATTCAGGTTCTACTAATAATTTGTTGTCCATTGAGGTAGTAGAGAAACTGAAATTGAAGAGGATTAAGCATCCAAGACCCTACAAGGTATCATGGCTTACAAAGGGGCAACAAACCATCATTGAAGAACAAGCATGGGTGGAGTTTTCTATTGGCAAGTACAAGGACAAGGTACTTTGTGACATTGTACCCATGGATGCATGCCATTTTCTTCTTGGAAGGCCATGGCAATATGACATGAAGTCAAGGCATGATGGTGAGAAGAACACATACACCATCTGGTATAAAGGTGAGAAGGTAACTTTACTACCCCTACCTTATAATGGTGAAGAATCAAAAGACTCTAAGTTTTTGTTTGTAGGAGAGAAAGAGATTTTAGAATGCTTGAAAGAGGAGGATAATCCTTGTTATGATTTGGTTGTGTTGCCAAAATAGGAAGAAAAGAAGGTGCACAAAAAGAAGGAAGAATCTAGGAGGGTAGGACCAAAGGAGGTGGCTGATTTGCTTGAGACCTACAAAGACATTGTAACCAAGGAGTTACCTGATTCCTTACCTCCTATTAGAGAGATTAGCCATAACATTGATATGATTCTAGGGGCTACACTTCCCAATAAGGCTGCCTATAAGTTAACACCCCAACAAAATGAGGAAATGGCAAGACAAATCTAGGAACTCTTAGATAAGGGTTTGATTTCTAAAAGTATGAGTCCATGTGCTGTTCCAGCCATGCTAGCACCTAAGAAAGAAGGTACATGGAGGTTATGTACAGACTCAAGAGCCATTAATAGGATCACTATCAGGTATAGGTTCCCTATGCCTAGGATTGAGGACTTGTTGGATTATCTAGGGGGTGCAAGGTGGTATTCAAAGGTGGATGAAGAGTGGGTACCATCAAATCAGAATAAGGGCTGGAGATGAATGGAAGACAGCCTTTAAGACCAATGAAGGCCTTTATGAGTGGAGAGTGATGCCATTTGGCTTGTCCAATGCACCTAGTACATTCATGAGACTCATGAATGAAGTTCTAAAACCTTTCCTTGGTAAATTTGTTATTGTTTACTTGGATGGTATTCTTATTTTTAGTAAGAATAGAGATGAACATATGCAGCATTTAAATTTGGTCCTTAAGAGATTGTAGGAACAAAAGCTCCTAATCAATGTGGACAAGTGCCTTTTTATGCAGGAAGAATTGGTGTATCTAGGTTTCATAGTTTCAGGTGGGAGAATCAAGATGGATCCTGAGAAGGTGGAGAGCATCTTGAATTGGCCTTCTCCAAGGTCAATGACTAAAGTTAGAAGCTTCCATGGCTTGGCTTCCTTTTACAGGAATTTTATAAGAGGTTTTAGCCAAGTTTGTGCACCTATCCTAGATACAATCAAGGGAGGAAAAAAGTGCAAGTTTGTGTGGACCAAGGAGGTAGAGGAGGCTTTTTAAAGTCTCAAAAAAAAGGTACCAAAGTAGCCTATACCTGCTTTTCCAGATTTTCAAAAGGTTTTTACTATTGAATGTGATGCATCTAATGTTGCAATAGGGGCTGTTTTGAGTCAAGAGGGTAGGCCCATTGCATTCTTTAGTGAGAAACTTAATGAGGCAAAGAGAAAGTATTCCTCATATGATCTGGAAATGTATGCACTTGTACAAGCTTTGAAAAAGTGGAGGCATTATCTCCTTCCAAAAGAGTTTGTTGTTTTTACAGACAATCAGGCACTTAGCTTCTTGAATAGCCAGGAGAAGTTGAGTCACAAGCATATGAAATGGGTAGAATCTATCCAAGCATATACCTTTACAATCAAACACAAAAAGGGAATTGCAAACAAGGTGGCAGATGCCTTGAGTAGAAGATCCTTGACAATGCAAGAGGTCAAGTTGCAAAGTGTGGGGATTAACTCCTTGAAAGGTATGTATGAAGGTGATGAAGACTTTCATGAAATTTATAAGATTTTTCTAAAGCATACCATGTTGAATATGCTGATTACTTGATCCAAGATGGTTTATTGTTCAAAGGACATCAACTATGCATTCCTAGGTGTTCAATGAGGGAGAATATTGTGAAAGAAAAGCATTGTGGAAGCATGAGTGGACATTTTGGGTTGGATAAAACCCTTGAACAGGTAAGAAGACATTATTTTTGGCCCAAGATGCAAAGTGATGTGAGGAAATTTGTATAAACATGCACTATTTGTCAAAAGGCCAAAGGTACTTCCACCAATGCAAGTTTGTATCAACCATTACCCATACCTACAAGGCCTTGGGAAAGTTGTAGTATGGATTTTGTAATGGGATTGCCTAGGACTCAAAAAGACTTTGATAGCATCTTTGTTGTTGTAGATAGGTTTAGCAAGATGACACATTTCTTGCCATGTAAGAGTACAAGTGATGCAACCTATGTAGCAAATTTGTTTTTCAAAGAGATTGTAAGGATACATGGACTTCCTCTAACAATTGTGTCTGATAGGGATGTGAAATTCATTGGCCATTTTTGGAGAACCTTATGGAAGAGGTTGGGAACAAACTTGAACTTTAGTTTAGCCTACCATCCACAAACAGATGGGCAAACTGAAGTTGTGAATAGGTCCTTGGGAAACCTATTGAGATGCTTGACAAAGCAATATGGAGAGAAGTGGGATGTTGTACTTCCACAAGCTGAATTTGCATTCAATGATTCTATGAATAGGAGTACAGGAAGGAGTCCAATTTAGATTGTGTATGGGCAGAATCCAAGAGGCATCTTGGAGTTGAGAGACCTTCCACATGATGGGCAAACAAGTGCTCATGGTGAATAATTTGTTGATATCATGAAAGAAGTGCATGATCAAGTAAGGCTAGCCCTCCAAAAGAGTTCACAAAGGTATAAAGAACTTGCTGATAAGAAGAGGAGGGATGTACAATTTCAGATTGGTGATATGGTGTGGGTGTACTTGAGGAAAGAAAGATTACCAAAGGGGAAGCATACAAAGTTACTCATGAAGAAAGTGGGTCCTTGCAAGGTTTTGAAGAAATATGGGTTGAATGCCTATGAGATATCTCTTCCCTCTAACCTTGGTATTTCTCCTATCTTTAATGTATGTGATCTAACACCCTATAAAGGGCATGTTGTTGCAGGTACAGACTTTCATGTTGAGGAGATTCAAGAGGACATTGCTGATATACCTCCTCACGCACCAAAAAAGCCTGAAAAGATCATTGATGAAAGGGTCATTAAGAAGACCAAAAATAAAGAATAAAAACAATAACTTTTGAAATGGGTAGGACAACCTATTGAAGAGGCAGTATGGATGGATGAGGTAGAAATTCTGAAGCATGACACTTCATTGGACCAAATTATCTCATGTGGAAATGAGATCAACACACCCCGGGAGTATGGTGCAGGGGCACAGGCCTCAATTTCATAATTTATTGATTGAAAACTTAATTTTTTTGATATCAAGGTGTTGGGAAGGATCAAATAATCCTTTGTTTATGTTTTGTTTTGTAATAAGGTCCTAATTGTCCATTTTGTAAGGCCTAATGGCCTAGGGTGCATTATAAACCCTATGATCAACTATGGTCAAAGGGACTTAGGATGAGTAGATTTAGGGATTCAAGGTTGTTTTGGTCTATTTATATCCATTTCAATGTGTTTAGGTCCCTAGGTTGATGATAAAATTAGTTTGAATAGCAAAATGCAAAAATTGACAAAGTTGTCAATTTGTAAAGCAACTTTTCATAAAGTTGTTGTAATTAGTTTCCCAATGTTCATAACCATCTAAAATCAGTTTTAATATGTTGGTAAAACTATAAAATTCCTCAACAAACTCGTTTGGGGGTGTGGTCAAAATTTGTGAAACTTGACATTTGAAATCAATAAAAGAACTGTATTTTCCAAAAAATTTGTTGTTCTTTTGGTTGGTATGGAATTTATCGACCTCCAAAATGAAAAAATATATCATGGGGAGTTAGAGGGGTGAAATAAATTTCTTTTGAGTCCAACTAGAGGTTCTGAAGTGGTGTCTTGAGTGAGTTATTGTGTAACAGTCCAAAACAGCCTGTGAAAAGGGCATAAACCAAGGGTTTCATCTTTTCTTTCCCTTTTCTTCCAATCTAATCATGGAAAAAGTCTAAAACTTGGTTGGATGGAAGATCTGGGAGTGTACTATGATATTAAAGAGGTTTCATACCAGGAGAATGCAGTTGGAGATTATTTTCTTCAAGTTTGAAGCCAGGCATCCCCATGTGACTCGCATACGGTGGTGAAGAAGACTTTGACATTTCCCCATAATTTTTTATCAGATGCAAAACAAGACTTGTAACTTTGGATTTGGTATTTTTTTTAGTTCTGCAAGGTATTAAAATTTATTCCCTTGAGAAATTTCTTCCCTTTGTTAAAGTGCTCATTTAGCCCCATTTAGCCTAGTTGAGGGTTTACTAGAAATGGTATTTGTAGAATGTTCTAGATCAAACCCTTTTGGAAAAAGTGCTTTCCTAGGTTGTTAATTGTGAATATAAAATAAAATTGCTTGGTCCTTTGTATTTTTGGGAAGAGAAACCAAAAAGTCACTTTTGAGGGCTAGTTGGCTAAAAGAGCCATTTTGCACTTTGACCCCTTTGAGACTTGATCAACCCAATCTGAGGGTTTTTTACCATAATTGGAGGTTTTTGGATCCTAATAAACTTTATTTAAGTCTTTTTGGACTTGTAGAACCATTTTGGAGGGGTGTGACCCATTTGAGCAACTTTTGAGCACTTGGCCTATGGGGTTGACAAACCAAAGTTGATAACCTTTGTAAAATGTCTCAGTGGGGAATTATGGGGATGAAAACAATTGAAATGAGACATTGATTTGGTGTGAGGTCTGGTTGGTAAAATCCCAATTGAAAGGGATTGGGTTTCCAGTTGAGCAAGTGAGCAACTTGGAGCATTTTCAAGTTGTTGGAACCATACCTCTACGTCAAATATGGAGGTTAGAATGTGCAAGATAGGATAGGGTTAGTTAAACCAAAGGGTAGGTGGAATGGGCTAGGTTAGGGGATGTTTAGGTTAGGTGGTTAAAAGTTAGGAGCCATGTGCTCATTTGAATTTAGAAATTCAAATAATTTGGAAAATGATAATTAATCTCAACAAACTTGAGTTTATTAATTTTAATTAGGGATTAGAAGAATTGATTTAGATGTGGGGAATTGATTAATCAAACGGAGATATAAAATGAACTATGTAAATAAATAAGGCATATTTATTTACTAGTACATGAATAGAGAAATTAATCAAATTCCTTGTGAATTGAATAAATTGGGAAGGGGGATTAATCAAATAACTACTGTAGCGTCCTAAAATTGCGACACTTGCAATTTCGACTGCATTTCGGTCTTCACGATGGCGATGGAACACGCAACCTGAATGGAGACCCCGAAACCTGATTATGACACTGAAAACTGCATTTTCTTGCACCCTGGCCTAAACCTCCTTTGCACCCTGCTGTCCCGGGAGGTGGGACCAGAGCGCCTAGCGCCCTGGTCCCCCAGGACCATGGCGCCCAGCGCCCTGGTCCTTGGGTCCTATTTTGGGCCCGGTCTCTTTTGGACTTCGGGTCTTTATGTTTGCAAATTGGAAAATTATCTTTCCTGGTCGGCCTAAGGTCGGGAAAATCAGTCTATCAGCCCTAAATGACAAGTATATAAACTACATTTGCCTCTCCCATTTGGGTAAGAAGGACATATGTGTACAAGCATGGAAATTATACTCAAGCATTCAAGCATTCAAGCATTCCTTCAAGCAATTGATCATTTCAAGTCTCCATTCAAGGCTAAGTGTTGCATTCAAGACAAGGATTCAACCATTGAAGAGGAGATCACTTACTACATACTACTACAACATACAATAACAACATCTATACCTTCACACATAAGGTTACAAACATCCTTACAACAAGGTATTAGTACTTGTTTTACATTACAGACATTTACATTTACAACACTTGCTCATTTCTTGGTTAATTCCAAAACCGGGGTTTGATCTAAAGGCAAACCCCTAATCCCTAACCCCCAAATCATCTTCGCTTTTCTGTGTGTAGGTTGCAGGTATGTGGCTGAAATTGAAGATCTGGAATCCTTGTGCAGAGACGAACAGATCCCCCTTCGTTTCGCGGATTTTTCAGAGGACCGTGGCGCCGGGCGCCATCGTCCTGACAACTTTTGCTCAAATTTGCAGGACAGCGCCGTATCGACATTTTACTACTAATTCCAGGTCTGCAGCTTCATCCTATATCCCTATCTCATTTTATAAGAGAATCTTTGTCACTTTCTATGCATTCCTAGCTTAATTCTTCTATCAACATTCTTTACAAAAGAGGGTAGCCTTGCTTTCTTAACCCTTGAAACACATTTAGCATCCAATCTTGCATTGTGTGGGATTGGATCTTGTGGGTTTCAACCCCTCTTTTGAATGTAAAGTCTCTCCCCTAAGTGAAAACCATCAACCCTAGTGAATCTCCCTTCTCTCTCTTTGGAGTTGGAAGAGGGGAGAGCAACTAGGGTTCGATCACGATTTTTCGCTTTACATTTTGGTGAACCCGACGTGAACATCCTTTCTAATTATTCATGGTTAGATCTGAAAATTGGATTCCTTGATTACATTTCCATGTTGATCTTTTGCAAAATTTTAGAGGTTAATTGCATAAAAACCCTAAATTTTCTTTTTAGTAATTAAACTTGTGAAATGTCTAAATGTTGATGCTTGTTTCAGATCTACCCTTCTATTACAAATTATCAATTCATATTTGTGCTTTAATTTTGAAAATTAAGTGGTTAAGTGTTAAAACCCTAATTTTTAAAACCCTCTTGATTCAACCTTTGTCCGACAATTTCACTGATCAAAACATTTCCAAATCAGCTGTAACTTTGGATTCCGCAATAAAATCACAATATCTTTCATCCCTGAAAATTTGGAAAAAAGTTGCGAGGACCGTGTGCACTCCGAGCGCCATCGTCCCCGACATTTTTTCCGAAATTTCAGGAGCGAGATCTTACTGTATTTTCCTGCTAAAATCCAGAATTTTGGCTGATTTTATCAATTTTAACACCTTCAAAATTACAGTCAAAGTTGGTCTTGTGATTGCTTGGATTAAGGCTTCTAAACATTCAAAAATTGTTGAAATTGAAATTTGTGTCAAAATTGTGTTTCTTACTGTCCTAAATCTGAAAAGTGTGTTTGCATTCATTCGAAATTTCAGTGCTTTATTCAAATTCTTACAATTTGTGACTTTTGAAATTAAGTGCTTAATTACAACAACTTTGATTTCTGCTTTCAAAATTGAATTTTGCGTGAAATTGAGTCAATTTTTAAATTTCAAAATTTGCATTGCTCTTGACATTCTCTCTAAAATCATAACATTCAAAATTTCAGTTTCCCTCTCTTTTTCAAAATTCAAATTTTTGCATTTTTCGACAATCTTGGTAGGGTTCAATTTCGAGATTGCAACTTTAATTTGGCCTATCTACAGATCGTAAAATCACTCAATTTTTTTAGATTAGCTCTAAAATCATCATAACTTTCATCCCTGCAAATTTCAAAAAAAGTTGTCGGGACCGTGTGCACTCCGAAGCGCCATGGTCCCTGACATTTTTTCTGAAATTTCGGGAGATTGTCTTGATTGTATTTAACAGCTTAAATCCAGAAGATTGGCTGATTTTACTGAAAATTGCTACCTCTAAATTCAAAACTTTCTCTCTCTCTCTAGTGCATGAGTTTTACAACAATAAGCCCTACTTACACTATTCCCGTTAGATGAAGCCTTAGAATTAAGTCTTTCCAAGGTTTAATTACTGAGGAGATGGAACCTAATTTGAATGGCCTTTTTAACGAGGACATGGGTAATTCCTCTAATCCTCTTAATGATGAAGAAGCTCTCCATGAGGTTTCTGTAGAACAACTGGCGAAATTGGATAACCAATTTGACGATTTTCGACAATGGATGTCTCAAGAATACCCTGATAGTCAAGCTCTTCCTTTAATTGAGGGTCTAAAACGTATGCTTCAAAGTGATAAGAATGGAATTGATATTTTGCGTGGTATTGCACACATTGTGGATTCGAATGTGATGCCTATGAAGAGTTGTGCTGAAAATTTGGGTTATACACAACCTCCTACTCAAGTCAATCATTCTATTCCTTTGATGACTTCTATTGCTAGCATACCTACCTTTACATCAAACATAATGGCTACTTCTACACAAGACATTCCTCCTGTGATCACCAGTCATGGGGGCAATCCTTCCTTTTCAATTAACCCTATTCCTTCATTCAATCCAACTTCTTCATTCATCCCTTCAATGAGTGTTCCTATTATATCTCCACAAATGAACATGACGCAAGGGGGCAATTTGTTTAACCATTCCATTCCTCCTTGTAGTGTTCCTCCTGTCCAATCATCTCCTATGACTAATTATCATAGAGTCCCACCACCTTACTCTTTACCTTCTTTCAATAACATAACACCTCCATCTCAATCTAACACGTCTAATATGAACTCTTCGACTGAAGTGACCATTAACAATCTTGCACAAACTGTCTCTTCTTTACAACAACAAATTGCCTCTATGAATCAATCTAAGTTTAGTGTGCCCACATTTGATGTTGCGAGCCCACTTTCTCTAGACATTGTTCGAGCTATTCCCCCTAAACATGTTCAAAGGTTGCTTGCAAAACTGTTCACTAGAACATTAAGAGACAAAGCCCTACAATGGTATTGCTCATTGCCTTCTTATTCTATTACTTCTTTCGAACAACTTGCAAATGCTTTCATTCAACAATTTCAAAACAATATAAGTCCTAAAGTTACTTTGATTGATTTAATGCATTGTAAACAAGGTGTTAAAGAAAAAGTGACTGATTTCATTGGTAGATATAAGCATTTGTATGCTCAAATTTCTTTTCCAATGCCTGACAATGATATTCAAAGAATCTTTATTTCTAATTTACAAAAAGATATTCGAGACAAACTCCTGTTTTCTGAGTTTACTTCTTTCCAACAGTTGTGCGCAACTCTTCACAATTATCAACTGACTGTGAGTCAAATGGAACAATCACATCCTATGGCTCCGAGTGATAAGGGTGATAGCAGTCAACAACCATTCGGGAAGTTTAAACCGAACAGAGATTCCATCAAATTCAATGAAAACATCATCAACAACAATGTGAATGCAGCATCAGGTGTGCCTCCTATTTCTAAATTTTTCAAGAAAGAAAGAAAGTATACTCCTTTGAATGAATCATTGCATAGTATTATGAATAAGTTATTGGAACAAAATGTGCTTACACTTCCTCCTATAAGGCAAATTGATCCTGCAAAGATTAATTCACCTTATTTTGATAACAAATCTTTTTGTCAATTTCATCGTCAGCCTGGGCATGATACTGAAAAATGTTTTTCCTTAAAGGGTAAAATTCAAGATTTGATTGATAATAATACTATCTCTATTTCTGGAGTGAATGATAAAGGCAATACATCTGTAGCTCCTCCTAACCAAAATCTTCAGATTTTTACTGATCCATTACCTTCTCATACTTCTCATACCTCTAATGTGATTGAGGCTAATGATTCCTCTCTCTCATCTGATGGTCTTGTGTCCATGACTCTGAATGTGATTAACTTTGTAGAGCAGCAAGAAAACCCTAAAGAACCTTCCATCACATTTGATTCCAGTGAAACCATTAGGGCACCTGATGGTCCTTTATACATAGTTGCAAAAGTCAAGAATACACCTTGCCATGGAGTGCTTATTGATCCTTCGTGCATGATTAATGTTATTACTGAAGAATTTCTTTTTACTTTGCAATTGAATCAAGTGATATATGACAAAACAGATGTGATTGTGAAACTATTTGATGCATTTTCTTCTCTTGCAATTGGTTCTATTACATTACCTATTGAGGTCCATAACAAATCCCTTGATGTGGACTTTGCTATTATTCCATCTTCTGAACAATTTCGTGTGAAGCTTGGCTATCCTTGGCTATCTTCCATGAAAGCTATTGCTTCTCCTATTCCCAAGTGTTTGAAATTTCCCCATAATGGTGAAGTTGTTACTGTCAATCATAGTCTCTTTAAACCAGCTGAAAGAACTTCTAGTGTTCCTATTGATTACTTTTGGCCTAAACAATTCCAATCTCTTCCTCCACAAAGTGATCATCTTTTCAAATCTTATCAGAAGTGGAAAACAGATATGATCCTATCTCTAAGTGAACCTAGAACACCTAAACTTGATATTCGTATCATTCTTGAGAAGGAAGTTCTTCCTTTGAAAGATAAAACTAATGTCTTTCCTCAAGAAGATTCCCAACCCGTTCCTATGGATGTGACTATGTCTATATCTAATAAACTTCCTAAAAGTAGACCTATCCCTCCTCGTCATGATGGACTTGGTCTCCTTCCTAAACCAAAAATTCCTCCGTTATATGGAGCAGTTCCTCTTCCTTCCTTCTATAGAGAGAAGAGACCTTCTTCTTCTCCTATTATCCAGCCTAAGAGACCTCAACCTAAACACCCAAGTGATAAGGATGAGAACATTCCTCCTCCTCAATCCTCTCCACTTCCTACTAAGACTAGACAAAATCGTTCTGCATGCGAACGTTGACGAAAGCGTCGTCTTAGAGCTCAAACTTTGCAATCCCCAAAAACACCTTCAACAAGCATTATTCCATTTTCTCCTCAGCCGACGATTGAGCCGAAATCTCCTAAACATAAGATGCATGATGGTCTTGATCCTGTGCGAGTTAAAGATCCTATTTTTATAAATCTTGATGATGATATAGATGAAAATGTTATTCATGATGCAAATGTTACTCCTGTTCATTCTGATAGTGAATATGAACTTGTTGATGTTGATAACCATTTATCTAATGAATTTTCTAAAGCACTTATCCTAGCTCCTAGACAAGAACAATGTGGCTCGGAACATGAACATAGCCCTTGTTTGGATCTTGTGATAGCTCCATCTGCTGTGTTGGATGTTCCTCCTCTAGCGTGTTCACTACCTTCCCAAAACATTGATCAGCAAGATCGGGGGGTAGATGACGTGCTAGACTAGTTACATTAGCATATCAGATTCTCTCCCTCTCTTTTGTTACTTCTTCTATATGTTATTCTCATTCTTCTATTTGTTGTCCTTAGTGTTGTCTACTTGAGGATGATGCAAAGCATTGAGATCTCTTTTGGTCTCTCTCATGTTGACTCAAAAGACACATGTGTTCCCTTCTTCTAGGTGACCTTCCTTGATTGGGGAATGAAGAACAATTATGCATACATACATATGATATACATGAATTATCATACAGCATATTGACCCTGAGGAAAGCGAAGTCACCTTGTGCTTTGTGTTTTGTATCTATTATCCTTGGGTTTATCTCACACTTGGGGGCTAAATCCTTGTGATAACGTGCTCCTTTCTCATTTCTTATATGTATCACTACATTAAAAAAATCACCCCCGGTGAGGTGTGTGCGATCGCTTTAACGTAGGGGGGCATACATCCCGTTCATATCTTTTCAAGATACTTGAAAATTTCTTGGTAAATTTAGCCTTGCCTTGAAAATTTTTTATATCTTTCTTGCATGACTCATAGTGAGGGAACCTTGCTACTGACAGTCATGGTTCTCCCTCGTGATCTTCCCTTTTACTTTGTCAATCGAAGTCGTAAGATCCTTAGTCCACTGGGGGCTTGGTGTATCTTGCCTCCTTGACGTGGTGAAAGTCTTTCAATGTTGTTTCCTTGTACTTTACCGGAAGTATGAGCATACATACTCCCGCTAAAGTGGGGGCTAAATGTAGCGTCCTAAAATTGCGACACTTGCAATTTCGACTGCATTTCGGTCTTCACGATGGCGACGCAACACGCAACCTAAATGGAGACCCCGAAACCTGATTATGACACTGAAAACTGCATTTTCTTGCACCCTGGCCTGAACCTCCTTTGCACCCTGTTGTCCCGGGAGGTGGGACCAAAGCGCCCAGTGCCCTGGTCCTTCAGGACCAGAGTGCTCAGCGCCCTAGTCCTTCAGGACCAGAGCGCCCAGCGCCCTGGTCCTTCAGGACCAGGGCGCCCAACGCCCTGGTCCCACAGGACCAGGGCGCCCAGCGCCCTGGTCCCTAGGTCCTATTTTGGGCCCGGTCTCTTTTGGACTTCGGGTCTTTATGTTTGCAAATTGGAAAATTATCTTTCCTGGTCGGCCTAAGTCGGGAAAATCAGTCTATCAGCCCTAAATGACAACTATATAAACTACATTTGCCTCTCCCATTTGGATAAGAAGGACATATGTGTACAAGCGTGGAAATTATACTCAAGCATTCAAGCATTCAAGCATTCCTTCAAGCAATTGATCATTTCAAGTCTCCATTCAAGGCTAAGTGTTGCATTCAAGACAAGGATTCAACCATTGAAGAGGAGATCACTTACTACATACTACTACAACATACAACAACAACATATATACCTTCGCACATAAGGATACAAACATCCTTACAACAAGGTATTAGTACTTGTTTTACATTACAGACATTTACATTTACAACACTTGCTCATTTCTTGGTTAATTCCAAAACCGGGGTTTGATCTAAAGGCAAACCCGTAATCCCTAACCCCCCAATCATCTTCGTTTTTCTGTGTGTAGGTTGCAGGTACGCGGCTGAAATTGAAGATCTGGAATCCTTGTGCAGAGATGAACAGATCCCCCTTCGTTTCGTGGATTTTTCGGAGGACTGTGGCGCCAGGCGCCATCGTCCCAACAACTTTTGCTCAAATTTGCAGGACAGCGCCATATCGACATTTTACTGCTAATTCCAGGTCTGCAGCTTCATCCTATATCCCTATCTCAGTTTATAAGCGAATCTTTGTCACTTTCTATGCATTCCTAGCTTAATTCTTCTATCAACATTCTTTACAAAAGAGGGTAGCCTTGCTTTCTTAACCCTTGAAACACATTTAGCATCCAATCTTGCATTGTGTGGGATTGGATCTTGTGGGTTTCAACCCCTCTTTTGAATGTAAAGTCTCTCCCCTAAGTGAAAACCATCAACCCTAGTGAATCTCCCTTCTCTCTCTTTGGAGTTGGAAGAGGGGAGAGCAACTAGGGTTCGATCGTGATTTTCCACTTTACAACTACATATTTAATTAACTATCTTCAGACCATTTTTAGGTGTATGCAGGTACCAAATATAGTGTGCACATACAAAATAATTACAAGAAGCTAGAATCTAAGTAAAATTTTGAATCTGACTAGTTATCTTCTTCTTTGTTTTGTTAAAATTATCATGGTGATGATGATGATGCAAAATATTAAGACAATATTTTTAATTAAGAAAAAATTAGGTTTTGGAGGATCCCAAAACCCTATATAATAGGTTTTGAAGGGACCTGAAACCCTTTGGAATTATATGGTAATCTAGAACCCATAAGTATAACACTGCAAAAAGGTACAAGAAAATAGTAATAGTATCTCATCATCAAACAAACATTAGCAAGGTAGCTAAGACCAAGAAAAGCCACCCATCGGTCCTAAGCTAACAGACAAGAGATGTCAAGAAAACAAGATATCCAATGGGTTTTCCAAGCTCCCTTAACTTGAACATTGGGTTTTAGAAAAAATAAAAAACCCTAACAACCAAATTCATGAAGAAATAACATAAAGAATAATCAGGAAATAATTGATCCTCTGAGGAAGTCTCATGCAAGACAAGGATCAAGGGGTTTTGTAAGGCTCCCCAAACCTTCAGATTGAGATGGGACATGGCTCCCAAAACCATCAAACTGAAGCTAGCAAGGAATATTTGTCTCAAACTCAACTTCCCTCAAGAAAAATTCCTCTCCACCTCAATAGAAAAGATACCCACAATAGGAGCAGAGGAAAAACATACCAGCAATAGAAAGAGAAATAAACAATTCAACCCCACAACCAAGAAGCCAAGGATAAATGTAGACCACATAGTGTAACAACCAACCTCTCCCACCAAGAAAGACACCACCTCCATAGGAATAAACACCACCTCAATAGGAATA
Organism: Cryptomeria japonica; assembly: GCF_030272615.1. NCBI lineage: Eukaryota > Viridiplantae > Streptophyta > Pinopsida > Cupressales > Cupressaceae > Cryptomeria > Cryptomeria japonica. The sequence goes on along the minus strand of NC_081407.1, from coordinate 130,816,353 downwards.
GCAAAAGAGGAAGAGAGAAGAAGAATGGGCCAAACCAAAATCATGGCCACAAGAGAGAACTCCACCTCGATAGGAACCAAATAGGGGAGAACCCATCCAAGAATAACATAAGCCCATTTGAGAGGAAAAATAATTATGCATCTGGAAATAGTGAGGATGTGCACAAATGTGAGAGGATGAAACCCTAACAAAAAATAAACCACATCCAACCCAAGCCCTTGAAAACTACCAACAATTTCTTGACCATTGAGAAGAACAGAGTCACTGAGTGCCCAAACACCAACAAATCTGCTCGAAATAAAAGAGAGGGAGAACAAAGGAGTAGAGAAAAAAAAAATACATGAGGAGGCCAAGAATACAAAATGCACATCAAGGTTTAGCAGAACATGAAACCCACAACATACAGTGGGAAACCATCAGAAAACCAAACCCCCAGATGATTAAGAATCTAGCCATAGCAAAGAATAGAGACTGAGCACAAGCCTTAGTAGATGAAGAATAGAAATGCCACAAGTAGGAAGTATCATCTAGCCTAGATCCTCCATGAAGACCAGAAGACAAGGGTGGAAAATAGTTCCAACCCACTCTGCACAAATGAGAACATGGGTGCTACAAAGACAACCAACAAGGGGAACACACAAACCCTAGAGGCATCGTAGGCAAGGTACATGGCCACAAACAAGACCAACTCTGCATCATAAAAGGGGACCAAATAGCATGAGGAGCAAACAAATAGGCGAAAGAGACATCCTACCCATAATATATCCCACTCTTATCATTCTTATACACATACGAAACCTAAACATGAAATTCATGATATATCCCATGCTTATCATTCTTATACACATATGGAAAACCTAAACAAATTGATCTCTTTTCTAAATTTATGTCATATTTTTTGTTTCTATGCGACATCCATATTCCTTTAACGTCATTTTATACTCATAATTTTAGATGTTGCATGCTTGTAATATCCTCCTTTTCTATGAATATATATCTACTCAAATATCCATTCTATTGATTCTTCACCTTCTGTTACTATTCCACCTTGAAAACGATTGCATATATTTTATCTATACAAATATATTAAAGGAGGGCATCCACTCTAACTTCATATTTTCATCCATTCATATGTACATGTCCAAATTGTTGGCACACTTGCCATGGACTTAGTATATGTGTCCCACTAAACAACCAAGTTTGCTATCATTTGGGCTTCATATGAGCTAACTTTTTATATGTTTCATGGGTCACCCTATAATTGAATTTTCAAATGATTGTTATCTATGTACACATTGGATGGTTGATAGTTGATGAAAAATGATACACATTACACTACACCTTCTATTTTCTTATTCAAAGATAATTTTGAAAGTATTCCTCTTTTCATCACTATCTTCTTGTGTGTTCTCTTTAATATTTTTAGTTTTATTTTATATCTTTTATTTTTTACATGTCTAGTTTGCATTAAGTCATATGTTTTGTTAACATTTTTTATTCTGTCTACTCAAATATGCTTCTTACTTAAATATGCTTCCTACATACTTCATCTTTTCGTACTATTCCACCTTGAAATCTCTTTAATATGTTTAGTGTTTTATTATATCCTTTATTTTTAACATGTCTAATTTGCATTAAGTCATATGATTTGTTAACATTTTTTTAGTTTGTCTATTGGATAATTCACTTTATGTTCATAAAGTAGAATTTATTTTCTCCAATGTTAAAATTTTTTATATTTGATTTGAAAATTTAAATCACTTACACATAAAATATTATTATTGTATCAAAATAATAAATTTAAGATTTTCTATCTAATTTTAAAATATACTATTTATTCTAATATCTTAATGATAGTAGTTGGTTATATATAAGAGATATAAAAGTCATGTACTAAAAATAATATGTTTTGGGCCAACACAGAGACAAATAATAATTAATTGTTAATCTTAGAGGATCTAGTTAATACTGAGAGGGGGGGGATGAATCAGTATTAGCACCACTTGAATAATTGAAACTTAAACTTATCAAACATTCACCAAATCAAATGTAAACCAGTATTACAGTCACTTACTAGTGCCAATATCTATTGATAATAATCTGCTAAATTGATATACCAATGTTACTCATTAAGTGTTCAATAACCATGCATAAAATGAAAGTAAATCATAACATCACATCAAAACATTCACCATATGAACACCATGATTTTCACGTGGAAACCCAAATAGGGAAAAACCATGATGGGAATTGGTACCCACAATAATTGTGCACTCTTGTGGAATGTGCCTTGTTAGAAGTCTAGCGCAATTAGGAGCCTACAAAGATGCCATGTTAGGAGAAAACCTTATTACGAGTCACTCGTTTAAGGGATTTAGAGGATGAGCCCTGTTAGGATCAACCTCGCAAGAGGATTTTAAACTCAGATGTTGAGTCACCCTATTAGGGGGTTTACAATGTAAGGCCTATTTGGACATACCCGGTTAAGGGATTTTGTCTATTGCAACTGTTAGGGAACAACAATGAATGATCTGGGAATAGCACTCAACTGCTTGCTTGATCAGATCCAATTATGCTCCAAATCTGCAACACTCTTGTAGATCTCTCATACTTTGGTTTAGCTTCACGCTCTTCTCAAAAACCACTGGCACAACAAACATCATCTATACCAACATAAATAACTTTTACAACTAGGTCGACAACTAAAACCCTAGATACATCAAGATTTTACAATACAGATCATCAAGGGTCATCTCAAATCATCATACAAATCATTACAATATTTTACAAGATAATATAATCCATTGAGTCATTGTAACTCATCACAACAACTTGATTTGATACAAATTCAAACCCTTGAACACTCTTCTAAGTGTTTTGATGTTTCCAAAGAGATTCCATCTCCAAACCTGCCAAAACAACAATTCAATTTTCTGTTAGGACCCAAAGGCAACTGAGAGGGGGGGGTGTGTGAATTAGTTTTCTATTTATTTCAACCCAAATATAACTTAACCAAACTTGATACTTAATACCAGTAAACCAAACTTAATGTCGGTAAACAAATTAGCAGTTAATATTAATACTAGTGAAACTTAATGCATAGAACAAAAAGAGAAACAATATCCACGACACATAACACAAATATTTGTACGTGGAAACCCTGTAAGGGGAAAAACCATGGTGGGAAACCTTACCCACAATCAGATGATACTACTGCAGATAGTATGTGTATACAAATGGGGTCCGCACATGCAAAAAGGCCAACCGCCTAGAGCTCACTGCTCATTCACAAAATAATAGTCACATTGACTACAATTGGATAGTTAAATCCAATGATATTGTACTGCTCAAAGTAGCATCTTCAATGTTGGATTCAATACTGGTTAAGCTTTGCTAATCACCTTCAAACCTTCCTTGAACCTTCTCTACGGTCTGCTCATATGATCTTCAATATTTGCAGATGCCATGTTACAATAGCATAACCATATATTGTACCTCTATCTACTCCATTATCTCACAAATGAGATCTTACATATATACCAAAACCTAAGATCAAATGTGTAGGTCGGCTTACCAAGAATATTACAATCAATTACAAATAAGTCAAGATGCGATGCATCATGTCATCTCAATACATTTACGACAATATCCAATTAATTAAATCATCTCCATAACATGTCGTGCTGATCTGGAATAGATAATGCATGTCGGTCATAACTTAGACCAATTTGTCAATAACAACAAATATGTCAACCCAATTAGACCAATAACCAAAATACCAACACAAAGTGTCCAAACAATGTCTTCGACATAGCCAAGTAATCTCCAGATGATAACAAGTCATCTTCAGTGTCGGTGAACAATATAACCTATCAGTGAGTGATATACTAGTGACTGTGCATAAGTCACAGAACTTGTCGGTGAACATAATGTGTCGGTTCAACATAACCAAAGATCGCCAGAAGGATAAGTGTTGACATCAATGACAAAACCAATGAAACACATCCATAATACCAACAATCTCTCCCTTTGGCGTTGATGGCAACACAAGATGGAAAAACATCTAAGGGATAAAATAGAATGCCAAAAACCAAAAACCAACACTCTCCAGAATAGATCAATACTAGAAATCAAAATATAGATGCAAAGAATATATATCAGTATCCCAATGAATAATCTCTTCCCAAAGGATAATGTTTTTCCATATATATCGCACCCCCTTTGACATCAAATGCCAAAGCATTATAAATGCCAGATTAAACCAATTCATAGAACCAATTGTTATAACAAACTACTCCCCCTAAGAAGTAGCTCTCCTCCATCAAAGCCCGAAAAAGGTTTTCTTTGATAATTCTGTCGGTTTGATGTCAATCATCAAGTGTCTAAGTCTCTAGACCGGTGAGGGTATTACCCCAAGCTTCTCTCTGAGATATTCAAAAATTTCCTTAGGCAAAGGCTTAGTAAAGATATATGCAATTTGCTCTTTTGTATTCACATAAACCAATCTCACTTCTTTGGCTTCAACATTCTCTTTCAAAAAATTATATTTGATAGAAATATGTTTAGTTTGAGAGTGAAATACTGGATTGTTAGATATATCAATTGTTGTTGAATTATCATAATAAATGATTATAGGTTCTTTGCATTTTTATTTTATTTTTTATAAAAGTGGAAAATCCGCTTAACTTATATTAATTAAAAGAAGATTTTACATCGAGTTCAGACATGGCATACCGGCAGGAAAGAACCCGAAAGAAAACCTCCGGTTGTAGCCATTTTTAAAACTTACAATCAGAGATATATAGAGCCCTTACAACAAGTATGTTTTGACTAAAATCCCCACCCTCCTACCACTACTAATTTTTATAAAAAGTCCTATCGGACAACTTTAAACCAGAATAACTCCAGCCGAAGAAGAGATGGATGTGAAGAAATACAAGACAAATGAATGAGATAAAATTCTCTTTCAAAACCAATGTTAACCATTTCGAATAGAAAAGGAGCCATGCTGCTTGCATCCCCACAAAAAACCAAAACCACCAGCTACAACAAAGATAATATGTTAGTTATCCAAGAACCAGGAACTAGTGCTCTCTTCTGATGGCAGAAGAGAAGAGAATGGAGGTGAAACCACCCTTAGAGGGAAAGCCACACAAGGAGGAGTAGAGCACAAAATACCCAAAGGGATCAATGAATGCAGAGCCTGAAAAACAACGCATGCTTTATCCACAAAATGGTCAGGAGCCAAGTATAACAAAAAATCCATAGAGGCTCTAGTAGTTTCCAAGGAATCACATATCAAACCCATTCGTAACTAATGAAGCAAATGACCAGACCAGCCATTAGCCAAAAGCTCGTGGCGAGGAAGGAAGCCCTCGTAAGAAAAAGAGACCATATCAAACCGATACCCATCCAATGCAGCAGAGACCAACTCCCAATTGCATTTTACCTTTATGTCCTTCAACATTTTCTTAATCCATAATACTTGAGTACAATTAGTTGTGGCTGCAACATATTCTGATTCTACTGTTGATAATGATGTACAACTTTGTTTCTTGCTCAACCATGAAATCAATCTATTACCAAGAAAGAATGCCCTGGCGGTGGTGATCTTTCTATCATCTACATCTCCTGCCCAATTTGCATTAGTGTATGCACATAAATCAAAATTTTCATGTTTAGGATATCAAAAACCAAGATTTGTTGTGCCTTGTAGATACCCGAAAATCATTTTCACTGTTGATTCATGATTTTCTTTAGGATTACTCTGAAATCTTGAAATAATACATACTGCATTCATTATATCAGGTCTTGTTTGTGTTAAATATAGTAAACCTCCAATGATAGATTTGTATCTTGTCAGATTAATAGGAGTTGAATCATCCTTCAATATCAATTTATCAGTTGTAGTCCTAGGAGTACTTACTAGTTTAGAATTTTTCAGACCAAATTTATTCAATAGTTCCTTCAAGTACTTTGTTTGACATATGAATATACATTTATTATTCTATGAAATCTGCAGACCTAAAAATAATTTTATCTCCCCAATCATAGACATTTCAAATTATTCCTACATCTTATTAGCAAAGTCTTTACACAATCGATCTTCTCCTCCAAAAATGATATCATCAACAAAAACTTCAATAACCAAGATGTCTTCATTAGTCACTTTGAAATATAAGTTGCTACCTTTAGTGTAACCAAGCTTTAAAACATATTTGTCCAATCTAGCATACCAAGCTCTAGGAGCTTGCTCTAATCCATATAAAGCTTTCCTTAATATTTACAAACCATATCTTTATCATTTGTCAATGAAAATCCATCATGTTGTTCAATGTAAACTTCCTCTTCTAGATCACGATTCAGAAATGTAAAGTTTACATCCATTTGATATACTTTATTGTTCTTGTGTGCTGCAAATGCAAGAAATAATCTGACTACCTCAATTCTAGCTACCAGTGCAAAGGTTTAATTGTAATCAGTTCCCTCTTTCTATGAATATCCTTTACACACTAATCTTACTTTATTTTTTATTACCTTACCATCTTCATTTAGTTTGTTTTTGAACAACCATTTGGTTCCAATTACATTTTTATCTTTAGAATAGGGAACCAATGTCCATGTATTGTTCTTTTCAATTTGTTCTAATTCATCTTCCATAGTTTTAATCCAATGCTTATCTTCACATGCCTCAATAACAGATGCTAGTTCAATTTGAGAAATTAAACACACCTCTTCATTTTCTAGTCTTCCTCTTGTCATAACACATTGATACTTATTCCCAATTATCTGGCTTTCAGAGTGATTCAGTCTTATATACCAGGGTGTGTTCACTTGCTGCTATTCTTCAATCACTGTGGAATTCTTTGATGATACTGATGTGACTGGATCTACATTCTATACTGGTGCACTCTGTATAGGTTCATTTATGATCATCTCAACTACATGTTCAAAATTCACAAACCTTGAATTTCCTCTAAAGTGTTCATCTATCTTCACATTTGCACTTTCAATTATTTTCTGCAATCTTTTATTAAAACATCTATATGCTTTTCTCTTAGATAAATAACCAAGAAATATTTCTTTATCACTTCTAGGATCAAATTTACCAATATAATCATATCTCCTAATGTAGCATTTTCTTCCAAATATTCTGAAGTATCTAAGAGTAGTAGTATTACCAAACCATAGTTCATAAGGTGTCTTACCGATTTCACCTTTGATGTGAACTCTGTTACAAATGTAAACCTTTGTATTAACTGCTTCTCTTGAGTACACATGAGGTAGATTTTCTTCTAATATCATGCTTCTAGCTGCATCTAGAATAGTTTTGTTCTTCCTTTCCACAATTCCATTTTGTTGAGGTGTCCATGGTGCTAATAGTTGTCTTCTAATTCTATTCACTTCACAAAATGTATTAAACTCCTTAGATGTAGATTCACCTGCTTGATCTGATCTTAAACATTTGATTTTATTACCGATTTCATTCTCTATGATTGCCTTGAATAGTTTGAATTTCCCGAAATCTTTTGATTTCTCCCTGAGAAAAGTAACCCAACACATTCTAGAATAAACATCAATAATTAGCATAAAGTATCTATTTCCTTGTAGACTTCTTGTTCTTGCTGGACCACCCAAGTCAGTATGGATTAAATCAAGAATATTATTAGATTTCTCATAAATACTCTGAAAAGTTGTTCTAACTTGCTTTCCCAGTTGACATTCCTTACATACTAGATTATGAGGTTTTATAATCTTAGGTAAATCCCTTACTTCATTCATTGAACTAATATTTATAATGCAATAAAAATTTACATGACAAATTCCTTTATGCCATAACCAACTTTCATCAATATGTGCAATCAAGCATGTCTTTTCACTATTATTTAAATGAAAGTTATTACTTCTAGTTTGATTACTGGTTGCAATCTCCAAACCAGTTCTATTCATGATTTTTCATTTACCATTCTTGAACTGTAACTAAAATCCCCTTTCAACTAATTGACCAACACTCAAAAGATTATGCTTCAAACCCTCAACATAATAAACATTGTCAGTATTGTGCTTACCATCAAAAAATATAATGCCTTTTCCTCTGATTAAACAAGCTTTATCATCCCCAAATCTTACTAGACCTCCATTGTATTCTTGAAAATATGAGAATTTACTTTTATCACAAGTCATATGATGTAAACATCGGGAATCTATAATCCATTCATCCTTTTCTTGAATTTCAGCTGTTAGGGCCTACTCTACCAGTGGAATAGTAGGTGTCGGTTGATCTTCTTTTATTGCAATAATATCCCATCCATTCTCTACTAGTTCTTCATAAGAATCATCAGTAACTCTTCATCAACATAGTAATGTGATTTGTCTCTATTCTTCTTAAATCTATATCTTTGATATTAAGGGTTAGGCTTATATGTTCTTTTAGATTCTTCTCTCAATCTTGCATGTCTATCAGAACATCTAGATTCCATATAGCCAACTTTATTGAAGTTAAAATATTTAAATAGTTCTTTACCTTCATATTTGCTTCCAATAGGACCATTAGGCATTTTCCTTGTAAATAGTGCTTCAAGTTCTTCCAGTTCTTCATTTTCCTTACTAATATCTTCAATTTTTCTTGCATAAAGTGTTTTCCAATCACATTTGTCAGATGATGATGGTGATGATGGTGCAGATGATGATGCTTTGAAGGCTAAATTTGTCTTAATTATAGCAACAAGACCAAATTCCTCAAGCTCAAATGTTGAAATTTTTCCAACCAAGGTATCTCTAGATACTGATGTATTAGGAATTGTTCTCAACTCATTAATAGTAGTTACTTTCATTTTGTATGTCAGTGGCAATGCTCTTAAAACTTTAGAAACAATTTCATCTTCACTTAAGGAACCTCCACAACATTGTATTCCTAACACAATTTAATTAACTCTTTGCATAAAAGCATAAATTCTTTCATCTTCTTCCATTTTCAGACTTTCATACCTGACACAGAATCATTCCAATTTTGCAATTTTAACAGTGATATCACCTTCATTCAATGTCTCCAATTTATCCCAAATAGCCTTAGTTGTAGATCAAGCAGATAATCCCATGATTTGTTGATTTGACACTGCGCTCAAAAGTGCTTCTCTTTCTTTGCTATCATTCTCCATGTCATTAGCCAATGTTGGTGGATGAGGTTGATTCGGGAAAGGATCAACATAGCCATTCTTTATAACATCCCATATGTCTCTTGCAATGCAATTAAGATGTGTCTCCATTCTAATCTTCCATATACCATAATTAGTTCCATCAAGTTTCAGACTGTGCTTCCCGAAAAAGTTAGTTGTCATAGAATCTCCTCAAGCTATTAAACTTATTCACAAAGAGGACTTAGCTTTGATACCAATTGTTAAGACCTAGAGGCAATTGGGGGGGAGGGGGTGAATTAGTTGTCTATTAATTTCAACCCAAATATAACTTAATCAAACTTGATACTTAATACCAGTAAACCAAACTTAATGTCGATAAACATATTAGTAGTTAATATTAATACTGGTGAAACTTAATGCATACAACAGAAAGAGAAACAATATCCACAACACATAACATAGAGATTTGTACATGGGAACCCTGTAAGGGGAAAAACCACATTGGTAAACCTTACCCATGTTCAGATGATACTACTTCACATAGTATGTGTATACATATGGAATCTGCACATGTAGAAAGGCCAACCACCTAAAGGTCACTGCTCAATCACAAAATAAGAGTCACACTAACTACAATTGGATAGTTAAATCCACTAATAATGTACTACTCAAAGTAGCCTCTTCAATGCCAGATTCAGTACCGGTTAAGCTCTGCTAATCACCTTCAAACTGTCCTTGAACCTTCCCTATGGTCTGATCATATGATCTTCAATATTCGCACATACCATGTTATAATACCATAACCATATACCATACCTCTATCTACTCCATTATCTCACTAATGAGATCTTACATATATACACAAACCTAAGACCAAATGTGTAGGTCAGCTCACCAAGAATATTACAATCAATTACAAATGAGTCAAGATGCGATGCATCATGTTGGCTCAATATATTTACAACAATATCCAATTAATTAAATCATCTCCATAACGTGTTGTGCTTATCTGGAATAGATGATGCATGCCAGTCATCACCTAGACCAATTTTCTGGTAACAACAAATATGTCAACCCGATTAGACCAATAACCAAAATACCAATATTAAGTGTCCAAACCATGTCTTAGACATATCCAAGTAATCTCTAGATGATAACAAGTCACCTTCAGTGTCGATGAACAATATACCCTGCGGGTGAGTGATATACCCGTGACTATGCATAAGTCACTAAACTTGTCGGTGAACATAATGTGTTAGTTCAACATAACCAAATATCTCCAAAAGGATAAGTGTTGACATCAATGATGAAACCAATGCAACACATCCATAATAGCAATACTTTCTACATGGGTTTTGGAACATCACCTCCAATATTTGAACTTGATGTAGATCACCACCAAACCAAAAGTCATTACCAGTTGAGATAATTGTTTACCAGTCCTTAAACCCTAGCAAAAAATCAACATAAATCATAAACATGACTTCTAGTTGCCAAAACATAATGTGGTTCCAGTCAGATACTTATTAAACATTGATACAAACTTACATTCCAAACCGCAACACCTCAATCATCACCAAAAGCCAGATCCAATCAAAACATTTCCTTGTTTAGCAGTTAAGGTCCTAATTCCCAGTGTAATGTTTTAGTATCGGTAAGCTCTTTCCCGTAGACCAAAAAGACTTAGATGATGAAATACAACACAAGTAAACATTAGTTGTCATGAATTAACATCAGTTTCCATCAATGACAACATAAATAACTGATCAAAGTCATCCAATCATGCAATCTCAATCTCTTCATCATAATATGATCATCAGCAGTACTTTATCGGTTCATTCATCATTCTTCATTTGCATCAGTTATGTCAATCATGCCAACATTATCCCCCTTTGGCATTGATGGCAACACCAACATAATTACCAACATACTCAACTCATACTACTCTTCTCTATTCTAAAACTTCTCTATAGCTTGAAATTATCTACAACTCTTCTCTACTGCACCTCATCTATCGGTTATCATTCTTCATGTCTTCTCCCCATTTCCAATAGTTTTCTTCTTCCTGATAGTTTTCTTCTCCCCCTTTGATATTAATGCCAAAGCTGCATATATATCACTGGTCATCAAATCTATTGTTTCTATCTTCAACATCTCTCCAAATGTCATCTAAGTCACTCCCCCTATGAAGTAGCCTGCATCTCATCAATCCACAGTGAAGAATAGTCATTAAGTCCACTGGATTGATGCATCTCCTGCATCCTAGATCTTCTTGTGTAGGGGTCTGACCCCTAATTTACCTCTAAGGTACTCAAAGGTTGTCTTTGACAATGGTTTAGTGAAAATGTCTACCAAATGCTCTTTGCTTGTCACATACTCCATTCTGACTTTTTTTTTCCAGTACTCTCTCCCTTGGAATGTGATATTTAAATTCTATGTTCTTAGTTCTTGCATGTATTACAATATTTTTAGAAATATTAATTGCACTAACTTATTGTCACAATAAATAGTTACCAGTTCAGAAATATCCAATTTAAAGCCTTCTAACACATGTCTCATCTAGATTGCCAAGGTGAAATTTGCTGATGTTGCAACATAATCTGCCTCTATTGTTGACTATGAAACACAATTTTTTTTCTTACTTGTCCAAGTAACCAATCTACCTCCAAGAAGAAAATCTCCACCAGTAGTTCTTTTCTGGTCATCAACATCGCCTACCCAATCTGCATCAGTAAACACATTCAAAGAAAAATCACTTTTATAAGGATACCATAAACAATAAACCATAAACTATCATGTCTTTTAGGTACCAGAATATCCTTTTCATTGCTATTGAGTCTCCTAGGGATCCTTTTGAAATATACCAACTAGTCCAACAACATGTGCAATGTCAGGCCTACTCTGAACAACTTAATGCAATTTACCAGTCATTGACCTATATTCCTTCTCATCAATAGATGGTGAATCATCTTGTTTAGACAATTTGCAGCCTGTCACCATCTAAGTACAAACTGGTTTACAATCCTCCATGCCAAATGTTTTCAACACTTCTTTTACATACTTACTCTAATATTACACCATCCAATTGCTAGACCTACAACCCAATGAAAAATTTAATCTCACCACTAAGAGACATCTCAAACTATTTCTTCATCTCCTCAGCAAAATCCATGCATAAATCATCATCACTACCAAATATTATATCATCTAAACATACTTCAGCTATCAACATTTTGTTTCCATCAGTCTTAAGATATATGTTATTGTCCTCACTAGTATGCTAGAATCCTATCTTGATCAAGTCTGCATGAAATATTTCATACCATGCTCTTGGTGCCTACTTCAATCCATACAATGACTTATGTACCTTGCAAACCATATCTTTATCCTTGGACAAAGAAAATCCATCTGGTTGTTCTATGTACACTTCTTCCTCAAGGATGCCATTAATAAAAATTGATTTAACATCCATCTGGTAGACCTTAAATCCTTTAAGTGTGACATAAGCAAGTAACATTCTTACTCCTTCCAATCTCACCACCAGTGCAAAGGTTTCACCATAATCTTGTTCTTCTTCTTGTGCATAGTCTTTGCATACCAACCTTGCTTTATTCCTCACAACCTTGCCTTCTTCATTTAACTTGTTTCTAAAGACCCATTTAGTGCCAATCACATTCTTATCCTCCAGTCTAGGAAGAAGTGTCCAAGTATTTTTTTTATCTATCTGATCCAATTCCTCATTCATTTCATTAATCTAATCATCATCCTTCAATGCCTCTTTCACTATTTTAGGATCAATAGTTCAAATCAGACAAGAATTTTCTCTGATTTTCCTTTTTGTTTGTACACATGCACTTTTATCTCCAATTATTTGGTCTTCAAAATGATTTAGTCTGACATATCTTGGTATTAACGGTTCCAATGTTGTGTCTTCTGGTCCATGTTCTTCATCGCTTTCTTCATTTATCAATTGAGCACCTATTTCTGCATTTTCTTTCTCAACATTATTTTGCACTTTTGCTCCTATAAACATAATTTCTCTTTATTATTCTCAGATTTAGGTATGTTGGTCTCATCAGATTTATCAGAGAGTTCATCTACCTTCACATTTACAATCTCATTGATCTTCTTAGTTCTCTTATTATAACATTTAAATGCCTCTCTTTGTAGAGTAACCAAGAAAAATACCTTTATCACACTTTGCATCAAATTTTCCAATGAAATCATCACGTTTAATGAAACATTTACTCCAATTTTTTTTGAAATAACTTACATTAGGAGTCTTTCCACTCCATAATTCATAAGGATTTTTATTACTACCTCTCTTTACAAGTACCCGGTTCGAAGTATATATAGCAGTGCTAACTGCTTCTCTCCAAAACATTTTCAATACTTCACTTTAAATCAACATAGTTCTAGCAGCTTCAACAATTGTTATATTCATTCTCTTTGCTATCCCATTTTGTTGTAGATTTCTAGGAGTTGACATCTACCTTTTAATTCCCTATTCATCACAAAACTTCACAAATTCATCAGAAGTAAATTCACCTCCCCAGTCAGATCTCAAACATTTCAAATTCATCCCTGTATCTTTCTCAGCTATAGCTTTAAATTCTTTGAATATACTAAATTTGCCTCGGACTTTTCTCTCAAAAAAGTTAGCCACATCATCTTGGAAAAATGATCAGTAAAGACCATAAAATACTTATCACCATAATAGCTGTTAGTCATCATAGGACCACAAAGATTGGTATGAACCAAATCAAGGATATTCTCTGAAGAGAAAGACTTACTCTTAAATGATACAAAAGTCATCTTACCCATCTGATAGTCCTTGCATAACACATTGTCTAGTTTCACAAGCTAGGGCATACATCTCACAATACTTGGTTTACTAACCTTTATCAAATTGTCAAAATTCACACGACAAAATCTTTTGTGCCATAGCCAACTTTCTTCAATCTTTACCACGAAACAATTATTCACATTAGTATTCAGATGAAAAAGATGACCTCTTGTCTTCTTTCTAGTACCAATTAGTTCACCTTTGTTTCTAAGAATCCAACACACTCCACTTTTTAATTCAAGTAGATATCCCTTATCATTTAATTGACCAACACATAAAAGATTATGTTTTAATCCATCAGCCCAAAAGACATCATCTACATTACTCTTCCCATTTAATGAAATTGATCCTTTACCTTTTACCATGTAGGGAGAGCTATTACCAAACCTTACAACACCTCCATCAAACCCTTCAAGGGATAAGAACTTACTTTTGTCACCGGTCATGTGGTGTGAGAAACCACTATCTATTATCCATTCATCACTGCTATCCATGTGAGACACCGATGTGTTTTCATGAGTCAGATCTTCTTTCATAGCAACAAACAGTATCTCCTTATTGTCATCTTCTTCTTATTCTTCATCTGTCACACCTTCATCCACTGCAACATAGCAATATTTTTTGCCTTTTCCTTTGAATTTCTTGAACTTCTCTTTCTTATCACTATTAGGATAATTAGCAGCTACGTGTCTAATTTTACTACAAGAGAAACACTTCAAGGGTAATTTACCTTTATACTTTCCAGTGCCTCTAGGGAATCTTTTAGCCAATAATGCCTCAAGTTCCATTAGATGATCTTCTTCATCACCATCACCTCTGTTACCACCATGACTAGACCTATAGTCATGATTATGACAAATTTGCTTTCCTTTTCTCATAGATGTACCAATTACATAAGCCTTAAAAGAAAATTCAGAAGGTTTAGAAATACTATTATAAAAACTGTTTAACTCAAATGCAATCAACTTTCCAATAAGAGAATCAATAGTGACTTTATCTTTAGAAATAGATCTCAGTTCTTAAAATTGAAGAAACTCTAATAGAATACCAAGGTAAGATATTCCTAAGCATCGTACTAATAATAATATCTTATTCAATTTTACCTCCATCACTCTTTATACAACTTCATTAATCCTTTGTCCATATTGTGTTATGTTCTCACCTTCAATCATTTTCATATCATCAAATTTACCTCTAAAAATTTCTTCCTTTTCCCTTTGTACATGTTCATCTCCTCCATAAATTAATTTTAATTTCTCTCATATTTAATTTGTAGTCTCTAATCCATGAATATCAATATATTCTGAGTCAGCCAAAGTCGTTACAATTGCTTCAAGTGCCTGAATGTTTTCTTGTTGTTCTTTAAGTTCATCTAGTGTCAAGGGGATGGTAGTAGGAGCAACATACTTGGTTACCACATGATTCAAATATTGAGAACCCATTCCTTTAATTTAGATCTTCATCTGATCACTCCATATCCGATAGTTGTCCTTGGTAAATTTAGGACCCTCCTTCTTCATCATCTTACTTCAGAATCTTTTCCTCAAGCTGTTAGGATTTTTGCACATAGAGGATCAATGCTCTGATACCAATTTTTAATCTTAGAGGATTTAGTTAAACCTGAGAGCGGTAGGGGGGTGAATCAATATTAACACCACTTGAAAAACTTAAACTTAAACTTATCAAACATTCACCAAATCAAACATAAACCAACATTAAAGTCATTTACTAGTACCGGTATCTGCTAATAATCATCTGCAAAACTGATATATCAATGTTGCTCATTAAGTGTTCAATAACCATGCATAAACTGAAAGTCAATCATAACATCACATCAAAATATTCACCATATGAACACCATGATTTTCACATGGAAACCCAAATAGGCAAAAACCATGGTGGTAATTGGTACCCACAAGAATTGTGCACTCTTTCAGAATGCACCCTATTAGGAGCTTAGCTCAATTAAGAGCTTACAAAGATGCCCTGTTAGGAACAAACCCTGTTAGGAGTCACCCAACTAAGGGATTTAGATGATGAGCCCTGTTAAGAGATTTGAACTATTAGGGTCAACCTTGCAAGAGGATTTTGAACTCAGATGTTGACTCACCCTATTAGGGGATTTACAATGTAAATCTAGTTAGGACCTACCCGATTAATGGATTTTGTTTGTTGTACCTATTAGGGAATAACAATGAATGATCTGGGTATTGCAGTCAACTTCTTGCTTGATTAGATCCAATTATACTCCAAATTTGCAACACCCTACCAAATCTCACATACTTTGGTTCGACTTCACACTCTTCTCAAAAACCACCAACACAACAAACATCATCTATATTGACATGGATAACTTTTACAACTAGGTCAGCAACTAAAACCCTAGATACATCAAGATTTTACAATACAAATCACCAAAGATCATATCAGATCATCATATAGATCATTACAATATTTAACAAGACAATATCAACCATTGAATGATTATAACTCATCACAAGAACTCGATCTAATACAAAGTCAAACCCTTAGAACACTCTTCTAAGCTTTTTTTTGTTTCCCAAGAGATTCCATCTCCGAATGTGCCAAAACAACAAATCAATATTATATGCTAGTTGTGCAACATCACCTCCAATATCTGAACTTGATGTAGATCACCGTCAAACCAAAAATCATTACTGGCTGAGAGATTTATTTACCAATCCTTAAACCCTTCTTAAACCCTAGCAAAAACTCAACAGAAATCATAAACATGACTTCTGGTTGCCAAAACATAATGCGGTTCCAATCAGATACATATTACATTGATACAAACTTACATTCCAAACCACAACACCTCAATCATTACCAAATGCCAAATCCAGTATAAACATTTCCTCATTTACAGGTTAAGGTCCTAATTCCCAGTTTCTTGTTTCATTACCGGTAAGCTCTTTCTAGTAGAGCAAAAAGACCTAGATGACAAAGCACAACACAAGTAAACATTAGTTTCCATCAATGACACGCAAATAACTGATCAAATTCATCCAATCATGCAATCGCAATCTCTTCATCACAATGTCATCACCAACAGTTGTTTATCGATTTAGTTATCATTCTTCATTTGCATCATATATGCCAATCATGCCAACATTAATCAATTAAAAAAAAAGAACATGCATAATTTCTTAAATATCTAATAAAATCAATTAACTCAAGCTATTGATAGATTTATTTATTAAAAGTTAGAGTTAAATTAGGCCTTCTCTATTTAAAAAATAATAATATATTCAAAATGTGACTCTCCAAAAGTGACTCTTTCATCCCACTTTCTTTTTAATAGAGTACTCTCTTATACTTATTTTAATTGTAATGAAAATGTTTATTCATTAAAAGAATCATAAATAAAGATCTTATAATTAAGTTTCACTAAAATAACATCATTTATTGGGCTGACAATACAACCTAAATTTTGGTAAAATATACACATAAATACACTCTGCCTCCTTTCACTCTCCTCCATTTCTCTAGTTACATGGTGTATACTCCTAAAAATGACCTGAAGATAACTAATTAAATAATCAATTATTTAATTAATCCCCATTTGAAAATTTAATTGAATTCACTAGCAATTTGATTGATTCCCCATTCATCTACTTATCAATAAATCTAAGGATTTATTCATTAAGTTAATTTAAATAGTCCCCTTTGATTAATTATTCTAAATTTATTCATAACCTTCCCATTAAATTCATTTCTTCTAATCCTCTTAATTAAAAAAATCAATTTATGAGTTTGTTGAAAGTTAATTAGCCTTTTCCTATTATTTGAATTTTAAAATTCAAATTCCCGACATGCCTCCTAACTTCTAACCACCTAGCCTAACCACCCCCTAACCTAACCCATTCCACCTAATCCTGGGTTTACTAACCCTATCCAATGTTGCACATCCTAACCTCCTTATCCTAACCTCCTATGGGCTGAATATTATCTGCTTGAGACACATGGCAGTTTTGCCACATGTCTCCTCCCTTAAAAACTTGCCCTCTTGTGAGAAAGATTCCTTGACACTTGTCACCACATAGATGACAAGTGTGCCTCCCTCCAACCTCTTCTCCAACCTCCTCCAATTTGACCCTTGATATCTTTCGATTCAATCTTGATCATTGATTCTTGTCACCTCAGCTTTGGCCTTGGAATTCCTATAAATATCCCCCATTTTGGAGCACAAAGGATCCCATCTCAATCATTGTTATTATAGGAATATCATTCCTATCATTCTAGTTTATCATTGTTATCATTTATTGTATCTTAGATCTAGCTTAATTCGATCATCTTCTAGCATAATTACTTAATCATATAGCGTAAATCAATCTCTCATCTAGCTTAATTACATCATCATTTAGCATAATCATGCATATCATTAGCATAATTATATTCTTGGATAAATCTATCAAAATCATACATTCATCTAGCTTGCACATCATATCATTTTAAATCCTCCATTTTGGTGTAGTCAAGTCACTAGGGTTGCTCATCTAGATTTGAGAGATAATCCACACTTGCATCCCTTAAGAGGCGATAGGTTGCTTTGCCATGGTTTATCTTTCATTCGATTTTACTTTACTAACCATGCTTGTAATGATCTATTGAGTGTTTGTGTTGTAGTTGTAGGTACCCTACTCCACACTCATGACATTTTGGCGCCCACTATCAGGCTAGGCCCTATGACCCTTAATAAGTTTACTTGCAGGAAATTTCATTGAGAGGTGGATTATCTCTTTTGGCGCATAGATTAGCTCTCTTAGGTTCCAAATTCACATTCTTGACCTCTTTTGTAGCGTTTTGACACCTCAAATGGCATTTTTTGGTAAGATGTACTTTAGCATTTTTAGTCTATTTCTTAGCACTTTTGGTCTGTCTTGCAGCACTTTTGGTTTGTCTTGGAACACTTTTGGTTTGTTTTGTAGCGCTTTTGGTTTGTTTTGTAGTGCTTTTGGTCAATTTTGCAGCTCTTCTAGTCAATTTTGTAGCACTTATGGTCAGTTCTGCAGTACATCTAGTCAATTCTACAACATTTTTGATCAATTTGGTAGCATTTCTAGTGTTCAGAATAGCATTTTTGGTTAATTTGACAACTTTCTTGGATTAGTTGATATTGTTTTCAGTTTTCATTAATTTTTCTAATGTTTTATTTTGCATTTTACTTCTACATTTGGATTGTCATTCTCCAAAACCTAATTTATAAATTATTGGTTTTGTAGGTACTTATTTTATTGTGAAAGATCGGAGTCATAAACCATTTCACCGTCAAAGAATGTAATTTAAACTACTAACTTTGTTTGCAGCCCTCACATTTTGCACTTATTTTTGATAAATTAGGCACATAGACTAATGACAATGGAAATGAACAAACATGTCTTATGTGTTTTGATGATAGGTGTCTATGCTCTCACCTTTCTTAGGTGATCAGAAAGCTAGGTCCCCATCTTTTTATTTCAATAGTGCATATCTTTAGCAGGCCTTCCCTCCCGAGGAGCCTATAAGGCTAAAGCCATTAAGGTCGGTGAGAGGGGAATGACCCAAGTGGGAATGGCTAACACCAAGTACTCCAACCACTATAAAATAAACATGTTTTGATGAAAATCAAGTCAATGGAAGTGCTCAGGAATAGCTCTCCTTCGTATCTTTAGGTATATCAAACCTTGGTTTTCAAGGCTGGGAAACCTCTTAATTGAGTTTATACCCTGACGCATCGAACGGATCCCTTACTAGTTGCAATTAAAATAATAAGCTATCCAGTTTACCTCTGAACATTATTAAATTATTAGTGCATTGAGGGGGAATAATCTCTCCTTAAGACACTCACCATATGTCTCTATTGAGTGTATGTGCAAACTCCCCTTTTGAGACCTTATTCCTTGGCTCAAAATGGGACTCCACTATCTCTCACAAAGGAAAAAAAATGAGTGCCCTTTAGAGGGTGGCAAGGCTAAGTGAGCTGAAAGGGTACCAAGTGTGGGTTAAGAACTAATAATGAAGCTAATCTCCTTAAGATAGATTGAATGATGTGTTTTCAATTGTTCAAAACCTATGAAAACTTGGGCTTTTTGTAAAGATTTTTGAACATACACTTTATGTTTCCTTCGGGACAAAAATACAATCTGAATTCTATGTTTGAAAGTTAGGTCAAGATAACCTCCATTGAAATACAACAAAAATTACAAACTCAAACTTCAAATTGTCAAATTTACAAGTTTCCTAGCAAATTAGCTCTCATGGTTCAAACTGTAGCTCTCACGGTTCAAACATTAGCTCTCATGGTCCAAACAATTGCTCTTTCAGTTCAAACAACAGCTCTCACAGTTTGAACAGTAGCAGTCACTATCCAAACCATCACTCTTTCAGTCCAAATAGACGCTCTTTTCGTCCAAATGGTTTATCTTTTAGTCCAAACAGTAGCTCTCTTGGTCCAAACATCAGCTCTCTTTGTAAAAATGTTAGCTTTCTCATATTTCAACATTATCTCTCCAAGGTTGAGCTTGCTAGCTATAAACATCAATTTTCTTAGTCTACACATTAACTGCTAGGGTCAAAATAACCATTGTCTAACTTCTAACATCACTAGTTTAAACTTCAGAGTTCTTGGTCTAAACAACAGAGCTTCTTGTTTAAACAACAACTCTTTTGTTCTAAATAGTAGCTCTTCTAGTCTAAACATCAGCTCTTCTGGTCTAAACAACAACTCTTTTGGTTTAAACAATAGATTTTATGGTCTAAATAGTAGCTGTCTTGGTCTAAACAACAACTTTCATGGTTGAAACAATAGCACTCTTAGTTTAAATAGTAGAGTTCTTGGTATAAATGTCATCTCTCTTGGTATAAATGTCAGCTCTCTTGGTCTAAACATTAGCTCTTCTATTCTAAACGTCAGCTCTCTTGGTCTAAATGTGATATCTTCTGGTCTAAATGTCAGCTCTCTTGGTGTAACCAACAACTCTTTTGGGTTGAATGTCAAATTGCTCATGTTTCAACACTAAATCTCCTAGTTTACATTCGCTAGGTCTAAATATTAGTTATCTGAGTTTGAAAATCAAAACGTTAGGACAAAACAACAATCTCCTAAGTTCAAACACCCAATTTGCCGAGTCTAAACATCACTATTTTGAACTGTAGAGTCACTGCATTGTAGAATAGTATTTTTGGTTGGTCTTTGGGCATTCCTAGTCATTTTGTGAGCATTTCTAGTCAGTATAGCAGCATT
Organism: Cryptomeria japonica; assembly: GCF_030272615.1. NCBI lineage: Eukaryota > Viridiplantae > Streptophyta > Pinopsida > Cupressales > Cupressaceae > Cryptomeria > Cryptomeria japonica. The sequence goes on along the minus strand of NC_081407.1, from coordinate 130,795,127 downwards.
TTTGGTCTATTCCTCAACGTTCTTCATCATTTTGTCATCGTTTCTAGTTAGTATAGTAGCATTTATGGTCTATTCGTTAGCATTTCTGGTCAGTTTGTCAGCATTTGTGGTCAGTTTGTCAGCATTTTTGGTCCATATAGCAGCATTTATGGTTAGTATAGCAACTTTCTTGGTAAGTTTAGCAGCATTTCGGGTCATTTTGTTAGAGTTTCTAGTAAACTGCACTAAAATAAGAAAACAAAAACAATCCATTTCTCATATAGTCAAACATAGAGACTATGTCATCTTCTCGGGTTACTCAGTAAGGTTATCTTTTGTTAAAATAGATTCAAAGCTAGACACACTAATGTTCTCAAGTATTCATCTCCAACAAGTTTAATATCTAACATCTCAAAGTGCAACACCACACGTTCTTTGATAAACTAATCACTCAAAACATAGTTTCTCATCAGGATCTATTATCCTCTATCATGAAACTGCAATGTTTGATCAGGATGACCTTGTCCCAGATCATAGGATATATCATTCCTATTAGAATTGGTTTTATCAAAATCATCATCATTGCACTCCAAACTAGGATCAAAAAAATTACAAATCGATAAATACTTGAATTATCTTTTCATGTCATTTCACTCTATCATACCTACATTGACAGTTGGTCACTTATCGAAACACCTTCTAGACAATTGGATCCTTGCACAATATTCAACAGTACACATGTATGCCCATTTTAACTATAGCACAGAGATGAATTATTGAAGAAACATAAATAGAAACATTTGAAATAATTGAAGATCATAGAAACATGGAATACCAAAGAAAAATATAAGAAGACATAACAGGTCAACATATCAAAGAAATAAAAAAAGTACAAAATCAAATGCCAACTATGTCAAAACCTCACAAGGATTTAAATGCATCTGCAAAGAAAGGTGGCTCTTTTATGCAACTCTTAAAGAGATCTCTAAAGGATTTTTCTAAGGAAGATCAAAATCACGGACCTATGTCTAGCAATGGCTCATCCCCCCATAAGCAAATTGAATTTTCATAGCATCCTCACCTGACAATACACCCAAGGATGAAGTTCCCCAAGGGATATCCATAATGGTCATTAAACCTATTTCAAAGGATCCTATTCAAATCCCATCTTCTTCATATCAGAGCATTGATTCCTTGCAACATCCCCATAATGCTCCCTCGCAAATTGAAAGTCCTCATTCATAGAATGCTTGTTAAATGAGTCCTAATAGATGGGGGAGTTGGCTTAAACATTTACTCATTGAGTCTTGTCCATACTCTAGGTTATTCTAAAGATGTAGTTGATCCCTAGAAAAATATCACATTCAAACAATATGATGAAGAAGAATGTTCCTCAAGGAGTTATGATATTACCCATCAGAGTGGGGCCTTTGTAGAAAGACACAACATGCAAAGTCCTAGACTTGGATTTATCATACAAAATACTCTTGGGAATACCATGGATACATGACATACAAGCTATTCCATAAACATATCATCAGTGCCTGAAGTTTCCATACAATGGGTAGGAAATCACGATTTTAGCAAACTCAAATCCCTTATAGTGTTGTAGTAATATGAAACTGGCTCGAGAGGTTATTGTTCCACATAACATAGAGACATCATCTTCAAGCACACAATCATAAGAAAATACATTTGCCTCCATTTTTTCAAGTATGGAAAAAAAATGCAGCTAAGAGATTGAGGGAACGAAGAATATTCACTATTGTAATTACCACTTTCTCCTAAATCCTATGGAAAACCATCAAACTTTCAACAACAACCAATTGTGTAACATCTTCCAATATTTGATGGAGAATTTGTTAGTGTTGGGACCTTATCAGAGGAAACATAAGACAAAGATCTGCTACAATGACTATACAAGGATGAAGAAGTCCAACAAAAGATCAATAATGTCAGAATACGTACAGAATAATATGGAAAAGCATTTAGCATTCTTCAAAAAATGGGATACACTAGAATGGGTCCTGTAGGAAAAATAAAAGAAGGTATCTTAACAACTATACAACCTCATACTCAGCAGGCTACAGACAAATCAGGCTTAGTGTATGGATGAATTTCTCTACAAGAGGAAACATATTCTAACCAACAAAACAATGCACATGATAACAAACAAGAGTAGATTGCAGTTGAAAGGGAAGAAGAAGATTTAGATGTCTATATCATTCATGCATATATAGGACAAATGTTAGGAACTATCCCACTTGAACCGGGATCACATTCAGTCGACTTGAACTTAATCAAGGACAATCAGGAGCTAGTTGCAAGAAGTCATTCTGACGAGAGTATCATTCTAGACATTGAAATACATATCAAAACCTTTGACATCTCTATCATGACCTTTAATACCTTTGAAGTACCTCAACCTAAGGACCCCTTACCTCTAATCCATCCTAAACTTATTGACTGGGAAAATGAAAGACATACTAAAAATGATACCTTTCCTAATGACCATGCCATATCCTTATATCTTAATGCAATCGAACTCATAACAACTTTCACAAGGGATTTCGCCAGCACATATCCCAATCAAGTGGGTGCCAAATCTCCTAGTCACAAAAGTGAAAATAAAGAAAACAATATCAGGTCTACTGCTGAAAACTAATACAAACTTCCCAAACTCAAACTCAATCACACAAAGTAAAAATATCACTGTCAAGATCAATACTCATAAGAATACTCAACATCAACCTGTAAATTGTTATACTAGTTTAACAATGAACAACTTTAATCTTGTAAACATCCAAATGGTTAATCATATATCAACACACTTCTTCTCTCAATGCTTCTATTTATCATGCCTTATCAAAAGTTAATCAAACCAACAAATAAGACCATAACCACAAAAACATTCACCACATGACACAAATGTTAATATGTGGAAAACCCAAATAGGTAAAAACCATGGTGAGATGAGACTCACAAGATAGCTATCTGAACTCTTCTGAAGTTCACCCTATTAGGAGCCAAGCCTGTTAAAGCTTTTACAATATATCCTGTTAAGAATTGATCCTGTTAGGAATCACCGGGTTAAGGGATTTACAAATGCCTTGATAAAAATAAAATACCCTGTTAGTAGTAACCTCAGTAGAGGATTTGAGAATCCAAGCTAATGGACCACCTTGTTAGAGGATTTAAGATGTAACCAAGCTTGTTAGAGCTTACCCGATTAGGGGATTTCAATTTTACTGTAATTGTTAGAAGAAAACAAGTTTTTCTTGATATGTCTAAATAGAACTACATTTGCTTGATCAGATCCTTTCAAGGTTCAATATGCCTTACACAAACTGCAAATTTATTATTTGGTTTAGCAACCACACACTCAACTGATTTTTGCCAACATCTATTGCAAAACAACTTCATCGACCTTAAATACAAATCAATTAGATTGGTAATGGAACAAAAAACTAATTCTCTCATAGAGATTACAAACAAATCGGTTCACGTGCGACCATTGGATTCATATAGGAATCTATACACATTCTTCAAGAAAATTCTAACCGCTCCATGATCACCACTTCATCGAACTTGTAACTCATCACGTGCTTTGCATTAGATGAAATCCACTTTGTTCATTCCCTAGACAATAAAACAAATGTGCTAAAACAATCTAAACCGATCTTCATAAAATGAACACACGTGTCACCATCATTACCACTCATCATCAGATAATAAACCAACATAACCATTTTAAAAAACTTAATCGGTTAGGGTTTAACAAAAATAAATCATAGGTTTTACTGGTTAAATTGTATAGAAAGGGTTTAACCTTATACACCGGTTACCTGTTCAAATCACATACTTACATATCGGTTTACAACATCTTCCTCAAATCTCTTCCTACTAGTTACAAGACAATATCAATAACAACAATATCAGCAATATCATAAATATCATTACTGGTTCAATTGACATCAATGGCAACATAATATATCCTTAATGCAATCTTCATGCAAATCCAATAATATCCCCCTTTGGCATTGATGGCAATACAAATATCAACGCCTCTTACTACTACTATGATTGGTGAAAAGGAATCCTAGTTTACATTACCAAGTATTCACCATGCTTTATTTGTCTTCAGCCTGTCACTAGTTTCTCTTTCCACAATCACATAGTTCTTCTCCCCATTTACACAACTCTTCTCCCTCTTTGACAAAAATACCAAATTGAAAGTAAAACATGTAATGTTAAATTTTTACTGTGCATCAACAACATACTGCAACTTGATGGTCCCCTTGTGGAATACATCCACTTCTACATCAATCCATGTAAAATTTTGCAAGTGATTCAGGGACTGATGCAATCAACATCATGCTCAACTAGCTTTATGAAGGGGTACAACCCCTAGTTGACTTCTAAGACACTCAAATGTAGTCTTAGGCAGAGGTTTGGTAAAGATATCTACAAGCTGCTCCTTGGTAGTCACATTCTCTAAGATAACATCTTTACTTTGAATTTTTTCCCTCAGAAAATGATACTTCAATTCAATGTGCTTGGTTCGTGCGTGCAGAATATGATTCTTAGAAATATTTATGTCACTTGTATTATCACATAAAATATTTATAGGTTTTGAGATATTCATCTTAAAACCTTCCAAAATGTGCCTCATCCAAATAGCCTATGTGCAATTCATATAAGTTGTAACATACTCAGCTTGAGTAGTATATTGTGAAGTATGAATCTTCTTTTTACTACTCCATGAAACAAGCCTTCCTCCAAGAAAAAATGCTCCACTGGTAGTGCTTTTTCGGTCATCAACATTTCCTGCCCAATCACCATCTATGTACACCTTCAAGTCAAACTTTCCTCCATTTGGATACCATAATCCATAGTCAATAGTACCTTTCAGATATCTAAAAAATTTCTTGGTTTCTATCAGATGTGCTTCCTTTGGATTCTTCTGGAATCTTGCAACTATACCAGCCACATGGGCTATATCCGATCTACTGTGAACAACATAGTGTAATTTGCCAATAATTGACCTATATTCCTTTTCATCATCAGACTTGGATTCATCTTCCTTGGATAAATTATAACCTATAACCATTGGTGTTCCAACTGGTTTATAGTCACTCATGCTGAAAGTCTTCAAAACCTCTTTCACATACTTAGATTGTGTAATGAAAATACCATTCTTCATTTTCTATATCTACAAGTCTATGAAATTTTTTATTTCCCCTACTAAAGACATTTCAAACTCATTTTACATTTCATCTGCAAAGTTGTTGCTCATGACATTATTACCTCCAAAAATAATATCATCAACAAATACTTCATTGACTAGCATTTCATCTCCTTCAGACTTGAGATAAATATTAATATCAGCATTGGTTCTTGCAAAGCCTATCTTCATCAAATGTGTTTGAAGCCTTTCATACCATGCTCTGGGTTCCTTCTTTAACCCATATAAATCTTTATGAAGTCTACATACCATGTCTTTCTCAGAACAATCTGGTTGCTCTATGTATACCTCTTCTTCCAATATCCCATTAAAAAATGCAGACTGAACATCCATCTAGTATAACTTGAACTTCTTATGGGCTGCAAATGCAAGTAAAGTTCTGACACCTTGCAATCTTGCTACTAGTGCAAAAATTTTTCCATAATCTTCTCCTTCTTCTTGCGCATAACCCTTGCAGACTAAGCTTGTCTTATTGCAAACTACAACACCATCTTTATTTAACTTATTTCAGAATACCCATTTAGTACCTATAACATTCTTGTTTACCAGTCAGGGTACCAGGGTCCAAGTGTTGTTCTTCTCAATTTGATCCAATTCCTCCTCCATATCCTTAACCCAATGATCATCACAAAATGCCTCCTTAGCACTTCTTGGATCAATGGTGGAGATCATGCAAGAGGTTTTTCTTAATCTCCTTCTAGTTAGTACTCCAACATCTTCATCCCCAATAATCTACTCAGGACTATGATTTGGTCTCACATATCTAGGAATAATATGATCATTACCTTCAGGTTCAGCTTCTTCATTATCATCTTCTTCTGAATTTATTTGTTTTGGTTGAACAAGTGCATCAAAATTTGCTTACCGATTTCTCATTTAACAGTTTCATATTCCAAAAGAAAAATGCAAGAACCTTCATCCTTTTTCTCTGAACTGGTTCCTTCTGAGACTTCAGGATATTCATCTACTCGAACATCAACACTCTCAACAATTCTCTATGTCTGTTTGTTGAAGAATTTGTAGAACTTACTTTTGGTGGAATAGCCAAGAACTATGCCTTCATCACTCTTAGCTTCAAACTTGCTAATGTAATAACCTCTCTTAATAAAATATTTTCTACCAAATATCTTAAAATAGCTAACATTAGGTGATCTTCCATACCTATATTAATAAGGGGTCTTGTCCTCACCTCTTTTCACCAGAACTTGGTTCATTGTGTAGACAGTTGTACTTACAGCTTCTTTCCAAAATGTTTTTGCCACAACTCCTTGTATCAACATTGTCCTAGCAGCTTCAACCACTGACCGATTGTTCCTCTCTGCGATACCATTATATTGTGGTGTCCTTGGTGTAGAGAGTTGTTTTTGGATACCATTCTCATCATAGTAGTCATAAGTAAATTCACCACCCTGATTTGTTCTCAGACATTTTATCTTTTTTCCACTCTCTTTCTCAGTTAAGGCCCTGAATGCCTTGAACTTACCAAAAGCTTCATTCTTATCCTTCAAGAATGTGACCCACATCATCCTTGAACAATCATCAATGAAGATCATGAAATATCTGTCACCTTGAATGCTTCTTTTTCTTATTGATCCACATAGATCTGTATGAAAGAAATCTAACAAATGCTTTGCTAAGAAGGAATTACTCTTGAAAGTTAAAGAAGTCATATTTCCTAACTGACATTCTTTACAAAGAGCATTAACCGGTTTTTCTAGCTAAGGCATAACTCTTACTATCTTGGATTTTCTCACTTTAACAATGTTATCAAAGTTTATATGACAAAATATCCTATTCCAAAGCCAAATATAATCTATCTTTGCAATCAAATAGTTGCTAACTTTAGGAATAAGATGAAACAAATTACCTCTAGTTTGTTTCCTGGTTGGAATCAATTAACCTTTATTATCAAAGATTTTGCACATACCATTCCTAAACTCCAATGAGTATCCTTTGTCATTAAGTTGTGCCACACTCAGAAGATTGTTCTCTAGACCTTCAACCCAATAGACATCATCAACACTGCTCTTCCCATTAAGAGAAATAACTCCCTTACCTTTAACCATACAAGGTGAGTCATTCTGAAATCTGACAACACCACCATCAAATTTTGTCAAGGAAATAAATTTTCTTCGATCACTAGTCATATGATGTGAACAACCACTATCAATGATCCAATCTTCAGAGTTATCCATCCTGGACACTAGTGCCTTTTGATCGGATATCTCTTCCTTAATAGCTACAAACACAATATCTTCACTAGCATCATCATCATCAGATTCTTCATCTATGATACCACTATCAACCGCTATAAGATAATATCTCTTGCCTTTACCCTTATACTGCTTCAATTTGTCTCTCTTGTGTTCATTTTCATCATTAGTATAATTAGCTGCTATATGATCAATCTTGTTGCATGCAAAACATTTTAAAGGTAGTTTACCTCTGTATTTCCTAGTGTCTCTAGGCAATGATTTTGCCAACAATGCTTCAAGTTCCACAAAGCTCTCTTCATCATCAGCATCTCTATTGGATCTAGAATCATATTTATGACAAGTATCTCTACTTTTTCTCACAAATTGGTTAGAGACAGAAGCTTTGAATGCATATTCTGATTTTTGTACACTACCATCATAACCATTTAATTCAAAAGCAGTAAGTTTTCCAATGATAGAGTCAAGAGTTACCTTAGTTTTATCAAATGAATTCAACTCCTGAATAGCTGCAACTCAGATAGAATAGACTGGTAGCAGGGTTCTTAGTACCTTATTGATCACTATGGCATCTCTCACTTTCTCTCTTGCACTCTTTAATTCACCAACTATCTCTTTTATCCTTTGACCATACTATTGGATATTCTCACCTTCGAACATTCTCATGTCATCAAACTTTCCTCTTAGGCTCTCCTCTTTAGCAATCTTAACATTTTCATCATTGCTATAAATCTCTTCAAGTTTTTTCCATACTTCATATGTAGTTTCAAGACCTTGAATATCTACATATTCAGCATCAGACAGGGAACTGATGATAGCCTCCAATGCTTGATGCTTTTCTTTTTGTTATTTCTTCTGATCATCATTTAGGGTTCCAGTAGGTGCAACATAATAAGTTTCTACATCATCCCAATACTGACTTCCCAGACTCTTGATGTAAATCTTCATTTTTGTCGCTCCATATCCTATAATTATCTTTCTTGAAATTCACACCTTCCTTCTTCATCATGATCTACAAGATATTTTCCTCAAGTTGTTAGGCTTTTATATTTAAGAGGACCTGAGATGTTCTGATACCAATTGATGGTATGCTGAAAGAATAAGTATCCGATAGATTATTGAGAGGGGGTGGGTGAATCAGTAAACTGAAAAACTGATACAAACTTCCCAAACTCAAACTCAATCACACAAAGTAAAAATATCACTGTCAAGATCAATACTCATAAGAATACTCAACATCAACTGATTAATTGTTATACCAATTTAATAGTAAACAACTTTAATCTTGTAAACATCCAAATGCTTAATCATATATCAACACATTTCATTTGTCAATGCTTCTAGTTATCATGGCATATCAAAAGTTAATCAAATCAACAAATAAGACCATAACCACAAAAACATTCACCACATGACACAAATCTTTATATGTGGAAAACCCAAATAGGTAAAAACCACAGTGAGATGAGACTCACAAGATAGCTATTTGAACTCTTCTGAAGTTCAACCTATTAGGAGCCAAGCTTGTTAAAGCTTTTACAATAAGTCCTATTAAGAACCGATCCCGTTAGGAATCACCTGGTTAAGGGATTTACAAATGCCTTGATAAAAAGAAAAGACCCTATTAGGAGTAACCTCGATAGAGGATTTGAGAATTCAAGCTAATGGACCACCTTGTTAGAGGATTTAAGTAACCAAGCTTGTTAGAGCTTACCTGGTTAGGGGATTTCAATTCTACTATAGTTGTTAGAAGACAATAGGTTTTTCTGCCAACACCTTTTACAAAATAACTTCATCGACCTTAAATACAAATCAGTTAGGTCAATAATACAACTAAAACCTAATTCTCTCATAGAAATTACAAACAAATCAATTTAAGTGTGATCATTGGATCCAATAGCAATCTATACACATTCTTCAAGAAAATTCAAACTGTTCCATGATCACTGCTTCATCAGACTTGTAACTCCTTACGTGCTTTGGATAAGATGCAATCCACTTTGTTCATTCCCTAGACAATCAAACAAATGGGCCAAAACAATCTAAATGGATCTTCATAAAATGACCACACATGTCACCATCATTGCCACTCATCATCAGATAATAGACCAACATAACCATTTCAGAAAACTTAATCGGTTAGGGTTTAACAAAAACAACTAGTAGGGTTTAATGGTTACATTGCATAGAAAGGGTTTAACGTTATACATCGGTTACTAGTTCAACTCACATACTTACATACCGGTTTACAATATCTTCCTCAAAGCTCTTCCTACCAGTTATAAAACAATATCAATAACAACAATATCAACAATATCATAAATACCATTACCGGTTCAATTGACATCAATGACAACATAATATATAATTAATGCAATTTTCAAGCAAATGCCAACAGTCTCAAGCAAGAAGAATCCACGAACACCTGAAATGAAGTCCATAATGGCATTTGTGACACTCATTGAAGTGGTCTTACCCTTTCAAAAAAACTCAATACGCTTGGGCTATTGTTGGCCAACTATGGAATGAGATTATTTTTAGATAACTAAAACATGCAAACAATGTCAGATCCATAGAAATTTAATTCATGCACTAGCACAAGCACTTCATGCTTTGGCAACATCTTGGCCATTCTGCCAATGGGGTCTTGATCTAGTAGGAAAGATAAATCCTCCTTCATCTGATGGTCACAAATTCATCCTTCTAGCTATAAAATATGGATTGAGGCAGTAGCTCTCACAAATATCACAAAAAAATAAATTGTTGCATTTATCTTGAACTACATCATATGTTGCTATGGCATACCCATGACCATTATCGCTCATAATGAGAGATTGTTCAAGAACTAGGATGTACAAGAGCTATGTGAGAAATTCAAGATTCAACATAGATTTTCCATACCCTACTATGCACAAGGGAGTGGGCAAGCAGAAGCATCAAACAAAACTATTTTGAGAATCCTCAAAAAGACAATGAATGATGCTGGTAGAGATTGGCATATTCAATTGAACCTTCCTCTATGGGCCTATCATACTAGTATCCGCACACCAATAGGTGCTACACCCTTCTCTATTGTCTATGGATTAGAAATAATATTGCCAATAGAAGTAAAGATACCTTCTCTATGAGTATCATTAAAAGGCCTTATCCCAGATGAAGAACAACGAGTATTTAGATTGCAAGAGTTAAAATTGATCCATGAATGAAGAAAAAATTCCTTTGATCATTTAAAGGTATATCAATAAATAATGTGTCAAAGTTATAATCACAAGGTCAAACCACGAGCCTTTCAAGTTGGAGAACTAGTACTAAAGGAAAATCAAAGAAATCAGTTAGATCGAGAAAAGAAAGGGAAGTTTGAACCAAACTAGTTAGGTCCATTTATGGTCACAATAGTATTTGGGTTAGGATAATATCAACTATCAATGTAGGATGAAGATTAGCATGAGGAACACATTACTAGCATGCATCTAAAAAAGTTTTATGTCTGAAAAAAATAGAAAATCCAAAAATAGTGGAAAAAGCAAAAAAATCCAAAAATAGTGGAAAAACAGAGAATCCAAAAACAATGGAAAAGAAAAAAAATCCCAAAACAGTGGAAAAGTAGAAAAATCCAAAATAAATGGAAAAGCAGAAAAATCCCAAAAAAGTGGAAAACTAGAAAAATCTAAAAATAGTGGAAAAGAAGAAAATAAAAAACAGTGAAAAAGCAAAAACAACAAAAATAGTGAATAATAAACAAAAAAATCAAATATGAGAAAAGTGCAATAATAAGAGATGGTGAAAACCTGACAAACAGACACTATATGTTATCTTGCTCTTCCATGTATTAGTTCATGCATCCTTCTACTTGCATTCTTTTCCATCAACATTGTTCATATCCTTAATAAAGCCTTTCTACATATGTAGGAATTGTGGGTGATTTCTCACCATGGTTTGGATCATTGTGTATATCATAATAAAATTTTGTTTCTAGACTAGGGGTAAAATCTGGAACCTCACTAGGGGCAAAAAATTTCATCGTTTTGAGCTTAATCTAATACGTATAACAACAGTTACGCAACTCTTGTCAAGCGAAAACTGAGACACATCCAACATTGAACACAAGATCACATTATCAACCATCAAACTATCATATGTCAGTCTAAGAACATCAAACACTTTTCAATGGATGTTATCTTTTGGATAAAGCTTTTAACACTTTGGCTCAACTTTAATATCTTGATTTTCGCTATCATGATTTCTGAGTGACTTCATGATGTCTCTAACTAGAGGAACAAGGAAGGAACATGATATTTTTCTTCTCTATTGTCTGTAAATTAATCATTAATATGTGCAAACTTTTCTCAGGACATGATCATCGGAGTATCATCAAAGACATTTCCGATTTACATATAGAAATGGTTAATACTTCTTGTTTTATGCATGCAACACTTAAGGTCATTTTGGTTTAACTATACCTCAATGCTTGTGCTAACTTGTAATATCAAAATATAGGAAAAAGTGCTCAAGTCATCATAGTTCAATTATACCATCGATGTTTGCACTCATTTCCCACATTTTAAAAATATTAATGATGAGAAAAAAAAGTAATAACCCAGTGACTAGTCCAATCACAGTATTGCTTTTCATTTGCATTTAGCTTGCATTTCATTCTTGCATAGGATCACAAAATATAATCTTATCCAGGACCAAATCTATAGCAGGAATCATCAACATATCACCATAGGTGTATACACAATCAGAATGATGACTCATCTCTTTCCATATTTTGTCGACCCAAAGCAAATCTTATGCTATTCCCCTGAATGCACCAACATTGGTGCATCTAAATCTTCCTACAATAGGATATCAACAAAATGTCAGTTCTTTATCCAATCAATCTTATCAATTCTATTGTGTCTTATACATGATGAATCCTTCCTGGAATCATACATTTTGATCAAGTCTTATATAGGATATATCGTTCCTGAAACCAAATGCTTTCATCACTTATACAGGAGGTGTCACTCCCGAAACTAGACTTGATCTAAATCTCATCAATCTAACCAATCTTTTCAATTCAATCAAACTCTATCAATCATCACATCAAGAGCCACATCAAAGTGATTGAAGAACTGGCACTTGATTGAAGAACTGGCACTTTTTCCACATGTCTCCTCCCTTAGACACTTGCCCTCTTTTGAGAAAGATGCCTTGACACTTGTCACCATAGAGATGACAAGTGTCCCTCCCTCCAACCTCTTCTCCAACCTCCTCCAATTTGACCCTTGATATCTCCAGATTCAATCTTGACTGTTGATTCCTACCACCTCAGCTTTGCCCTTGTAATTCCTATAAATATCCCCCATTTTGGAGCACAAAGGATCAAATCTCAAGCATTGTTATTATACGCATATCATTTCTAGCATTCTATTTTAACATTGTTATCATTTATTGTATCCTAGATCTAGCTTAATTTGATAATCTTCTAGAATAATTAATTAATCATATAGCATAAATCAATTTCTGATCTAGCTTAATTACAACATCATTTAGCATAATCATGCATATCATTGGCATAATTAGCTTCTTACATCAATCTAGCATAATCGAACATTCATCTAGCTTGCACATCATATTATTTTAAATTCTCCAGCTTGGTGTAGTCAAGTCTATTGGTATTTTGGTATGGTTTTGTCATTGATGTCAACACCTACTTTGGAATCCAGCAACATTCACTGGCAATCATCAAACAGTTCAAAATAGTCACCGGTATATGGTTAACCAGCAGAATATAATGTTCACCGATACCTGCATTGACATGGAAGACACCTGGTAATGTCGAAGACATCATGTGGACACCTTTCTTTGAAGTAATAATCATTGACATATTCTTATTTGCATATTTTCTTTTACCGGCAAATAGGCCCAGGTTATCTAGGGTTACACCGACAGGTTTACCTTTTCCAGATCAGCATGGCACGCTATGGAGATGATTTATTATTGTTGTAAATACATTAAGCCGACATGTTCAGTCGGTTATTGCATAGGATATTGTATTATTTGTAAAATATTTTATTGTAATATCTTGTAGAGCCGACCTACTAAAATTGGTCTTAGGGTATGGTATAAATGTAAGATCTTATTTGTAAGATCATGTGTGGAATGCAAAAAAGATTTAAGGAAGGATATATGCGAAATCAAGTAGAGATACACATGAAGACATCATTTGAAGGTGAAGTTAGGTTTTTGTAGAAGCATATCAGCATTACACCAGTACTGAATCTAGCATATGAAGATGTTATTTTGTGCAATACATTCTCATTGGATTTAAGCATCCAACTATAGTCAGTGTGACTCCCATTTGTGTTTGAGCAATGAGCTCTAGGCTATTGGCCTTTCTGCATGTGCAGACCCCTTTTTGTACACTTACTATCTGCAATAGTAACATCTGATTGTGAGTTAGGTTTCCCATCGTGGTTTTTTCCCTTACAGGGTTTCCACGTCCAAATATTTGTGTCATGTGTTGTGGATGACTTTATGTTTATGTTTCATGCATTAATTCTTACCGGTATAGCAATTTTTTGTTAACATTGTTTACCGGCATACTTAGCTGTCTTACTGATACTAAGCATTAAGTTGGTTAATAAGATTTTGGTGTGAATTTATTAGACAACTGACTCACCCCCCCCCCTCTCTGTTTTCCCTGGGACCTACAATTGGTATCAGAGCCTAGTCCTCTTTTTGTAGAAGTTTAACAACTTGAGGAGATCCAATGTCTACTAATTATTTCAGAAAGGATAGTCCTAAACTTGATGGAACCAACTATGGAATATGGAAAATCAGAATGGAGATACATCTGAATTGCATTGGTAAAGACATCTAGGAGGTTACTAAGAATGGTTATACTACTACTGTAGCTAGTCAGCTTGATCCTATTACTTTAGCTAAAGACGAAGAAAATGATTGCAAAGCAAGAGAAGCACTCTTCAGCACATTATCAGATCAACAAATCATGGGGTTATCAGATAGATCTACTGCAAAAGCTATTTGGGATCATTTGGAAACATTGAATGAAGGGGATTCCACAGTCAAAATTCCAAAACTTGAAAGCTTCCGAGTCAGGTATGAACATCTGAAAATGGAAGAAGATGAAAGAATTTCTGCTTTTATGGAAAGAGTAAATGAAATTGTTTTAGGTATCAAATGTTGTGGAGGAACCTTGAGTGAAGATGAGATTGTTTCAAAAATCTTAAGAGGTTTGCCACCAGCATATAAAATGAAGGTTACTGCTATTAATGAGTTGAGAACAATGCCTAATACATCAGTAACTAGGGATACATTGATTAGAAAACTTTCAGCTTTTGAAATTGAGGAATTTGGTCCTGTTGCTACTATAAAAACTGATTTGGCCTTCAAAGCATCAACATCATCTACTCCATCTTTTGATAAATCAGACTAGAGAGCCTTTTATGCAAGAGAACTTGAAGAAACCAAGAAGGAGAATGAAGAACTTGAAGAACTTGAAGCACTATTTGCAAGGAAAATGCTAAAAGGTCCAATTGGAAGTAAGTATGAAGGTAAAGCACCCTTTAAATGTTTCAACTGCAATAAGATTGGTCATATGGCTTCAAGATGCCCTGATAGACATGCTAGACTAAGAGAAGAAGCTAGAAGGACATACAAACCTAATCCTGAATATCAGAGATACAGATTGAAGAAAAACAAAGATAAATCTTGTTACATTGTTGATGAAGGTGTGACTGATGATTTTGATGAAGATTCAGCAGACAATGGATGGGTCTTTGTTGCTATAACAGAAGATCAACCGGTAGCTATTGCTCAACTGGTAGAACAAGCCCTAGTAGCTAAAGTGGAATCAAAGGATGAATGGATTATTGACTCAAGATGCTCACATCACATGACTGGACACAAAGGTAAATTCTTGAACTTTCAAGAATACAATGGAGGTTTAGTAAGATTCGGAGATGACAAAGCCTGTTCAATCAAAGGTAAGGGTTCAATATCTCTTGATGGTAAACACAACACTGACAATGTTTGCTATGTTGAAGGATTAAAACATAATCTTTTAAGTGTTGGTCAATTAGTTGAGAAAGGTTTTCAGTTACAATTTAAAAATGGAAAATGCAAAATCATGAATAGAACTGGTTTGGAAATTGCAACCGGTAATCAGACTAGAGGTAATATTTTTCATTTGAATAACAGTGAAAAGGCATGCTTAATTGCTCATATAGGTGAAAGTTGGCTATGGCATAAAAGACTATGTCATGTAAATTTTGATTGCATGGTAAAAATTGGTACTTCTAAGGCAGTTAGAGATCTACCTAAAATTGTGAAACCTCAAAATACAATTTACAAGGAATGTCAATTTAGAAAACAAGTTAGAGCTAGTTTCAAAAGTATTCTAGAAAAATCCAATAATGCTCTTGATTTAATTCACACTGATTTATGTGGTCCAGCTAGAACTAAAAGCTTACAAGGTGATAGATATTTTATGCTAATTATTGATGATTATTCTAGAATGTGTTGGGTTACTTTTCTCAGAGAAAAATCAAAAGCACTTGGGAAGTTCAAACTATTCAAAGCAATGGTTGAAAATGAAACCGGTAAGAAAATAAAATGTTTAAGATCAGATCAAGGAGGAGAATTCACATCCAAAGATTTTAATACATTCTGTGAAGTAAATGGAATCAAAAGACAATTATGAGCACCTAGGACACCACAACAGAATGGAGTTGTTGAAAGAAAAAATAGAACTATTTTGGATGCAGCAAGAAGTATGCTATCAGAAGCAAATCTACCATGTGTACTGGAGAGAGGTAGTAAGCACTGCTGTCTATACATTCAACAAAGGTGAAACTGGTAAGACCCCTCATGAACTATGGTTTGGTAATACTCCTACTCTTAAGTATTTCAGAATTTTTGGAAGTAAATGTTATATTAGAAGAGATGAGTATATTGGCAAGTTTGATCCTAGAAGTGATGAAGGAATATTTCTTGGTTATTCATCTAAGAGTAAGGCTTATAGATGTTTTAATAAAAGACTACAAAAAATTGTTGAGAGTATAGATGTAAAGATTGATGAACAATTCAGAGGAACTTCAAGGTATATAGACTCTGAACCGGTAACAAAAATTATGACAAATGAACCAACAACAAATCCACTAACATAGAATGATGATCCAGTTACTTCAGTATCATCAGAGGATACCACAGTAATTGAAGAACAACAACAGACTAAGACACCCTAGTATGTAAGACTTAATCATTCTGAAGATCAGATAATTGGAAGCAAATTTAAAGGAGTCATGACAAGAGGAAGATTGGCAAATGAAGAGGTATGTCTTATTTCTCAAATTGAACCATTATCTATCAATGAGGCATGTGAAGATAAATTTTGGATTAAAGCTATGGAAGAAGAATTAGGACAAATTGAGAAAAATAATACTTGGAAATTAGTTCCCCAGCCTGAAAATAAAAATGTAATTGGAACCGAATGGGTATTTACAAACAAACTCAATGAAGATGGTAAGGTTGTCAGGAATAAAGCAAGACTAGTGTGTAAGGGATATTCTCAGAAAGAAGGAGTTGATTACAATGAAACCTTTGCACTGGTAGCCCGAATTGAGGCAGTTAGATTATTCTTGGCCTTTGCAGCTCACAAGGATTACAAAGTTTATCAAATAGATATTAAATGTGCATTTTTGAATGGAGATCTTGAAGAAGAAGTTTATATTGAACAACCTGATGGTTTTTCTTTGATAGATAAAAATGATATGGTTTGTAGATTAAGAAAAGCTTTGTATGGACTAAAACAAGCTCCAAGAGCCTGGTATGCAAGATTGGATGAGTATCTTTTAAAAATTGGTTTTACTAAAGGAAATGCAAATAGCAATTTATATTACAAAGTAACTAATGATGACATCTTGATTATGGAAGTATTTGTTGATGATATAATCTTTGGAGGAGAAGATGGTTTATGCAAAGAATTTTCTCTTAAAATGCAGCATGAATTTGAAATGTCTATGATTGGAGAAATAAAATTCTTTTTAGGATTGCAGATTTTACAGACTCATAAAGGCATATTTTTTAGTCAATCTAAGTACTTGAAAGAACTACTTAATAAATTTGAGATGGAAATCTCTAAACCGGTAAGCACACCTATGACTACAAATGACAAATTATCTCAAAGGGATGAATCTACACCTATCAATCCAACTAGATACAAATCTATGATAGGAGGTTTACTATATTTGACACAAACCAGACCTAATATTATGAATGCAATATGTATAGTTTCTAGATTTCAGAGTAATCCTAGGGAAAATTATGAATCAGTAGTAAAAAGGATTTTTCGGTACTTACAAGGCACAACAAATCTTGGATTATGGTATCCTAAAGATGAAAATTTTGATCTATATGCATACAAAGATGCAAATTGGGCAGGAGAAGTGGATGATAGAAAAAGAACCACTGGAGGAGCATTCTTTCTTGGAAAGAGATTAGTTTCTTGACTAAGTAAGAAACAGAGTTGTACATCTTTATCAACAGCAGAATCAGAATATGTTGCAGCAGCAACAAACTGTACACAGGTACTTTGGCTTAAGCAAATGTTGAAAGACATAAAGGTAAAATGCAAGGAACCTATTACTATATATTGTGATAACACTGCAGCAATTGATATATCTAAGAATCCAGTATTACATTCTAAAACAAAATATGTTTCTATCAAACTAAATTTTCTAAGGGAAAAAGTTGAAGAAAAGGAAATAAAACTGGTTTATGTGAATACTAAAGAACAACTTGTAGATATTTTTACAAAACCTTTGCCTAAGGAAACTTTTGAGTATCTCAGAGATCAGCTCGGAGTCTTACCTCCACCGGTAGAGACTTAGATAGTTGATGATTGTCATCAATCGGCAGAATTAAATGGACAAATCTTTTATTCCGGTATTTGATGAGGAAGCTACTTCTTAGGGGGAGTAGGTAGTATATTGAATTGGTTGGTATTTTATATGAACTTGACCTTTTGTGACTTTGGCATTTGATGTCAAAGGGGGAGAGATATATGGAAAAACATTAAGGAAAGATATATTGAAAAATGCATTATCTTTTTGAGGAAATATTGGTATGAGAGTTTGGTATAATTACTCCCAGGGGGAGAATTGGTTTCTGTACTTGGCATTTCTGTTTTGGCACTTTGATGGTTTTTCCATCTTGTGTTGCCATCAATGCCAAAGGGGGAGATTGTTGGTATTTTGGTATGGTTTTTTCATTGATGTCAACACCTACTAAATACACCTACTTTGGAGATCCAGCAACATTCACGAGCAATCAGTAAACAGTTCAAAACAGTCATCGGTATATGGTTAACCGGCAAAATATAATGTTCACCGGTACCTGCATTGACATGGAAGACACCTGGTAATGTCGAAGACATCATGTGGACACCTTTCTTTCAATTAATAATCATTGACATATTCTTATTTGCATATTTGCTTTTACCAGCAAATAGGTCCAGGTTATCTAGGGTTACACCGATAGGTTTATCTTTTCCAGATCAGCATGGCACGCTATGGAGATGATTTATTATTGTTGTAAATACATTAAGACGACATGTTCAATTGGTTATTGCATCGGATATTGTATTATTTGTAAAATATTTTATTGTAATATCTTGTAGAGCCAACCTACTAAAATTGGTCTTAGGGTATGGTATAAATGTAAGATCTTATTTGTAAGATCATGTGTGGAATGCGAAAAAGATTTAAGGAAGGATATATGCGAAATCAAGTAGAGATACACATGAAGACATCATTTGAAGGTGAAGTTGGGTTTTTATAGAAGCATATCAGCATTACACCGGTACTGAATCCAGCATATGAAGATGCTATTTTGTGCAATACATTCTCATTGGATTTAACCATCCAACTGTAGTCAGTGTGACTCCCATTTGTGTTTGAGCAATGAGCTCTAGGCTGTTGGCCTTTCTGCATGTGCAGACCCCTTTTTGTACACTTACTATCTGCAATAGTAACATCTGATTGTGGGTAGGTTTCCCACCATGGTTTTTCCCCTTACAGGGTTTCCACATCCAAATATTTGTGTCATGTGTTGTGGATGACTTTATGTTTATGTTTCATGCATTAATTCTTACCAGTATAGCAATTTTCTGTTAATAGTGTTTACCGGCATACTTAACTATCTTACTGGTACTAAGCATTAAGTTGGTTAATAAGATTTTGGTGTGAATTTATTAGACAATTGATTCACCCCCCGCCCCTCTTAGTTGTCCCCAGGACCTACAAAGTCACTCGGGTTGCTCATCTAGATCAGAGAGAAAATCCACACTCACATCTCTTAGGAGGCGATAGGTCGCTTTGCCCTGGTTTTTCTTTCATGTTATGTTACTTTGCTAACCATACTTGTAGTTATCTCTTGAGTGTTTCTGTTGCAGTTGTAGGTATTTTACTTCACACTCATGACACGTGGAAATTATATTTGAATGAGAATGGGCAAATATTTTTTTTACATATTGCGCTACGCCTAAGACTCATTAGGAACCTATTCTCCAAACACAAACATAAGCAAGTTTTTCACATCCAATTGATATACACCCACTGAGCCTATCACACTTTGATAGTCAATTAAATATCTCTACTAAAAACACATTATCTGGTAGAATACAATTATGTTCAATAGATTTCATAAATATACACTAAATATATTCAAACTCATAAGTATTTTGTTCTTTAGAATACAATTATTTCATGCATATAAACTAAATATGATTAGTGGTAGAATACAATTATTTATGAGGAACATAATTTAACAATTGTATTATGTTCCTTAGAATACAATTATTTCTAAGAAACATAATTTTATTTTACCACTAAATATAATTTAAACATTAAATATATTTCATGCATATACACTAAATATATTTGATATTTTAACAAGTTACTTGTGCATATACACTTTCCATTTTCTCATACACATGTCAAGTGAGTTGCAAGTGTTTATTGCTTGGATGGTTAGTCAATGGTTGTGTCCAACCAGCTCACCTCCTTCTCTTTGCCTATTTAAGCAAGGATTTTTTCTTATTATTTTCAAGCAATCTACAACAATCTTAATGCATTAGATTGACTTCATTCACTTATTTATTTCTTAGATTCTGGATAATATTTTATATCAAAGCACCTTATTTGTGTTTAAGTATCTCTTGCACATGACAGGTTATTTGCATGCAGGTATTCACTAGGTTCTATGGAGTTGTATTTCTCAACTTGTACATGGTATCAGAGCTCTAGACCTAAGGCTTTCTTGTTTATTTGATTGGGAGATTCTACCTCTAGCAAGTTTTCTATAAAATTTGGTTTGATTTGGACCTCGCCATTAAATCTTGCACATGGAAAATAGTCAAGATTGACCTTTTGTTTGTCAATTTTTTTATTCATGGGGCTAGATTTGTGAGGGTTTGAAGTTTCATCCTTTTTTTTTATCTAGGGGGCACCTATTTTTGGAGGAATTTGGGAAAAAACAACCTCACAGTTGGATTTAGGAAGCTGATTCCACAAATTTTTATATATAACTCGATATATATTGGGTCACAGTGACCTCTATTGGAACTTTTTTTAGTTTTTGGGCCGTACAGTCCGTAACATATGGCCCTATTAGATTTTTTTTTTTTGGGACGATGTTGGCTAGAGATCAGCCTACCCATTGATAGTTACTAGCCATCACAGCGGAAACCACTACCAGTTACTGGCTACCGCAACAACAACCACCGCTAGCGGTCACCGCTCACAGTCTCTGCCACCGGCAACTGCCCTCAGCCACCACCTTCTGTCCCACCTCCATAAAGCCACCACCAGTTGTGCCACCTCCATAAAGCCACCACCAGCTATGCCACCAGCAGAGCCACCAGCTCAAATTTATAAGCCTATTTCACCCAGTTGAGGTTTTCTCGCAATATCTTGAGAAAACGTAGGCATTTTTAGACAAACCATATATAATTAGAAAGCTCTTTCCAAGACAAACCCATTTTTGGAGGTATTTTTCTTATATTTTTCTGTTTTGATGCATTTAATGCTAGTCAAAGTACAAACTTTTTTTTTTCTTTTGGTGGCATATCTTTTGAATACAAACTCCGTTTTTGCAAACAAATAGGTGTTGGAATGCTATTTCCAAATATGTAGTCTATTTCATTAGAAAATTCATCAAGTACATAGAGAATAGTTAGAAATTATTTTTTCTTTTACATGCTTTCCAGCTTTCAAAATATACTAGGGTTTGGTTTTTTATGTTGTGGGGGGTGTATTTTTCTTGCTTTCTATATTTTAACATCATAAATCAGAATCCTCTCTCATAAAACTCATTTAAAAACCATAACCATCATGGCAGATACTTGTTAATGTGACCATCTTACTCCACACAATTGTCATACCTAGAAGCCAAATATAGTCCTAGACTTCTCATGTCTAAGGGGTTATGGTCCTATTTGGATGATAATCAGCCTCTATTGACAATGTCCCTTTGAGGTTGTACAATATACAAATTGAATGGATGAGGTCATGGGTTTGATTTCTTTGCATGTTACAAATAGTCTTCTTTTCATATGGATGATTGTACATCTCTTCTAGAAATGTGGACTAAGTTTGATGGTCTATTTGGAACCATTAATCAGTTCAGGGAACTTCATATTGAGGTAGAATTGACCACCTTGGCACATCATTCTTTTTCTTCTATTGAGGAATTATTGATGAAATTCAAATCACTATGATCATTTTTATAGGGTTGTGGTAAGAACAAAACAAAGATCGACTGTATATACTTGATTATATCTAAGCTTAGAGGATCATTTTAGATATTCTCTTCTACCTTCTATTCCACCATGGACGCTTTGGGTACATGATTTGTCATGCCTACATTTGAGGTATTCTATGATCACTCAACACAAGAGCAGTCCAAACTGACATAGTTAGTTTCTCTCCCAAGATCAAAGAACCAAGCATTGGTAGCTCAACCATCTCAGAGGAAGTAGAAGCAGAAATAGAAGTTGTAGATAGATTCAACAGGTAGTGAGAGTTCCTCCAAGCAGCCACCAAAGTCATCTTCTAAACCATAATCCAACTCTAAGAAAAGTAAATCTTCTAAGGTTGGTGAGTCTTCCTCCAAGACTAAGAAGAAATCGGGTGATCCTTGTAGTTTCTTTGGCAAGGAAGGTCATCTAGTTTCCAGGTATTGGAAGTGATTAGAGGATTTAGAGGAGACCATGTAGCAGCATCACATCACCTCACCTCAGTCACCTTCTCCATCCACGGGGAAAGGTAATTCTCTTTCCGCATGAGCATTCCCTTTAGGGTCCACTTGGATCCTAGATCCTGGTGCTCTACAACATATGACACACACTTAGGAGTTTGTCATCATACTTTCCCATTGTGAAACTTCACAAATTGTAGTTGGTGACTCTACACAACTTTCTGTTATGGGTCTAGGTATTGTTTCATTGGATGATGGTTGTCTTTAGAATGTCCTTATTATTCCTGATATTTTGACAAACCTTCTTTCCATCTATCAAATTTTCCACTCAAGCATTGGTAAGATAGTTGAGTTCTCACCACATGAAGTAGCTATTTGAGAGCTTCATGATCCAGATTTGGTTGTGGCTACTGGGAATGTTGATCTTGTATCCCACTTATATAGATTTGATGGATTTTACACAACAAATGGTATAAGTTCATCTCTTATAGCACATGCAGACACAGTAAGAAGACCTTGGGATGAGCATTTTGGTCATGTCAATTATAGATATCTGTAATACATGAGTACACATGCACTAGTGATTGGGCTCCCATAGATTTCCTGTACTCATGGTGTTTGTCAAGGTTGTGTACTTGGAAAATATCATCAAGATTCTTTTTATATGGGTAGAGCTACACATGCTATGGCACCCTTGGAGTTGGTACATAGTGACCACATGTCATTTCACACTCATTCTATTTTAGAGTCTAGATATGTGCTCACATTTATTGATGACTTCTCGAGATGTACATGGGTGCACTTTCTTTAGTACAAATATGATGTCTTTGATTCATTCTGGATCTTTAAGACATTTGTCGAGAATTAGGAGGATACACACAGATAAAAGGGAGGAGTATGTGAATTATAATTTCAAGGATTTTTACATTGAAAATGGTTTGCAACATCAGTTTATAGTACCTTACACCCCTCAATAGAATGGTGTCATTGAGAAAAAGAACATGACTTTAGGAGAGATGACCAATTATATGATACAGTCATAGTCTATGGATTCTTCTTTTTGGGCTGAGGTAGTCAATTTTGATAATTATATTCAAAATCAGATGCCTCATAAGGCTTTATAACATATGACTCCTAATAAGGCTTGGACCCATGTCAAGCCCGATGTTTCCACATTCTGAGTATTTGGTAGTGGGGCTTGGACATTTATTCTTGATGCTCCATCAAAATTCATGGAGAGGAAGAGCCAACCAATCATATTTGTTGGCTATTATGAGTATGTTAAGGCATATAGGTTGTTTGATCCTGATTCTAAAGAGATCATGTTTCGATGAGATGTGTAGTTTGATGAGCGCTTTCCTTAGGAGAATTCTCCATCTTCAGCTTCTCCCTGACTACCTACTCCTTCCTCTTCATCTCTTGAGGATGATGTAGATGTTTATCTACCATAGAACCACCATTTTTTCCCAAGTGGGCTTGCTGAACTGTAGAGACAACTAGATCTATGGCAGGTGATCCTTCAGATTTCCATCATACACGAGCAAATGCTTCAGGTGAAAGTCTCTTGAGTCATGCCATTTTGGATTATCCTCAGAGGTTTTAAAAAGATACAAACCACCCTAAGTGGGATAGGGATAGGGAGCAGGAGTATTCTTCTTTGATAAAGAACAATACTTGGGAACTTTGTCCTCTTCCTAAGGGAAGAAAGTTGGTTCGATGCAAGTGGGTGTATCGTACCAAGTATGTTGCAGATGGTTCGATTGATAAGTACAAAGCACGTCTTGTTGCAAAGGGGTTTTCTTAGGTTGAGGGTGTTGATTACTTTGAGACCTTTTATCCTATCTCCAAGATGGATTCCATTCGCTTTGTACTATCTCTATCAGCTTCAAACAGATGGACAATTTTTCAAATGGATGTGAAGAGTTCTTTCTTGCATGGACACTATTGCCAAAATTTTCACTCATTATTCATTTTTTGTTTACTATTTTGTTGTCGGAGATAAATTATTCAAAGGAAAATTGCATTTACAAATATTTTCTACATTGCATCCATGTGCAATGATGAAACAAGTAACATATTAGAATTACAGATCATTACATTTTGCAAGTATTTGAAACGTAGAAGAAAACTATACAAAATCTTTTTTGAAAGTGTAATTTTACTGATGAAATAATGTACATTTTTGTCACACAAGCCATGAGACTAGCCAATACTTGTTCAATGCCAATAAAGAAAATCTATACATAAATAAGTATATTGGAAAGTAAATGTGCATAGGAGGATAGGGACCTGTCGTTGCGTGAATGAATGGTAGCATGGTCTATTATTTCTTTTATCTCTTCTTTTATTTGCTAGTACTCTCCTTAGCTCCACCGCTGCTCTAGTACCTAGATCCAAGTTATTATGATGTTAGGACTATGAAAGTTCTAAGTGGTGACTTGTCTCGAGCATCATATGTACACTATATCCATACATGCATAAATTTAACTCTATAAGAATTCAAAGAGAAATGCACATCTTAGGTGTGCAAGAAGCCATCAGATCATTATGAAGACCCAAGATAGGCATTTTAATTCTAAGATGTGTGTTATATGTGCAGATATAGGTGAGTCTTTTTATTTTTGACACATGGAGTAAAATGTGGCTCCCATAAGGTTTGAGCCTAGTGTTCTTCTTTAGAAAGTAGTGAGAAAACGTGTACTGGACAAATAACCATGTGAGAAAAGCAATGAATAATCAAGCATGTGAAATCAATGCATAGTCAAACCAAAATATGGAACTAGTAAATGGACATGCCTGTATGTCATGAAACCTTTTCATTTGATACAAGGGACTGTGATGATTAAAGTATGCCAGTACAACTATTAAGCATCATGAGGAGATCCATTTAAAGACAAACAAATGAATTTGTAGTTTTTTTAAAGGAATGTGTGCTACTATAAAAGAAAAGTAGTCACGATATAATCAAATACTACTGGCAGTGTCATAATAGAGAGAAATCTTCATGATCACCTTAGCAAGAAAGAATATAGATAAAGATGGATCAACATATGAGGTTAGTGCATAGCCAGAACATAATTATAAATTATTAAAGGGATATGATGTCAAGTCATGAAACCTTTTAGTATAAAGTCAAAAGATGTAAATAACAATTAGAATATTGTATAGTGAATAACAAGAAAAGAAGGTGATCAACTGTATCTTTCATTAAGATTATCCAAAACTAGTCCTTCTGGTCAATAAAACAATCTAATGCAGCTACAGTAGTGCCAAACGTAGTCATTGTGATGAATGTTTGGGAGCGTTAAGGAGATTATCCATCATCTAGAAGTCCTAGTTTTGGATAGTCTCAAACATGATCAACAACTCTATGATCAGCTGATATATTATATCCAAGAATCAATTAACAAGGAAAAACAATGCATGAGTCAAAATGCAGAGCATGGACAAATGTGGAGTTCCAGTCAACAATGTTGGTAGGATGACAGGGAATCATGGATACGTACAGTGAAGTATGCAGAACACAAAGATGAAAAGCCAATATTATCAAAGTCTATATTTTGCAAAGAGGTAATGATTCCACTTGGAATAAGTGACTATCATAGAAGTCTAAATTAATTGAATTAGGGCT
Organism: Cryptomeria japonica; assembly: GCF_030272615.1. Classification (NCBI taxonomy): domain Eukaryota; kingdom Viridiplantae; phylum Streptophyta; class Pinopsida; order Cupressales; family Cupressaceae; genus Cryptomeria; species Cryptomeria japonica. The sequence goes on along the minus strand of NC_081407.1, from coordinate 130,768,795 downwards.
TGCATAGGAGTACAATCATCTCTAATAAATAGCCAAGAAGGTAATATGCTACAGGAGTAATACATGAAAAGGATATTAAGAGAATCTTCATAGTAGCATAGTAGTGAATCGTCCTAAAGCCATGAACATTTAGTGACAAAGAAGAAGATCATCTGTAAGGATAGTGACCTTATTACACCACAAAGACTCTTACTATCATTTCAAGATGATAATTTTAACAACTCTCTCAAACATAGTCATCTATGACAAATGCAGCTCGTAGCATTTAATCATAGTCACAATAAGGAGGAAATGTATGATCAACACTAGAATATCATGTAGTTGAAATACAAGGAGATCACACACAACAAATAGTCAAAATGCATCTAATCAACAATAGAGCATATGATTGTTTATGAAGGTCAAAATCAACTTTCTAATAGAGATGCAAATTCAGATACACAGGTCTTCTCCACAAAATAGAGCCCGAAAAAACAATAATGGAGTTCAACAAACAAAATAGTAGTGTATAAATAAATCATCATATGGGTTTGCCTCTAAATCCCCAACATAAGAGTCATGCACATAGAAGCTTCAATCAAAATAGGAAAGATCAGTTTTGAGCTCAAAGCTTTCAAGTAAATGCATTAAGGTTTCAAGAAATATCTGCACATTATAAAATATGCAAAGATAGAATAAAGCAAGTCACCTCTTCTTTTGTCTAAACCCTACAACGCATCTCATAAGTTTCCAACTAGAAATTAATCAAACTGAGAAAAACTAATAGAAGGAAGCAATGTCGCGGCCATTTCGAAGAAGATCAAGTGGAGATCTGTAGAGACCTTAGTTTATCTCAAATCAAACTATAATGGATGTAAATTTCCACACAAGGTAAAAGTCATGGTAAATAGTTTTAGAGAGAATAAATAACCCCAAAACTATAAAAGCAGAAGTAACAAAGAGTAAACAAACATAATTGAAGATTTTCAATAGAGAAACCAAATGTTAACCTTTTTCTTTAAATAAGGTCAATGCTATGAGTTCCAAATTCATAAAATAGTTACCAAGCACAAGAAGAAATTCTCAGAGCCATAACTCAAGCTTGAGAGTTAGAAGGGAGGATGAAGGAAACTAATGGCAGCCTCAGAGATTTTTTTCAGAAACCCTACCCGATAGGAGCAAAAAGATTTTTCATGAAGCTTCGAACAAGATGAAATGCTTAATTTTTTTTCCACCTTGTTTTGATTTAGGGTTATGTTTTCTACCCTAAGATGTTGACCACTTCTTTTTTATTTTTTTTATTTTTTTTAAATGCAATTTAAACTAATACCCCTTGTGGGCTTTGTAATGTCATGCAAGGACTAGGCATTTTATGCCTTAGAATTTATTTTGCAAACTCCAATATAATATATGCTTTTTATGCCTTAGAATTTATTTTGCAAACTTATCACTTGAATTATTAGAGTGGTTTTATTTGTTTTGCATAATTATCTTTGTAAAACAACTGAGTTAATAGGTGTCTTTATAAACCTTTAACTCATCTTGTTACTTTTAATGAAAATGAGTGCATATAGAATTAGTTTGAGCTGTTTGCAAACATAGGGAGGATATCTAGGAGATTTTAGTTGACTTTTGAGAGTTTTTAGGGAGAAGTTTGGAGTATCTTTGTGTTTGGTAAATTCAAGCTTGACTTTTGACCCATTTGGAGACATTTTGGAGGGAATTTAGGAACTATTCTTGGGCCTTTTTGAGTACATCCGAGTTGAGATAGTTGGGGCTCCTATCTTCTTGGGATTTGGGGGGGAGTTTGTAGTGACTCCATATAGTAATATTTTTGACTTATTGTATTCAATTTTGGATTATGCATATTTGGGCCTTAGTGACTTTTGACAATCCTTTGTCCAGTTTTGGCACATTTTTGTAACTCATATGATTTGATATTTACAGAAGCTACCTTGGAGACTTGTGAAAATTTTATTACCATCTTTTCTTGCAGGAGTTGTGTATTTCAAGTGTTTGATCAAGTTGTTAGTGGGTAAGTACACAAAGTTGTGTCCACTTAGTGTGGAAGTTTTACACTTAGAAAAAATGGGCAGATTGCATGGAGTACATGAGAAACGAAACGGGATCCTGAGCCAAAATTTGAAACACGATCCCAAGCCTAGATCTAAGAAAGGAGATCCTTTTTCAAAAGAAAAACCGTTTCAAAAACAAAACAAAATCTCATTTCCCTTTTTTTTTTTAAAAATTTAAAAGTCTTTTTTTAATTGAAAAAAAAAACCAAGCTATGTATACATGAAATATAACATTTAAGTATAAGTCACATTTATCTATCTTTTTTTTCCTTTATTATACTTTAAGTTATTTTTCATGTATATGTTAGGATTAATGATAGCCCCAAAGACACTGAGAGGGGGGGTTGAATCAGTGTTTGACCGGTTTACAAAATATTTAAACTTATTAAGAACTTTGCATCTCAAAATAGTGTACCAGTAAACAAGAATTAATGCAGCAAATAAGAATAACAAAGACATCATAGAGAATACACCATAACACAAGATATTACAAATTTCTAGAAGCAAGACTTCAGTGGCGAATGATAAAAGATCAAAGGTGACAAGAAAGGCACATTCTATTTTGGAAACCTTTTAGTATGTTTAATGTTGTATTTTACTAATGAGATTCCCGGTACAAGACCCAAAGACTTTGGTTATGACATATCGGTAGGAAAACAAATATAGGAAGCTTTCACAGACATGGAAACTGCAAAAGACAACAACATAGTTGAATACTTTAAAACTTTCCAAACTACGATGAGAGCTAGAGAAAGATTACCACAGAGTATAGTAGAAAAGTATGATAAAGAAATATCAAGAAAGATGAGACATGGATGGAAGTTGTACTACCTAGGACTATATGGGTAACTGAAATGGGATATGAGGTAGATCTAAACATTCTTGAGACATATGCTAAGGCATTTCTAGATACACCTAGAGAACCATCAGAACAAATTTTTGGCAGTGCAAAAACCATTGAAGGTAAGGTAAAAATATTGAAGCAAATGAAGAAAAGAGAAAAATACATTAGAGATGCTTCAAAGAGTATAAAGGAGATCAAAGAAAATGTAATGAACTTTACTAGGTTATCATCTAGTGACCTTGAAGGACTACAACTAGAGGCACACATTTCATCAGTTGACACATCTTCTGGAACTGATAGTGACAAGGTAGCTGAGTTCAAGAGAGTAGAAAGAAGGAAGAGAAAACCTTCACCGGTACCCTCTCCTTAACCTAAGAGAACAAGGACATTGAGGAAGAAACAATAGGTAGTAAGTGAACTAGCTAAGAAATTATCTCCTCAGAAGAAACAGAAACCGATCACACCTTCATTGGATGATTTGTTAAATGAAATAACTGATGATGCAAATTTGGCTAATGTGAGCAAATTGTACAATTCATTTAATGACTCTAACAAGGAAAGCATTGAGATCAGTATTATTTTATACTTGGAAATATATAAGAAAGTGTTAATTGAAGTTGTGGATGATTTACCAAGTGAACTTTATAGAAGATTGGATGCAAAAAGGTTAGTAGTTATAGAGTTGGATAAAAAGTTAAAAATTGAGAAACTTCTAGTTGTTCATCTTGTGAACTCTAGAGAGGAAATTGATGACTTAATATTTGAGGCTAACAGATCCATTTTTGTCAGTGGGCACCGATAGGTAAGTTTAATGGCAGGTAGAGTAAATGAGATTGCAGATGAGACTACTGATAAATGGGACATATTCTTTGTGGAGAAAGAAAAAAAAGAGGAAAGGAACCGACCAAAAAAAACATTCAGAGTATATTAGAAGGACAAGGATAAGGGTGAAGGAAAGATTGGTGGAATTCAGAACATAAAGATAGCATATAATCTATCACCCCACTTGGATACTACACTGGTACATACTGATGATCCACCGGATGCTGATATTGAAGGTATCACACATGATGATACAAATCCCAATTCTGAGATATTATTCACCATGAAGTTGGACACTCAAAAAGTAAATATTGTTGTGGATAAGGATAGTATAGAGGTTAATACTGATAATGCTGAGAAACTGGTAGAGACTATTGAGGTTGAGATCCCCACTCAAACTGAGAAACCATCAGATACAGGTAATCCTATCGAAGGGAAATATGTTGACACAAGGCCACTAGAGAGAGATACCAATAGTTGTACACACTAAAAAACCTACTGAGGTAGAGAAACCGACAATCACTGAGATATCTAAATAATCAGATAAGCCTTTACTGGTTGAAATCCAAATTCAGAATGATCCACCAGAGATGAACACAAGCAAAATGGTTACTAATGATGGAAGCACAGAGGTAATTAAGGTAACTGGTCAGACATCCGACACTTCAAAAAGTGAATTCAGACCTACAAATGTTACTAAGGTACTTATAGACTCAATCAAGAAGATAACAAATTGCAATGCATTGGTCTACAAGGTAATTGATGACACTTTACTAGTTCTAAAGTTTATTGCACCAAATTGTAACACTAATCACATCAATGATTCTATAAGAAAAATGGATACACTATCAAAATTCATTGTTGATAATGTAATAACCATTGACAAGGAGAATGAAGACACCTTTAGGGAGAAAGTTGAAAAGGAGAAAGAAAAATTATTTGGAGACACAATAAAGAAGTGCACAAAACACATGAACACTCTATTACTGTCACTGAATTCTACAATTCTGGAATACAAGGAGCTCTACAAAGAAACATGTAAACCCCATCTTTTGACAAAGGACTTAAAGGAAATTAGCATAGTACAGAAAGAAATAGATGTCATAGCTGATGGCATAATTGCTTCATCCAAACCTTTATCAGTTATTGAACAGGAAATAGAAGGTTTTGAGGAAAAACTGGAGAAACTTGAGAAAGAGAAGGCAAGGATTAAGTCTAAAGCTAGAGAACTGAAATACAAACTTGGTCCCAAGTTGTACAATCTTCTCTCTCTGAGAAATGAAATATATAAGGCATTAATTCAAGGAGAGTTATCACCAGAAGAACACATGCACTATCTCACCAACAAGATCCAACAAACTCAAGCAACCCTGACTGACAACAAAACATTCATGCAGAGTCTAAATTTGGTTTTGGCAAACATCTTTCAGATTATGACCACCTAGTTACAAAATTTGAGGTGAAAATTTTGCACTCATTTGACTATTTTTGACAACCTCTGTCATTGATGTCAAAGGGGGAGTAGTGGAGAGAAAAATATTTTTTCAGAGAAGATCAATTGCTGAGGGGGAGCACATCTTTTTGGAAACTTTTTGGACTTCAGTTTTTGGAACAGTTTTTGGATTTTTCTCATGAGTGCTGCCATCAATGCTAAAGGGGGAGATTGTTGGCATTCTACACTCTTATGAAAAAAGTTGATGTTTTCATTGATGACAACCATCTAGCACCCAACTGGAAAGTCACTATCAGTTAACGACACTAGCATAGACTTCTACATACACGGGCAGGCACTTCACTAACAACGACAACATTGCATACCGACACCTAAGGCAGAGCATCATGGAAAAACAACTAACCATCAAGTATCATGCTGATCCAATCATTTGAACAATATTTTAGAGGCATTTCTCATGTAAGAACACAACTTTTCATTGAATTAATAGCAAATATGTTAGGTTCCACAATCTTATCAAAGATATTTAAAACCTTTGCATTCCATAAACTTAAACATTCAATAAATAACCTTAAATTAATCACAAAACTTTCACCATATTGTTATAATACTCATACCAATCAATCATGAGTCCATCCAATTCATGCTTCCAATCACCCTCCAAATTTGTCCCAGTTGTGACAATTTTGATACCCTGCATTCTGTTACTCACATCTTTCCAACCCAACAACAATTTTGAATCACTCTGGTGGAGACATAGATAAATAGTCTGACTAAAACATATCAAACATTTAGGAAAATCCAACGGTGAAATAAATATTTATGACCTCTGCACCGAGACCATTTTGACTGTTACAGAAAACAAGAATTGTGCATGTACCATCCGCCTAGGGCATCAAATATCTCCCAAAATACAAACCCATTTGATGTGAAATAAAATCCATCTGAAATCCCCTTGAATATACTCTCAAGATAACTAAGATTTATATTTTTCCCATGGTTAAAATTTGAAATATGATCAAACCCTTGCACACACCTCTATAAATGAGGGTTTGCAAACTGTTTTTACAAAAACTAACATAACTCATTCATTCCTTCATAAAAAAACACCAAACAAAAGCCAAAAGAAAGTTAACTCATTTCCCTATCTTTTCATAATAACTATACACCATTTCCAAGCCTTACATGGCCGTACAAGGCCTGGAAATAGAGAAAATAACTATTTTAGGATTGCAAAACAAAAGTTTTTGAGTTCCCAATTTCAATCAAAATGTACTCCTTCTTTCTTTTTGGTTTGGATCAACATTACATCATTTAAATAGTGATTCTCATCCTTTTGAATGCTCATAACTACCCTTTAACCAATTTTGAACTCCTCATTTATGCATTTTACATCCTTATTACCCTTTTTTGGGTCTTTTAACACATTTTGGAACACTTCAACCTCATGAGGACCTTTTGGACAATTTAAGAAAAATGGCTTACATAGCCTTACATTATGATTTACAATGACTCAAATAGACCTTATAAACTCAAACATTATTGAAATTACTCATGACATCACTCTTGAACTCATGGAACCTCTTGAGACTAGGTGCTCCTACACAAACACCCCAACTGATAGCAAATAAACTTTTGTTTATTGTATTTTAATGTAATTATATTTTGTAAAAAGTTGACATGGTATATTGTAATAGACTCATATATGTATGAGATCTTGTAAAGAAAGATAGAGATATTTTTATATGTGTGATGGATAGGATAAGAAGATAGATGATATTTTGACAGTGAAGGTTTCAGTTATAGATTGAGCTTAAACCAATAATGAATCTGGTATAGTTGATGCTAATTTGAAGCAATACATTGTATTGGATTTCATAATCCACTTTTGTAGTCAATATGAATCTTATTGATTAGTGAGCTCTAGGCAGTTGGCCTTCCTGCATGTGCAAGCCCCTCATTGTAAGTAATATTTATTCATTGGCCAATGAGTGAATATTGTGGGTCACAAATCCCACCGAGGTTTTTCCCACAGTATCCACTCACTGGCCAATGAATAAATATTAACTACAATGAGGGGCTTGCATATGCAGGAAGGTCAACTACCTAGAGCTCACTACTTAATAAGAGTCACACTAACTACAAAAGTGGATTATGAAATCCAATACAATGTATTGCTTCAAATCAGCATCAACTATGCTAGGTTCAATACCGGTTTAAGCTCAGTCTATAACCAAAACCTTCGCTGTCAAAATATCATCTATCTTGTTATCCTATCCATCACACATATAAAAAATCTCTCTATCTTTCTTTACAAGATCTCATACATATATGAGTCTATTACAATATACCATGTCAGCTTTTTACAAAAGATAATTACATTAAAATACAATAAACTAAAGTCTATTCCTTGTCGGTTGGGATGCTGATATACAATGTTGCCACTGCCAGTGAAGTGCCTACCGATGTATGTAGAAGTTTATGTTGGTGTTGGTAATTGGTGGTGGCTTTCCAGTTGGTTTCTAGATGGTTGCCATCAATCACAACATCAACTATTCTCATAAGAGTGTAGAATGCCAACAATATATATTGGAAGTATGTTTGAGAGTGGTTTCAGATCTCTAAGAGTTATAATGCAAATTCTAGATTTTAGAAGACCTTATAAATTTTTAGACACTCAAATTTTAGTAATCAGTAGTTCAATATTTGCTAACTCTTTTTATCTCAATCTCTTAATATTCCTTGAGCTCTAGACTTGTCTCCCTCTATATCTATAATGGCAAGATGTTTGAAAGTGATTTCAAATCTCCAAGAGTGATTTTTGCAAATTCTACATTTTAGAAGATCTTATAGCAGGCTCCTATTAGCATATTCTATCTCTCTTTATCTTTCTTGAGCTCTAGATTCATCTCTCTCCATAGAAATCTTCCTCTATCCCTTCTCTACCTCTATATCTCACTTTTTTCTCTCTCACATCCCTAACTCTCTACTATTTGTCTCCTCTCTCTCTACACATCTCCCCTCACTCCCTACCTATCTCTATTTTTCTACATATATACCTCTCTCTCTCTCTTTATGTACCTTTTTTACTCTCCCTACCAACTTATCTTTCTCTACATACATATCTCTTCCACTTGAGATATATATATCTCTCTCTCTAACCCTCCCTCCTTCCCTCTCTACTTTTATCTCCCTTGTATCTCCTCTCTACCTCTTTATCTCACTCTCTCCTTTCTCTCCCAAAATCTAGACTTATCTCTACCTCTCTCTCACATACTTAACTCTCTATCTCATCTCTCTCTATACTTCCCCTTACTCCCTACCTACCTTTATTTCTCTACACATACTATCTATCTCTCTCTACATACCTTTTACTCCCTCCCTACCAACATCTCTCTCCCTCTATCTCTTCACCCTTCCCTCATTCCCTCTCTAATTTTATATCCCTTATATTCCCTCTCTACCTCTCTATCTCACTTTGTCCCCTCTCTCTCAAAATCTAAAACTATGTCTCTACCTCTCTCTCACGTCCTTAATTCTTTACTCTTTATCTCCATTCTCTCTTTATCTCTGTTCTCTTTATACACCTCCCCTTACCCCCTACACACCTATATTTCTCTATATATACCTCTCTATCTCTTTCTTAATGTACCATTTCTCTCTCCCAACCAACTTATCTTTCTCTACATATATCATAATAGGTCCTACTAAGGGGTCTTATATTATAATACATTCAAGTAAGAGGTATAATGTCATAATAGGTCCTCTTAAAGGGTCTTATGACATAATAGGTCATATTATGTCATAATAAGATGTATTATGTCATAATATGACCTATTATGTCACAATGAGACCTATTATGACATAATAAGTCATATTATGACATTATAGGTCCTATTATGTCACATTAGGTCCTATTATGACATAATACCCCTTAATAGGTCCTAGTAAGGGGTATAAAGTCATAGTAGGTCCTCTTAAGGTGTTTTATGACATAATATGATCTATGATGTCATAATAGGACCTACTACATCATCATAGATCTTATAATGTCATTTCTAGTCCTATTATGGCATAATACCCTTTAATAGGTCCTACTAAGGGGTATAATGTCATAATAGGTCCTTTTAAGGGGTCTTATGACATAATATGACCTATTATAACATGATAGGTCCTGTTAATGGGTCTTATGTCATTATAAGAAATATTATGACATAATAGGTCTTATTATGTGATAATCGATCCTATTATTTCATAATAGATCCTACTAATGGGTCCTATGTCATAATAGGTTCTATTTATTGGTATAATGTCATAATAGGTCCTCTTAAGGGGTCTTATGACATAACAGTGACATAATAGGTCATATTATATCACAATAGGATCTATTATGTCACAATAGGACCTATTATGACACAAAAGGACCTATTATGTCACAATGGGACCTATTATGTCACAATGCGACCTATTATGACATAATAGGTCGTATTATGACATTATAGGTCTTATTATGTCACAATAGGTCATGTAATGGCATAATAACCCTTAACTCTCTCTAAATGTACCATCTCTTTCTCCCAACCAACTTATCTTTCTCTACATATGTCATAATAGGTCCTACTAAAGGGTCTTATGTCATAATAGGTCCTAGTAAGAGGTATAATGTCATAATAGTGTTGGAAAATGCACACTCCATTGAGAAATTGTAGGTGATTGAAGGTATTGTCATTGATGGCAACCCTACAATCATGTGATATAGGTAGGAACTAACACTGACAGATTCTACATCGACAGATACTTCACTGGCACTGAAAAGAAGATTACCGACACCCTGGCCGACAGGAAGTTTGTTTCAATATATTTTGTATTTAATTTTAGAAACCTTTTGTAAGCCAACTTGGTGAATTGTAAAATGATTCATATAAGTATGAGACTATTGTAGATCATTTATAGAGTGAAATATAGAAGGATCTTATGCAGACCTAATATGTGAATTGTAAGGAAGATTTTGGATAAGGGTTTATGATTATTGCAGAGCTTAAACCGGTACTGAATCTAGCATAGCAAATGCTGATCTGAAGCAATACATGACATTGGATTTGTATATTCCAATTTTGTAAGTCAGTGTGACTTCTTTTGTAACTGAACAGTGAGCTCTAGGCATTTGGCCTTCCTACATGTGCATGTCCGTATTGTAAACAGTAATATTCCCTTATTGTCAAGTAAGTGAATATTGTGGGTCACAAATCTCACCGAGGCTTTTCCCACACTGGGTAACATTAAAAATATTGTGTTATGGTGTTTTTTTTATGTTGTGGTTATTGTTCTTATTTACTGCATTATTTTTGGTTTACCAATACACAGTTCTAAAATGCTTTTCAAGTTATACGTTAAGAAAATTCATATACCGCTTAGATACTGATTCACCCCCCCTCTAAGTATATTTGGGAATCCTAACAATTGGTATCAAAGCCTGGTCCTCTATTTTCAGAAGTCTAACAACTTGAGGAAGATCCTGACACTGATAGAGATGGAAAACCTGAGAAAGCAATTAGAAACAACTCTTTCAGACTATGATGTAGAAAAAATGAAAAATATCAAACTTGGAGATGATCTAAAAGCTGCACAAGATATTATTCAAGGACTTCAAGAAAATTTCACTAAAGCAAGAAACAAAAGAAGAGAACTTTGTGAAAAGATACAAAATGATGAAGATCAAAAAGAAACTCTCAATGATCTGGTGAACAAACTGAGACAAGAAAACAATACAGTGAAGAATGAGATGCAGGACATGACCATGAGATTTTGTAAAGAAATTGAAAACAAAAAGAAGAATGAAGATGACTTGGCTAGAAGACTAAATGATGTAGGAAATGAAAACACAAGACTCAGTCATGAAAATGATATGTTAAAAACAAACTTGATACATACAAAAAATGACACAAATGAACTCATGAGACATAAAGGAATCTTGGAGAGTGAAATGGCTACTGTAAATCAACATAAGGAGAAATTCAAGAAAAGTTTAGAAGAACTTGATGACATGCTAAAGAATTAGAACCCTAATGGTGATACAAATGGCCTTGGCTTTGAAATTGGTGAAAGCTCCAGTACTGCAAATAATCATGATCACAGCAAACCGGTAAGACAACATAATGCTTACAAATTTAATGGGAAATTCTTTAACAGTAACAAGTATGGTCATAAAGCAAATCAGTGTAGATCTAGAAATTATCAGAACACTAATATACCCACCGGTCAATGTTCCAAATATAACAAAGTTGGTCATAATTCAAAAAATTGCACAATGAATGTGAGATGTTATATTTGTGCAAGATTTGGACACTTATCTAATCAATGCAGAACACATACCGACATAGGATATGGGAAAGATATTCAGAAAAAAAATGTGACTTGTTATGCTTGTAACAAGATTGGACATATTGCCAAATTTTGTAGAAGTAAGGCATCACCGGAAAATAACAAAGGACCCAGCTTGAAAGGAAGAGAAAAAGTTGAAGAGGTAAAGCATGAATTCTTAAAACAATGGATCAAAAAGTTAGATCAGAATGTTGATGGGAATACTCCTCCACTGGCAGAACAGAGTATCACTCCACTGGCAAGAGACTCTTCATCTAACTGAAGTAAAATCCTTTGGGGGTTTAGCAACAAATTAAAAAAATAATGCTAATATACCCTCAGTTGATGGTGAGAAGTTGAATTACTTCCTTACCAGTAGATGAGTTAAGTTTGACTTAACCAAAAAAAATTAAATATGGTATTTGAAAGTTATAACACTATAAAGCAAGTGTTTTGGCTCCTTTTCAAACATTCAAATCTTCAATGAGCATGAAATTACCAAGCGAAGGCATCCTTAGCGCAAAGTGAAATAGTTCATCTGAGCATTCATCCTAAAGGAATATTGAGATATTTATAAACTATGGCTTCTTCATCCACACCTGAATTTATTGCAAACCCTACTATGATTGAGGTTATCAAGCATCCTAGATCTATATTTAAACTTATTCCTGAAATTGCGAAAAAAGATGATACCCTAGAAGCATTTTTTAAAATACCTAAAGGAGTAGTTAATGCAGAGGATCCTATAATATACATACATTGTCATATTGAGGAATTAGGAGATGATGAAATAAAAAACATGTATAGGACCATGATTTGTGATGTAAATGGAAATGTCAAACCGAAACACAAGGTTGTGGAAACCCTAGGTTTTGTGGATATTCTTAGCATTCCTAATTTTCTTGAAGATGTGATAAGAATAGTCCTAAGCAGAGTCCATGGAGAATTATTTTGGGTGGATTCCATCCATAAGATCACTAAAGAGGCAATTAGGGCAGTAACTAGCTTACCTTCCACCGGTAGCAGGCCCGACAGAACTAAAAAGGTCCCAAATGACACTATGATAAACCTAACTAGTGCAACATTTGACAAAAGATCCCTAAGAGTCAATGATGTGAAGGACACAAATGTTAGATTTGTCAGTATGATTCTTGGCTATAAAGCTACACATGCAAATAGGTTAAATTCAGTATCTAGCCTTTGTATTAAAAGTGCATATGGCATGGTGAACGACAATGCAAGAATAGATGTATGTGAATGGCTTAAAGATGAATTGGTAGATAATTTGAAGAAAATCAAAGGTGATAAGAAGGGAACTTTCAGATCTGGAAATCTTCTTGTATGTTTAATGCTATATATTACCAAGGAAGTACTCGATATTGGTAGGAAAGATTTCGGATTTGATATACCGGTAGGAAAGCAACTACTGGATATACTTAACAACATGGTAGAAGATAGAGAGAAACATATAAATGACCATTTTCAAGCACTAAAGGCTTGAATGAAGACAAGAATAAGGATGTCTCAAGCAATTGTTGACAAATACAAACAAGAGATATGCTTTGTAATTAAGAAAGATGAAATTTGGATGGAGGAAGTTATCCCTCAAACTCTTTGGATAACCAAGATGGGATATGAAATAGATGATAATGGTTACTATTTACTAGTTGTCATTAGTTTTATGTCCAAAGTCATTCTATATACTCTAGTCGGTTAGTACTACTGAAATACTCAGTCGGTAAGCACTAAAGCAAGTCGGTAATAGAAGGGAGAAATCATAGAGTTAAATATACACCGAGCTATCTACCGAGTAAAGTTCTATCTATTGAGCAGTAAAGATGGTATACCGAGTTAATATGAACCGAGTGAAACATGTTACCAGATTCATTGAACCTAGACATATATGTGAAACATGTTACAAAGATCAGGAATAGGAAACCATTATTACATTGGAAATTGCACCTTAAGATTTTGTATGATTTTGAGGTCATCTATCCAATCAAACAATTTGTATGGTTATTCATTTAATGAGTCATGTTTGTAAGATCGAAGAAAGATCAGATCATCATCATAAGAGATCTATTTATATAGCATGAATTGAGGATCAAAATGTGTGAAAGAAAGACTTATGTGTTAGATAAGTTGAAAAGCAAAAATCATGAGAAAGCATAGAGTGTTATGACTGTTATGATTGATAGAGTTATTCAGAGGTCACCGAGAAGGATTTCAGAGAACAGTCAAGGAACAGAGTAAACAGAAGGGTTTACCAAGTTGATTTATGAGTTACCGAGGTATGCTATGAGAAAGGTAATTTATATTGAGCACATAGAATTTGCTATAATATTTCAGATGTGAAGTTGCAGATATTTTGTAAAGATTTAATTGTATTACTTTGTAGTAAGAGAAACCTTTAACAAGGTAAAAGACTCTAACAAGGTCTATAAATTGTAAAACCTTTAACCAGGTGTAGTAGTTAGTATAACTGTTGTAAAATCCTTTACCAAGGTAGATCTAAAGATCTTGATACTCGTAATAGGGTAAGCTATTAGAAATAGCTAAACATGTAGCTCTAACCAAGCAACCTTTATTATTGCAATAGTGAAGTCGTGGGTGTCATCCCCACCACAATTTTTCTCTTTAACAAGGAGGTTCTGCATAACCAAAATATATGAGTTATGGAGTGAATCATGTATGAATGTTATTTATATGTTTTATGTTATGTTTCAGCAATATTCAGTTTATGCTTAACAGTAAAGTTATTATTCAAGAAAAGTTTTGAAGTACTGATTCACCCCTCCCCTATCAGTACATTAGCTTTCCATATTGGGCCTAACAATTGGTATCAGAGCTATAATATTGGAAAAGGGTTTCACTGCCTAAAGAGAAAGATCTTATCAATGGAAGGCTACAAACAATCTCAGAGAATTCTAAATCTTCAAAATGAATTGGATCATGCTAATGAAGTGATCGCAGACATATAGAAACAAATGCAAAGATCATTGAAACTTAGAAGAAGGTTATCTGATGATTTGTAGGACTCATAGGAGCTAGTGGAACAAATTGAGACATCATCTGAGAACAGTATGTCTGAAAAAACTGAATAAATGATTGCAGATCTAAAGGAAAAGAACAAAGCACTGACTGATGAGCTAGAAGAAATGAAAAGAGAACATGAGCATTTCAGCACACAGATGACTGAAAATCTTGATGCATTGAGGATAGCTGAGGATAAATTAGGAGATATAGAAAGAGAGAAAAAACAACTTGAAACATTAGTATCTCACAAGAATGATGAAATCACTAGGATGACTGAAATTCAACAAAATCTATCTGATCAATTGGGTTATGCACATCATGAAGCAGATCTGCAAGACAATGAGAATCAAGAATTGAAACTTGAAGTTTTTTGGTTGACTGATGAACTTGAAATAGAGAAGAAATCAAAAGAAACACTAAAGAAAAGCTATGAAGCATCAAAGATGTTGGATGAGCAACTAAATACAAAATGACTCAACAAAGTTGCAGGACTCGGTTACAAAGGAAGAAACTTTTCGAGAAAGGAATCCACACTACCGAGAGAGGAGAATCATCAAAGCAAAGTGGAAATAAGAAGAACATCAAAGGAAAGAAGCCTATGTGCAACTAATGTGGAAAACAAGGACATACTGCCAACATGTGCCAAATCCGAAAAGGTAAGCAACCAAATGTCACTAGGTCTGATGGTTATTGTTACAATTGCAATAAGTATGGTCACACATCCAATCGATGTAGGACAAAGACTATTAGCAATTATCAGAAGGCAATATTCAAAGGATTTTGTAAAAAATGCAATAGATATAGACATAGTACCAAGAAGTGTTGGTTAAAGCAGAAAAACTATATGTGGTATGCACACCGAGCAAATACTAGAGGCTATCAAACTCACATAGATCTTAACCGACAGTATACTTCAGTACCATGGGATTACAATACAAGGATATGGTGTGAATGTTGTGGAAGATATGGACACATAAGTGCCAACTGCTTTATAAGGTTTGGAATGAACAAACAAAGATCATGGAGAAATCCTGGTATGGCATGTTTTCATTATCACAAAGTTGGACACTTGACTAAATATTGCATATATCAACCTAGAGAAGATACCGAGGAAATAAAAGGGAAATTACCAATGATTTGGAAAAATAAAGAAAATGTATCAACAAATGAAGAAAGCACCTTACCTATCGAGTTAGGTGCATCTATTCCAAATTTATCAGTAAAGGTATGAAGGGACTTCATTCTCTCAAGATCATATCTTAACAATTTTTATCTTGTCATGTACTTAATTTCAAAATCTGCATAGCTAAGATGCAATAACATGTTTAGAAATTTTAACTAGTTTTTAGAATGCTAGTCAAGTCGGTAAAAGGGAAGGTAATCGGTTTAAATTGAACTGAGTGCATTTAATGTTTTTTGACCTACCTGTACAGAGCCTGAGAAGGGAAAATGTGTACTTAATGACTTTTGCACGGTCATTTTACACTTACCAAGTTTTCAAGATGCAAAGAGAGCGATACAAAGGTGATCAAACTCTTTCGAAGCAAAATTTCAAGGTATTTACATCAATCATAATGCATTTCTCAGAACCAGTTAACCAAATCATATTAGCTGTGAAAATTTGTTTTGTTTATCAAATTGATAGCATTTGCTGGTTAAGTTGTCAAACCCTAAGATTTTTTTTTATCATCCAAATGGCCCCTAAAATTTAGAACTCTATTGTTGTTGAGAGCATTGAGAAGCCCTCGCTGAAATCTTCTCTAACTCCCAAAGTTGCATCTGAACTGGATGACAAAACTACGTTTTCACTCATTCCGGATAGGGTTTTACTAATTGAGGATGTTAGATTCTTCACTAAGTGTTGAGTTGAAGAATTAGGTCATACAGAGATCAAAGACACATATGATGAATTGTGTATCGATGGGAAGCTGGATAGTAAGTATGAACATATCAAGATCAAGGGATTAACCGAAGCCCTAACCTACCCGCGAGTCTTCAAACCCCAATGGGTTAAGTTTGTTTTAAGAAGAGTTCATGATGACTTCATGTCATTAGAGGAGAAACCATTTAAAATCACCAAGGAAATAATCCACTTGATCACCAGATATCCCATATTTGATCATGCCCGAGCCCAGAAGATGATATCACAGAAAGAACTGATTACTTTAACCGGAGTTGAATCTGATTGCAGAGGTCTAAAACTGAACATTGTCACAGATGCAGAGTTAAAGTTTGCAATTAGAGTCATAGGTTATTGTTTCTTTCAATTGGTAAGGGGAAATAGTGTACCATGTGCAGCTGTTGATATGGCATATAAAATTGTGAAAAAGGGAATGAAAATTGATCTATGCGAAGTATTGTTGAAAAATTTGTTTGAAAATATCAACACCATTAGGAAGCCGAAGAATAACAACTCGACAAATACACTAAAGTTTGGATCACTTTTGGTATGCATGTTTTTCTACTTTGATAAATTCTTTCCATTAGTCGGTAATGTAGTTTGGGAGCTACACCGACCAATCACTCACCAGATAAATGACTTCATCAAGTAGCTAGGTGATAACTTTAATGAAATCATGGATGACTATTTTAGCAAGCTTCAGGAGAAAATGCATAACAAGCACAGGATTCCACCCCAGTTAGTGGAAAAATACAAGAATGAAATATGTTTTGAAGTAGACATCGACTACTACTATGTCAATGCAGTAGAACCAAGAATTCAATCATTGCCATCGATGTGTTATGAAATTGATTTTGACATAACACAATAGTAGATAGATTCCTTTCTTGCACTTCCAAGGCATGCTACTGAGATCCGGTATAGTACTTACGAAGAAGTAAAGGAAAAAGTTAAGATGAGCATTGTAGTACCTAAGACTACAAGGAAAGCAACAAAGATGATCAAAGTTCTAATAGAGAAATTTGAAGAAGGTTCATCCTCTACACCTGTCAAGACCAATCAACTCATCACCAAGGAGGAATCTAAATCCCAAGAAGCAGCAATTACATTGAGTACCAAGTTGCCTAAATAGAAAATTTTGAAAAGGAAGAAACAGGATGCATCACAGGTATCATCAACTCCTCCCGTGAAAAGACCAAACAAAAGATCATCTACAGTGTCACCGAGTAAGAAAGAGAAAAATGTTGCCATGCCTAAGGTAACAAAAACTTATAAGAAGTCCACTTGGAGACTCCTTTTGAGTAAAGAGTCCAGTGACACCGAATCAGAGGATGTAAGTAAATTTCAGATTGTCAAGAGTAAGAAAGAAAATATACATAGTGTTGACAATTTTTGCACAAACTTGAAACAATATGGTGGATTTGGAGCATTCAAGTATGTGAAATATGACTCTAGGTCTGATGTAGAAAAGAGACAAATTGAAGAACCCATAATCAATACACTTCTTAAATTCCAATTAGTACAATTGGAACTAACTAATTCTCTTCCAAAAGAATTGTATTTACACATTGACAACAGGTGGAAATATGCTCTGGAATCGGAAATACAGATGAGAGAAACATGTCTGGTACATCTCTTTCCTGACATTTTGGTAGATGAAATAAGTAAACATCTGAAAACCCACCAAGCAATTTTTTTGGTCAAACAAAGAGCCTTGAAAATGATGAATGGCTTGTATATTGACGTGGAGAAGAAAACCATAGAAAAATGGGAAAACATTTTCAAAATTCGGCCTGAAGGAACCCAAAGTGAAGTTGAAATAGTTGATATCACCAAGCAGGATCCTATGTCAACTATACAACTTGATGATAATGTCATGGACATCGAGGCACAAGAAACAGAAATGATAGAAGGCAACGTCTATGCCATACTGGTATCCAGTGAATCAATTTTGGAGCAAGTCAAGGCCTATCCTTCAATGACTCCACATGTTTCAACCGAGACACCTTAGGACACCAAACAAGGTACAGATGGTTAATAGTCTACCAAAGGAGAAGCTACTTCTCAAGCCACTGGGGAATAGACTTCTCAAGCACCAACTAGCACCGAGACCGTTGCAACCGAGACCCCAAGCAAGGAAACATTGCAAAGTACAATAGAGGCTAAGGAAATAGACAAAAGTGTTGTCTCTACTGAGCAACCTACTGGGGGTGTACAAACCTCCCAAGCCATTGTACTAGTTCAACTGGTGAAAGCCTCATCCTCTAAAGAAAAGAAAATGAGGAAGCATAGTTTCAAAGTAGATTTGTCCAAACCGATTGTGTTGCCAAATGTAGACATATCTAAACTAAAAGGGCAAGCACTCATTGAATTCGGTGAACTATGCAAAGCCAAAGAAGAGAAAGAGAAACAAATGGCTATACAAAAGAAAAACAAAGTACTTTAGAAGGTAAAAGCACTATTAACAGAAATGCTACCTGAAGCTACTGTGACAAAAGATGCATCCATCCATGTGCAACTGGATGAACTTCTTACAAAATTAGAAGCATCTGGAGTAGACACATTTGAGTACCTGAGAAAATTGAAGGACAAAGAGCTCACAACAAAAATGATTGAAGAGGTACAAAAAGCCATTGCTCTAGGTAAAGTTAAGCTAGTAGGACTCATTGTTGAGTTGACCCCTCAACTCAAACATATTCTTTATTTATTTCAAAAGCTCTGCACATTTTCTTTATTCATTAAAGATGTCAAGAATAAAACTGATGCTATTGAAAAAGAGATCACGGATCTCTCAAATAAGTTGACCACCGAGCCAAATTCTATTCAGAATTTTTATACCAAGTTACAATCCCTCATGGCTCAATAGCTGGAATTAAGGAATGAGGAGCACAAAATAAGATTGGATGTAATGACTCTTCAAACCTTATTCATTCCACACTTGTCCTCCATTCAAGAACAGATAAACCGAGCTACCTCATCATCAACTCAGCAAGAGGGAAGCACTTTAGACAGTTTGATTCCATTACTAGCTGACATTATAGCTCATAATTCTTTAATGGATAGTGTCAAGACTGCAATCTCTACTGCCCTCACCAATGCAAGAACCAAGTATTTATAGTGTATACAAGCAGATCAGATTATCAAAATATACAGGTGAATTGGATAGGGGGAGCAGAGCAGTGAACAACAAGTAGTGAACAAGGATCAATGAACACCGAGCATGCCAAATCTGAGTTATGTATAGTATATTGATAAGGGGAGTATATCTGAGTATACTAATTATTGACAATTGTATATACTGTCAGTTTAATCAAAATTTTGTAAGTATATAGATTTTTGAGTTATGACTTTGAAAAGAGTTTTGTCAAACATACAAAACTAATGTCAAAAGGGGAGATTGTTACTATCTACTAGTTGTCATTCATTTTATGTCCAAAGTCATTCTATATACTCTAGCCGGTAAGCACTAAAGAAAGTCAGTAAAAGAAGGGAGAAATCATAGAGTTCAGTATACACCAAGCTGTCTACCAAGTAAAGTTCTATGTCTACCGAGTAGCAAAGTTGGTATACTGAGTTAATATGAACCAAGTGAAATGTGTTACTAGATTCATTGAACCTAGACATATATGTGAAACGTGTTACAAAGATCAAGGAACATGAAACTATTATTACATTGGAAATTGCACCTTAAGATTTTGTATGATTTTGAGGTTATCTATCCAATCAAATAATTTGTATGGTTATTCATTTAATGAATCATGTTTGTAAGATCAAAGCAAGATCAGATCATTGTCATAAGAGATCTATTTATACAACATGAATTGAGGATCAAAATGTGTGAAAGCAAGACTTATGTGTTAGATAAGTTGAAAAGAAAAAATCATGAGAAAGCATAGAGTGTTATGATTATTACGATTGATAGAGTTATTCAGAGGTCATCGAGAAGGATTTCAGAGAATAGTCAAGGAACAGAGTAAACAGAAGAGTTTGCCAAGTTGATTTATGAGTTACCGAGGTATGCTATGAGCAAGGTAATTTCATATTGAGCACATAGAATCTGCTATAACATTCCAGATGTGAACTTGCATATATTTTGTAAGGATTTAATTGTATTAATTTGTAGTAAGAGAAACCTTTAACAGGGTAAAAGACTCTAACAAGGTCTATAAATTGTAAAACCTTTAACCAGGTGCAACAGTTAGTATAAGTGTTGTAAAATCCTTTGGCAAGGTAGATCAAAACATCTTGATACTCCTAACAGGGTAAGCTATCAGAAATAGCTAAACATGTAGCTCTAACCGACCAACCTTTATTATTGCAGTAGTGAAGTTGTGGGTGTCATCCCCATTGCAGTTTTTCTCTCTAACAAGGAGTTTCTGCGTAACCAAAATATATGAGTTATGGAGTGAATCATGTATGAATGTTATTTATATGTTTTATGTTATGTTTCAGAAATATTCAGTTTATGCTTAACAGTAAAGTTATTATTGAAGACAAGTTTTGAAGTACTGATTCACCCCTCCCCTCTCAGTACATTAGCTTTCCATATTGGGCCTAATAGATAACATCATTGAAACTTATGCAAAATCCCTCCTTGAAGCACCAAAGGAACCATTTGAGAAAGTGTCTGGCAATGCCAACCAAATTGAAAGTGGCATTCAGACTAAGAAAAGAATAAAGAAATTTGAACAGACAGTGAGGAAAGGTAGTTGACAAGCTAAAGCTATTAAGGAAGATGTATTGAAGCAAACTATTAACAAGGAAAGTGAGTTGGAAGGACTTCAACTGGAAGCTCATCTTTCACTAGTTGCAACTTCTTCTAAAAGTGATATACCAGCCAAATTTAAAGGGTAGTAAGGAAAAGAAAACCCTCACTTGCACCCTCACCTGTACCCAGGAAAACAAGACAAATGTAACAGGCAGTGAGGCCTCCGATTAAGAAATTAACTCCAAAGAAGAAGAAGGTTAAACAAGATATTACTCCATTGGAAAAACTTGTAAATGAAATAACTGAGGATGGAAAGCTAAGAAATATTAGCAAGTTGTATAACATGCTTTCTACTGATGATAAAGATAGCATAGAGAATAGTGTAATTTTACACTTGGACATATACAAGAAATTTTTGATGGAAATTGTTGATGAAATACCAAATGATTTGTACAGAAGATTTGAAGCTAGAAGTGTAGCTATTGTTGAGATAGACAAAAAGATACAAAATGAAAAATTACTAACAGTGCACCCGATAAACTCACCTAAAAAGATGGATCAATTAATCAGTGAGGCTAACCGAATAGTATTCTCAACTACTAACCGACACGTTGCACTTATGGTAGGAAGAGTGAATGAAATTTCAGAAGAGATTGCAGATCAATGGGATATATTATTTGTAGCAAAAGAGGAACAAGAAGAACTTAAAAGACCCAAGACCATCAGAGTATATCAAAAGGACAAGGATAAGGGGAAAGGTAAGGTAGGTGGACCTCAAAGCTTAAAAATAACTGATAACTTACCCCCACCTCTATCTGATACTCCATCGATAAAAATTGTTGACACACAATTGGCTACAGAGAGTATGGAGACTCCTCATGAGGATACAAATCCTAAGTCGGAAATATTATACACTATGAACATAGACACCCATGAGGTAAATATTGTGGTAGACAAGGAATTAACTACAAAGACAAATATGGCTATTGAGCCACCAACTACAAATATTGAAGTTGATAACATTGGAATTTGGGAGCAACATCAAACTATAGAATCAAATGATCCCCCAGATACTAGAATGATAGAAACTATAGATGTGCATACTATTATATCCATTGGACCACCGACAACTACAGAAACTAAAAAACCAATTGAGTCACCAACAGTAGACAGTGTAGAAGTGATCACAAAAAAACCCACTGAGGCATAGATTAAGGAACTGGAACACAAATAGGCTGAAGTACATACCAATTCAGTGCCACCGGCAATAGCTAAAAGGCCTAAACCTTTGCTTGTAGAAATGCAAACACAAACTAACCTACCAGAGGTGGAAACCAACAAAGTTACTACTACAAGTGACAGCATGGAGATTGTGAAAACAGTTGGGCAGACATCTGGAAGTTCAATGACATAATTTAGACCAATGAACGTAACAGAGGTATTATTAGATTCTATTAAGAAATTCACTAAGTGTAATGCACAAGCCTACAAGGCTATTGATGACACCATTCCTATTCTTAAACTAATAGTACCTAAGTGCATTGTAGAAAGTAAAGATTCTTGAGGTCAACTAGGCACATTGTCTAAATACATCATCGGTAACACCTTGACCAAACAAGATAAATGAAGACACATTCAAAGAGAGAATGAATAAGGAGAAAGTAAAATTCTTTGAGAAAATAGGGAAGAAGAATAAGGAATAAATGAAAACCTTATTACCAGCACTAGGAGAAACAATTTTGGATTTCAAGAAACTATACAGAGATACTTGCAAAACTGATATTTTGATAGGAGACATAGCTTTAGAGATAAAAAAAGCACAAGATGAAATCAACAATATTGGTGGCCATTTAATAGGCACATTAGATCCATTTTGGAAATTGAAAAGAACATTGCAGACCTTGAAGAGAAAATTTAAAAGTTAGAAAAAGATAAAGGAAAAACAAAGGTTAAGGCAAAGGATTTCAAATGTAAAATAAGTCCTAAACTAGATTACCCTATTTCTTTGAGAAAAGAAATCTCTGAGGCTCTGGTTCCTGGACTTACAACACCGGAAGAGAAAATGCTCATACTCACCGGTATAGTTCAGAGAACAAAAATGACATTAAAGGACAATAAAAAGTTCAGCGACAATCATCATATTGTAACCCATCAATTACAAGGATCTAGGCAGGAATCCCATTCCACAGACAATGAATGACAACCTTTGACATTGATGCCAAAGGGGGAGTAGTGGAGATGAGAAAAATTATCAAAAGAAAGACATCATCAGCTCAGGGGGAGCACACTTTTTGACAACACGTTTTGGTAAGAAAAATTTGGCAAAACATTTTTGGATAAACTTTATGGATATATAGTTTTGATTTTACTCATGAGTGTTGCCATCAATGCCAAAGGGGGAGATTGTTGGAAAATGCACATTCAAATGATAAATTGTAGGTGATTGAAGGTATTTTCATTGATGGCAACCCTACAATCAAGTGATCCCGGCAGGCACTGACACTGACAGATTCTACATCGGTAGATAGTTCACCGGCACCGAAAAGAAGATTATCGGCACCCTAGCCGATAGGAATTTTGTTTAAATATATTTTGTATTTAATTGTAAAAACCTTTTGTAAGCCGACTTGGAAAATTGTAAAATGATTCATATAAGTATGAGATCATTGTAGATCATTTAGAGAGTGAAATATAGAAGGATATTATGCAGACCTAATATGCGAATTGTAAGGCAGATTTTGGATAAGGGTTTATGATTATTGCAGAGCTTAAACTGGTACTGAATCTGGCACAACAGATGCTGATCTGAAGTAGTACATGACATTGGATTTGTATAATTCAATTTTGTAAGTCATTGTGACTTCTTTTTTAACTGAGCAGTGAGCTCTAGGCACTTGGCCTTTCTGCATGTGCAGGGCCTTATTGTAAATAGTAATATTCCCTTATTGGCTAGTAAGTGAATATTGTGGGTCACAAATCCCACCGAGGTTTTTCCCACACTGGGTTTCCTTGTTAAAAATACTGTGTTATGGTGTTTTTTTTATGTTGTGGTTATTGTTGTTATTTACAACAATATTTTTGGTTTACCGGTACATAGTTCTGAAATGCTTTTCATGTTATAAGTTAAGAAAATTCATATACCAGTTAGATACTAATTCACCCCCACCTCTTAGTATCTTTGGGAATCCTAACAAATAGGTCCTCTTAAGGGGTCTTATGATGTAATAGGACCTATTGTGTCACAAAGGGGCCTATTATGATATAGTAGGTCGTATTATGACATTATAGGTCCTATTATGTCACAATAGGTCCTATTATGACATAATACCCCTTAACACATCCTAGTAAGGGATATAAAGTCATAATAGATCCAATTAAGGGGTTTTATGACATAATATGACCTTTGATGTCATAATAGGACCTATGATGACATAATAGGACCTATTACATCATCATAGATCCTATTATGTCATTATTAGTCCTATTATGACATAATGCCCTTTAACAGGTCCTACTAAGGGGTATACTGTTATAATAGACTTTGTTAAGGGGTCTTACATAATATGACCTATTATGACATGACAAGTCCTCTTGTGGGGTCTTATGACATTATAGGACCTATTATGACATAATAGGTTTTATTAAGTGATGATCGATCCTATTATGACATAATAGGTTCTATTATGTGATAATCGATCCTATTATGTCATAATAGATCCTACTAAGAGGTATATGATAAGTTCTAATACTGAATGTAAAGTATAGATGCCAAGCTAACCAAGATGAGAGGGGGGGGTGGTGAATTATACAAACTTAAACTTTCATAAAAACAACAGATTCAACCACGGTAACCTTATCAGAAAAACATTAAAGCATGCAGACCCATAAATAGATAAGATCACAAAACATATAACACTAGATTTAACGTGGAAACCCAAATTGGGAAAAACCATTGTCGTATTTTGGATCCACTAAGAAATATACTCTTCTAGACTATGCTCGGTTAAAAGCAAATACTATTAAAGATTACAAACACATTGCTAGATGTGACCTGGTTAAGAGATTTCCCTCAAATCTGTTAGGATCTTCACCTTGTTAGAAGTGACCTTGTTAAAGGATTTCAAACACTCAATCAGAATGTCACCTTGCTAGAGGATTTTACAAATAAGACTGTTAAGTCCACTCGGTTAAGAGATTTTGTGTTACTTCACAAAATAACAGTAATAAGAATATATATCTGCAACTTCACATCTAAAAATGCTAAAGCAGATTCTTATTTGCTCAATACAATCTAGACATAAGATTTATCTAGTCCTCTGCTAGGTACTCTACTCTATTATTCAAATAGGTCTTCAAGGTTTTGTGCTCGGTAATCACTATGTAGCATCCCTGTGCTTACATTTTCCCACATACATTGTTTATCAACAATTCCTAATTTATAAACAATTTGCTAACTGCTTAATATCCTTGATCACATTTCCCATGATCAATCATAGCCATTAGATCTTCAAACTTGACCAGGTTCAATGTATCCTTTGATCTGAAATTTTTTTACCTCACCTTGGAACTTGCATACATTTCTTGGAACTTGTGCTAAGGTATTGCGGTTCAATATGAGTTGTAGATCTTCCTATCGATTTTCCTTTGCCATATATCTTTAAAAAACTTTATACACATTGTATCAATCATTTAATCAACTCCATCTCATTAGCTTCCATCATTAAATGACACTTGTATTCATTCAATGCATTCTGTTATTACTCGGTTGCAACTTGGTGAATACTAAACTTTACCCGGTAGACATTCTGCCTTCATTAACCGATAGCAATAACCTTAGGGTTTACCAACTAGGTTCTTTAGGGTTTACTAACTAGGTTCTTTGCTCAGTAACATAGTATACCCCTTTTAGATTATTGTTTGATTGCTTGTTTAGATTGCTTGGGGGTAGGGTTGATCAGTCTAGGTGGGTAGTGAGATTGATTGCTTGGATGGTTCGTGAGAATAGGAATAGCTATTATTTCCTTTTAAGTTCCCACTCCCATAGAATTGTAGGGCGAGTTCCCTACTATTCTAAAGGCCATATAATTGTAGGGGGCTAGCCCTTTAGACTAGTAGGGGGCTAGCCCTTCAAATAGTAGGGGGGCATGCATGGGTACCATTTCTTCGTTCCCATGAATATAGTATTAACCTTGCAATTAACAACATATGTAGAATATTAAAACAATCTAAACATCATGATCTCATCATAGTCTAACTCAGTAATAGTTGCCCATTGAATAACTTATTCATCCCCTTATTCATCATATTCTTTTTGTGTCTTTTACCGACATCTTAATTCTCTTCAAAACATACTTCTTAAGATATGGCAACATCATACTGAATTAGAAAATCAATTTCTTGACATCAATGATAAAATAATAATATTAAGATAGTAAAACATCCTTAATCAGTTATATCCATAATCATCAACATCCTTCTCAATATCCTCATTGAAATGCCAACAATCTCCCATTCTAATTGGAATGCCAACAATCTCCCTTTCTCTATTATAATGCCAACAATCTCCCCCTTTGGCATTGATGGCAAAACCAATTGATTTGACCTAATTGATTTCAGATTGCTGTGAAATTCTAAAATGTTTCTAAAATGCAAATACTCTCCCCCATACATTAGTCTTCTCCCCCATTCTACAGTATTCTCCCCCTTTGAAAACAATGCCAAAAAGTAAAAGAACTGAAACATGATTTCTTCCTCTGAGAAGTAATTCCTTTGCTGTTTGGTATCAACTCAGTTTCGGTCAGAGCATTTTTGTCTTTAATTCTTGTTCCTTGTATTATTTCTTGTACACCTTTAGAAAACCTCCTAAAGTGTGTATATCAGCATCAACTCCTAAAAGATATTCTTTAGAGTCATCTAATTGACGCTTTCACTAAACTCGGTCAGTGAGTGGAAGATAGGGGTAGGACCCCTAACTTGCTTCTAAGATACTCAAAAGTGTCCTTTGGCAGTGGCTTGGTGAAGATATCTGCTATTTTTTCCTTTGTGATAACATACTCCAACACCACTTTCTTCTCTTGAACTTCTTCTTTAAGATAATGATATTTGATAGAGATGTGCTTTGTCTTAGAGTGCATAATAGGATTCTTTGAAATGTTAATGGCACTAGTGTTATCACAAAATATAGTTACTGGATCGGTAACTTTCTCATTTATACCTTCCAACAATTATTTGATCCATGCTATATTGGTACAATTCAATGCTGCAGCAACATACTCAGCTTCTGCTGCTGACTATGAAACACATCCTTGTTTCTTGCTAAGCCAACTCACTAGTCTTTCTCCTAAAATGAAAGCTCCTCCGCTTGTGCTTTTCATGTCATCTATGTTGCCTGCCTAGTCAACATCAGCATAAACTCTTAAATCAAAATCATTTCTCTTGTGATATACTAAGCCATAATCCTTAGTGGCACTCAGGTATCTGAAAATTCTTTTGATTGTTGTCATGTGTGTTTCTTTTGGATCTGTAGAAAATCTTGCAACTATACCTACTGCATGTGCTATATCTGGCCTACTGTGAACAACATATTGCAACTTTCAATCATAGATCAGTAAAGTGTCTCATCAACAGATGCAGATTCATCATTATTTGGTAATTTACAGTTGGTAGTCATAGGAGTGCTTACAGGTTTTGAATCCTCCATTCCAAATTTCTTCAAGATTTCCTTTATGTACTTGGATTGGGTAATGAAGATCTCATCTTTCATTTGCAATATCTGTAAACCTATAAAATACTTTATCTCACTGATTAGTGACATCTCAAATTATTTTCTCATTTCATTTCCAAAGTTCTTTCCTAGAGATTCATTACAACAAAATATTGTGTCATCAACAAATATGGCTGAAATCAGTATTCCATTTTCATCATTCTTCATGTATATATTGTTGTTTTCACTTGTTCTTATAAAACCAATCTTCATCAAATAAGAATGTAATCTTTCATACCATGCTCTAGGTGCTTGTTTCAAACCATATAAATCTTTGTTCAATTTACATACCTGATCTTTATTCTTGTCTTCAACAAATCCTTCAGGTTGTTCAATAAAAATTTCTTCTTCTAATATACCATTTAGAAATGCAGATTTGATATCCATTTGATATACTTTGAAATTCTTGAAAGCATCATATGCCAACAATGTTCTTACTCCTTCAAGTCTTGCCACAGATGCAAAAGTCCTACCATAATCAATTCCTTCTTCTTGAGCATATCCTTTGCAATCTAGTCTTGCTTTATTTTGAATGATGTCACCTTTTTCATTAAGCTTGTTTCTGAAAATCCACTTTGTACCGATTACATTTTTGTCTTGGGACCAATGTCCATGTGTCATTCTTCTTGATTTGATCAATCTCTTCTATCATAGCATTTATCCAATCTTCACTATTAAATGCCTCTTTCACTATTCTTGGTTCAAATTTAGATATCAGACATGTGTTTTGTCTCAGTTTATTCCTTATCATCACTAGATCATCCTTCTCTCCTATAATCTGACTTGATGCATGATTTCTTCTGACATACTTGGCTAATACAAGCTCTGTAGGCTTTGTATGATCTTCTTCATCACTCGATAACTGAATATTCTCGGCATTTCCTTCAACAGTCTTCTCGATAGGACTTCTCGGTTGAACATAGACAAATTCATCATAATCTTCTGGTTCCTTGGAATTTCCTTCATCATTTCTTTCTGAAAATTCATCAATTTTCACATTTGCACTTTCTACTATTTTGTTAGCTGATTTGATCAGACATTTAAATGCTTTGCTTCTAGAAGAATGACCTAGAAATGTTCCTTCTTCACTTTTCTGATCAAACTTTCCATTTCTGTCATCTTTGTGAACATATCATCTACTTCCAAAGATTTAAAAATAACTTACATTACATTTCTTATCATACCAGATTTCATAAGGTGTCTTCAATGTTCCTTTCTTCAGTTGTACTCGGTTCAGGGTGTAAATTGTTGTGCTTATTGCTTCTCTCCAAAATGTTTGTGGCACTTTCTTTTCAATCATCAGGGTTCTAGCACAATCCACAATAGATCTGTTTCTTCTCTCAGCTATTCCATTTTGTTGTGGAGTTCTTGGTGCAGAGACTTGTCTTTTAATACCATGATCATTGCAGTATAAGTTAAACTCATCAGATGTGAACTCTCCTCCTCTATCTGATCTAAGACATTTCAATTATCTTCTTGTTTCATTTTCAACTCTTGCTTTGTACCATTTAAACATTTGAAAAGCTTTTGATTTTTCTTTTAACAACATAACTGACATCATCCTTGAATAGTCATCCACAAATAATATGAAATACTTGTCACCATAATAACTTTGAACATTCATAGGACCACAAAGATCAGTATGCACAAGATCTGAAATTCCTTTAGAAGTGTAAGACTTACTTGTAAAGATTGATCTTGTCATCTTACCCATCTGGCATCCTCGACACATAGCATTCTTAGGTTTCTCAAGACTCGATAAACCTCTTACTCAGTGCTTCTTACTTATTTTGATCAGATTATCAAAATTTACATGACAAAACCTTTTATGCCATAACCAGGTATCATCTATATTTGCATAGAGACAATTATTCTGAGTTGAGTCAAGATGAAATGTGTTACCTTTTTTTTGTGTCCCGGTAGTAGCTAACTTTCCATGTTTGTCATGAACTTTGACAATTCCTTTCTGAAATTCTATTCGGTAACCTATGTTGTTTGGCTATACTACACTCAACAAATTATATTTCAAACCTTCAACCCAATAAACATCATCACATTTAGCATTGTCAAGAAGTGTTCTGGATCCTTTACCTTTTACCGGACATGGTGCATCATTACCAAATCTTACATATCCTTCATCATAATCTTCTAACATGACAAACTTGTGTTTATCACCTGTCATGTGATGTGAACATCCACTATCTATGATCCAAGAATAATTTTTACTTATGTGAGATACTAGGGCTTTTTCTTCATACCTTTCTTCATCTGATCTATCTTTGATAGCCACATAAACTACTTCCTTTGTATCAGTTTCATCTGATTTATCATCATTAGATTCCTCATCAGCTATTTGGCATGTCTTCTTATCTCTTCTCCTGAAGTCTTGGTGTCCTCTGTAATGATTATCTTTTTGTCTGTCATCTCGGTAATCTCTCTTTTCACTAGATTCTTTGTCAGGACAGTTAGAAGCCATATGTCCAATTCTATCACAATTAAACCATTTCAAAGGTAGTTTTCCTTTATACTTACCTTTTCCTCTCGATAATGTTGTGGCTAATAGTGCTTCAAACTCTTCTTGCTTTCTGATTTCCTCATACAATTTGTGTACTTTTTCCATATTCTTGCGAAATCTTTCACTTGCTCCACTATGATCTCCTTTAGAGTACTTACTCATTCTATAATTGTAATCATCAAATTCATCAAGATGAAAAGAACTGAATGCAGATTCAACTTTATTTACCGAAGATCCACTGTTATCAAAGTTAATTAACTCAAATGCATGTAGCTTACCGATAGTAGCATCTAAAGAAACTGACATATTGGGTACAGACCTCAATTCATTGATTGTTGATACTCAGATTGCATAAGCTAGTAGAAGGGTTCTCAATAACTTACTTGTTATATCTTTTTCTTCAATAGTTCCACCTACTCCTTTGATTTGATTGACAATCTCCTTTAGTCTTGTACTGTACTGGGTTATGTTCTCACCTTCATTCATCCTCATATATTCAAGTTTTCCTCTTAAACTATCTACTTTTTCTCTTTGAACATGTTTATCACCACCATACACAGATATGAGCTTGTCCCACATTTCCTTTGCATCATTGCAGCCTTCTAGATCATTAAACTCTGAGTCGGTCAATGCAAATGTTATTTCAATCATAGCTTGAATATGTTCTTTCTTTGCCTTTATCTCTTCCATTGTTAATGGATAGGTGCTTGGTGTAATGAAATCATTCTCCAGATAATATACAATATATTCTCCAACTCCTGATAAGTGAAACTTCATCCTTTTCTGCAATGTAGAGAAACTTGACTTGTTTAGCTTTGGTGCATCCCTCTTATACATATTTGGATCTTTGCCTCAGGTGCCTTTAAACTTTTCCTTCCAGAGTCCAAATCTTTGATACCAATTGATAAGTTCTAATACTAAATGTAAAGTACAGATGCCAAGCTAACCAAGATGAGAGGGGGGGGGTGAATTATACAAACTTAAACTTCCATAAAAACAATAGATTCAACCTCAGTAACCTTATCAGAAAAACATTAAAGCATGCAGACCCATAAACAGATAAGATCACAAAACATATAACACCAGATTTAACGTGGAAACCCAAATAGGGAAAAACCACTGTGGGATTTCGGAACCACTAAGAAATATACTCTTCCAGAGTATGCTTGGTTAAAAGCAAATCTTGTTAAAGATTACAAACACATTGCTAGATGTGACCCGATAAAGGGATTTCCCTCAGATCTATTAGGATCTTCACCTTGTTAGAAGTGACCTTGTTAAAGGATTTCAAACACTCAATCAGAATGTCACCTTGCTAGAGTATTTTACAAATAAGGCTATTAAGTCCACTCGGTTAAGAGATTTTCTATTACTTTACAAAATAACAGTAATAAAAATATATATCTACAACTTCACATCTAAAAATGCTAAAGTAGATTCTTATTTGCTCAATACAATCTAGACATAAGATTTATCTAGTCCTCTACTGGGCACTATACTTTGTTATTCAAATAGGTCTTCAAGCTTCTGTGCTCGGTAATCACTATGTACCATCCCTGTGCTTACATTTTCCTACATACATTATTTATCAACAATTCCTTATTTATAAACAATTTGCTAACTGCTTAATCTCCTTGATCACATTTCTCATGATCAATCATAGCCATCAGATCTTCAAACTTGACTAGGTTCAATGTATCCTTTGATCTAAAAAACATTTTACCTCACCTTGAAACTTGCATACATTTCTTGGAACTTGTGCTAAGGTATTGCGGTTCAATCTGAGCTATAGATATTCTTGTCGATTTTCCTTTGCCATAGATCTTTAACAAACTTCATACATGTTGTATCAATCATTTAATCAACTCCAGCTCATCAGCTTCCATCATTAAATGACTCTTGTATTCATTCAATACATTCTATTATTACTCGGTTGCAACTCGGTGAATACTAAACTTTACTTGATAGACATTCCGCCTTCATTAACCGATAGCGATAACCTTAGGGTTTACTAACTAGGTTCTTTACGGTTTATCGACTAGGTTCTTTGCTCGGTAACATAGTATAGTATTAACCTTGCAATTAACAACATATGTAGAATATTAAAACACTCTAAACATCATGATCTCATCATAGTCTAATTCAGTAATAGTTGCCCATTGAATAACTTATTCATCATATTCTTTCTGTGTCTTTTACTGACATCTTAATTCTCTTCAAAACATACTTCTTAAGATATGGCAACATCATACCAAATCAAAAAATCAATTTCTTGACATCAATGACAAAATAATAATATTAAGACAGTAAAACATCCTTAATCAGTTATATCCATAATCATCAACATCCTTCTCAATATCCTGATTGAAATACCAACAATCTCCCTTTCTCTGTTATAATGCCAATAGTATAATGTTATAATAGGTCCTAATAAGAGGTATAATGTTGTAATAAGTCCTCTTAAGGGGTCTTATGACATAATAGGACCTATTATGTCACAATAGGACCTATTATGTCACAATGGGACCTATTATGACATAATAGGTTGTATTATGACATTATATGTCCTATTATGTCACAATAGGTCATTTTATCACATAATACCCCTTAACAAGTCCTACTAAGGGGTATAAAGTCATATTAGGTCCTCTTAAGGGGTTTTATGACATAATATGACCTATGATGCCATAATAGGACCTATGATGACATAATTGAACCTATTATGTCATCATAGGTCCTATTATGTCATAATCAGTCCTATTATGACATACTACCTTTCAATAGGTCCTACTAAGGGGTATAATGTTATAATAGGTCCTCTTAAAGGGTCTTATGACATAATAGGACCTATTATGACATGAATGTTAGGTCCCGGAGACAACTAAGACGTGGGGGTGAATCAGTTGTCTAATAAATTTAAACCAAAAACAAGCTTACCAAACTTAATGCTTAGTACCGGTAAACCAAACTTGATGTTGGTAGACAGTTTGTCAGTTAATTGCAATACCGGTAAAGATTAATGCATGAAACAGAAAGACAAAAACATCCACAACACATAACACCAAAGTTTGTATGTGGAAACCCTGTAAGGGAAAAACCACGGTGTGAAACCTTACCCACAATAATATGATACTACTACAGATAGTATGTGTATACAAATGGCATCTGCACATGTAGAAAGGCCAAGCGCCTAGAGCTCACTGCTCAAACACAAATGGGAGTCACATTGACTACAATAGGATGGTTAAATCCAATGATGATGTACTACTCAAAATAGCATCTTCATATGCTGTATTCAGTACCGGTGTAGTTCTGATTGTCTTCACAAATACCTTCCTTTAACCTTCAAATGATGTCTGCATGTATAGGTCTGCTTAATCTCCCATATGCCTTCACACACTTCTATTTCACATTCCACATTCCACATTTGATCTTACATATATACCATAACCTAAGACAAATTTTAGTAGGTCGGCTCTAAAAGATATTACAATAAAAGTAATTTACAAATCAATAATCGATGCAATATCTGATTCAACATGTTGGCTTAATGCATTTACAACATTAATAAATCGTCTCCAAAATGTGTCATGTTGATCTGGAATAGATAAGTCTACCGGTGCATATTCTGGACCTATTTGCCAATGATAGCAAATATGCAAAGTTGAATATACCAATGAATAATTCTCCAAGACAAAGTGTCCAAACAATGTCTTCAACATAACCAAGTGCCTATAAATAATATATCCTGTCGGTGGATAGAATACCGGTGACTGTGCATAAGTCACTTGCTTGCTGGAGTTGATAAGTGTTGACATTAAGTGTTGACATCAATGACAAAACCATATCAACATATCCAAAATACCAACAATCTCCCCTTTTGGCATTGATGGCAACACAAGATAGAAAAACCATCAAAGTGCCAAAACAGAAATGCTAAATACCAAAAACAAACACTCCCAAAAGAGATCATAACCAGAAATAAAAAATCTCTCCCCTTTAGGAATATATGTTTTCCTCATGCTTTTTTGTATCAATATCTCCCCATTTCACATCAAATTCCAAAGAAATAGAAAAACCAGGTTCAAAATAGCAACCAATATACCAATAGATCAACTTCTCCCCCTGAGAAGTAGCTTCCTCATCAAAGCCGAAATAAAAGATTTCTCTGTTAATTCTGTCAGTTGATGAAAAATATCAACTTTCTAAGTCTCTACCGGTGGGGATATGACCCCAATCTGGTCTCTAAGATATTCAAAAGTCTCCTTAGGTAGAGGTTTCATGAAAATATCTGCAATCCTAAAAATAATTTTACTTCTCCAATCATACACATCTCAAATTCTTGTTGCATCTTTATAGAAAAGTCTTTACATAATCCATCTTCTCCTCCAATGATTATATCATCAACAAAGA
The DNA here is from genome assembly GCF_030272615.1 of Cryptomeria japonica. Taxonomy (NCBI): domain Eukaryota; kingdom Viridiplantae; phylum Streptophyta; class Pinopsida; order Cupressales; family Cupressaceae; genus Cryptomeria; species Cryptomeria japonica. Next base: position 130,733,927 of record NC_081407.1, on the reverse strand, counting down.
CTTCTATAACCAAGATATCATCCTTTGTTATTTTATAGTATAAATTACTATCAACATTACCTTTAGAAAAACCTATCTTCAAAAGATAGTTATCCAATCTAGCATACCAAGCTCTTAGAGCTTGCTTCAATCCATACAAAGCTTTCCTTAACCTGCAAATCATGTCTTTATTATCTATCAAAGAAAATCCATCAGGTTGCTCAATATAAACTTCTACCTCAAGATCTCCATTCAAAAATGCACATTTAATATCCATCTGATATACTTTATAGTTCTTGTGTGCTACAAAAGCCAAGAATAATCTTATAGCCTCAATTCTAGCTATCGGTGGAAAGGTTTCATTGTAATCAATTCCTTCTTTCTATGAATATCCCTTACACACTAGTCTTTCTTTATTTCCAATTACCTTACCATCTTCATTTAGTTTGTTTCTAAATACACATTTTGTTCTAATTACATTTTTATCTTTAGGCCAGGGAACTAATGTCCATGTATTATTATTCTCTATTTGTTCTAATTCTTCTTCCATAGCTTTAATCTAGTGTTTATCTTCACATGCCTCATTAATTGATGATGCTTCGATTTGAGAAATAAGACATACCTCTTCATTTGCCAATTTTTCTCTCATCATAACTTCTTTATATTTGTTACCAATTATCTAATCTTCAGAATGATTCAGTCTTACATACCCGGGTGTCTTCTTTTGTTGTTGTTCTTTAGTGATTGTTGAATTTTCAGATGATGCCGGTGTACCTGGATCTTCATTCTATACCGGTGGATTCACAATAGGTTCATTTACCAGAATCTCGGTTGCCGGTTCAGAGTCTATAAACCTTGAAATTCTTCTAAACTGTTCATCAATTTTGATATTTGTACTCTCAACAATTTTTTGCAATCTCTTGTTAAAATATCTATATGCCTTTCTCTTAGATGAATAACCAAGAAATATTCCTTCATCACTTCTGGGATCAAATTTACCAATGTACTCATCTCTTCTAATATAGCATTTACTTCCAAATATTCTGAAATACTTAAGAGTGGGAATAATACCAAACCATACTTCATGAGGGGTCTTACAAGATTCTCCTTTGATGTGAACTTTGTTGAATGTGTAGACCACTGTACTTACTACCTCTCTCCAATATACATGTGGTAGATTTGCTTCAGACAACATACTTCTAGTTGCTTCTAAGATAGTTTTGTTTTTCTTTTCTACAACTCCATTTTGTTGTGGTGTCCGGGGTGCTGATAGCTGTCTTCTGATTCCATTCATTTCACATAATGTATTAAATTTATTAGATGTGAATTCACCTCCTTGATCTGATCTTAGAAATTTGATTTTCTTGCCAGTTTCATTTTGTACCATTTCTTTGAATAGTTTGAACTTCCCAAATGCTTCTAATTTTTCTCTGAGAAAAGTAACCCAACACATTCTAGAATAATCATCAATGATTAGCTTGAAATATCTATCACCTTGTAAGCTTTGAGTTATAGCTGGACCACATAGGTCAGTATGAATTAAGTCAAGAGCATTATTGGATTTTTCTGGAATACTTCTAAAATATGCTCTAACTTGTTTTCCAAATTGACATTCCTTACATACCGGATTGTGTGGTTTAACAATCTTAGGTAGATCTCTATCTGCCTTAGTTGTACTGATTTTTACAATGCAATCAAAATTTACATGATAGAGTCTCTTATGCCATAACCAACTTTCATCAATTTGTGCAATCAAGCATGTGTTTTCATTACTATTCAAATGAAAGATATTACCTCTTGTCTGATTACCAGTTGCAATTTCCAAGCCGGTTCTATTCATGATTTTGCATTTTCCATTCCTAAACTGTAATTTAAATCCTTTTTCAACTAGATGACCAACACTCAGTAGATTATGCTTCAAACCTTCAACATAGTAAACATTGTCAGTATTATGCTTACCATCAAAAGATATTGTACCTTTACCTTTGATTGACCAAGCTTTATCATCTTCGAATCTTACTAGACCTCCATTATATTCCTAAAAGGATAAGAATTTACTCTTATCTCCAATCATGTGATGTGAACATCCTGAATCAATGATCCATTCATCCTTAACTTCAACTTTAGCTATCAGGGCCTATTCTGCCGGTTGAACAATAGGTGTCGGTTTATCCTCTGTTAAAGCAACAAAGACCCATACATTGTAGTGTAGGGGCACAAGCCTCAATTTCATAATTTATTGATTGAAAACTTAATTTTTTTGATAGCAAGGTGTTGGGAAGGATCAAACAATCCTTTGTTTATGTTTTGTTTTGTAATAAAGTCCTAATTGTCCATTTTGTAAGGCCTAGTGGCCTAGGGTGCATTATAAACCCTATGGTCAACTATGGTCAAAGGGACTTAGGATGAGTAGATTTAGTGAGTAAATGATTTTTTTGTCTATTTATATCCATTTAAATGTGTTTAGGTCCCTAGGTTGATGATAAAATTTGTTTGAATGGCAAAATGCAAACATTGTAAAAAATTGTCAAAAATTGACAAAGTTGTCAATTTGTAAAGCAACTTTTCAAAAAGTTGTTGTAATTAGTTTCCAAATGTTCATAGCCATCTAAAATAAGTTTTAAAATGTTGGGAAAACTATAAAATTCCTCAACAAACTCGTTTGGAGGTTGGTGTGCTCGAATTTTGTGAAACTTGACATTTGAAATCAATAAAAAAACTATATTTTCCAGAAAATTTGCTGTTCTTTTGGTTGGTACGGAATTTATTGACCTCCAAACTAAAAAATTATTTCATGGGGAGTTAGAGGGGTGAAATACCCTTCTTTTAAGTCCAACCAGAGGTTCTGAAGTAGAGTTTTGAGTGAGTTATTGTGTAGCAGTCCAAAACAGCCTGTGAAAAGGGCATAAACCAAGGGTTTCATCTTTTCTTTCCCTTTTCTTCCAATCTAATCATGGCAAAAGTCTAAAACTTGGTTGGATGGAAGATATAGGAGTGTACTATGATATTGAAGAGGTTTCATACTAGGAGAATGCATTTGGATATTATATTCTTCAAGTCTGAAGCCAGGCATCCCCATGTGACTGGCATACGGTGGTGAAGAAGACTTTGACATTTCCCCATAATTTTTTATCAGATGAAAACCAAGACTTGTAACTTTGGATTTGGTGTTTTTTTGAGTTCCCCAAGGTTTTCCAATTTCTTCCCTTGAGAAATTTCCAATTTTAAGGGTAGTTCCTTTGTTAAAGTGCTCATTTAGCCCCATTTAGCCTAGTTGAGGGTTTACTAGAAATTGTATTTGTAGAAGGTTCCAGATCAAACCCTTTTGGAAAAAGTGCTCTCCTAGGTTGTTAATGGTGAATATAAAATAAAATTTCTTGGTCCTTTGTATGTTTTGGGAGAGAAACCAAAAAGTCACTTTTGAGGGCTAGTTGGCTAGAATAGCCATTTTGCACTTTGACCCCTTTGAGACTTGATCAAGCCAATATGAGGGTTGTTTAGCATCATTGGAGGTTTTTGGATCCTAATAAACTTTATTTGAGTCTTTGTGGACTTGTAGAACCATTTTGGAGGGGTGTGAGACATTTGAGCAAGTTTTGAGCACTTTGCATGTGTGGTTGACAAACCAAAGTTGATAACCTTTGTAAAATGTCTTAGTGGGGAATTCTGGGGATGAAAACAATTGAAATGAGACATTGATTTATTTCTTGTTAAGGTGTGAGGTCTGGTTAGGAAAATCCCAATTGAAAGGGATTGGGTTGCCAGTTGATCAAGTGAGAAACTTGGAGCATTATCAAGTTGTTGGAACCATACCTCTACATCAATTGTTATTAGAGCAAGTGTGATCCTTAGGAGAAGGATTGTTTCAGTTTAGCCATGTCAGGGGAAGAAGAGGAGGGTGAGTTGTCCTCAAGGATGACTAATGCACAGATAGTGAAGTTTTTGAAGGATCAAAACTTGGTTCACAAGATTGATTCCTTGCAGAAGGAGGTTGGTAGACTTAATGGGGAACTTTGTAAGAAAAGTGGTGGAAACTTTGATGTTGTTGAAGAGGGGAGTGATGAGGAACCCCTTGAGTAGGAAGAAGAATAAGAAGAAGTGCCTGCTGATCAGAGACTACTTGTGAAGACCCTGAAGGCCATGGAGAGAAGGACCATGGATGTTAGGTTGGACCTACCCTCATATGATGGAAACATGAATCCAAATGTTGTTGTGGATTGGATTGATGCCCTCACAAGATTCTTTGAATGTGAGGACATACCTGAAAGTTAGAGAGTTAAGATTGCTAAGTCTAAGTTGAAGGGACTAGCCCTTACATGGTGGAATTTCACTCAAGATGATAGGGTGAAGGAGAAGAAGAATCTAGTGACCACTTGGAAGAAGATGGTTGCATTGTTCAGGGATGCATATGTTCGTGATGATTATGAAGTCCAACTTCATAAGAGGAGAATGAGTTTGAGACAAAAGGAGATGAGTGTCTCAGATTATATTCAAGAGTTCCATAAATTGGTGATGAAGTCCAAGGTAGTGGAGCCTAAATGTGTGAAGCTTGCAAGATATTTTCAAGGGTTGAGAATTACCATTCAAGATGAACTTAGTCTAAGAAGCCCTCCCACAGTTCAAAAATGCTTTCAACTTGCTTTGAAGGTTGAGGAGAAACTCAAGAGGAAGAGTGATCAAGGTGGAAGAGGGAGAGGGCAAAAAGACTTTGGAAATAGGGGCAGAAATATGCCTCAAGGAAGAGGACAAGGTTCCAAAGACCTTGGTGAATCAAGTCAAGGAAATGAACAAGGGGAAGGAAGCTCTAGAGGATATTTTAGAGGAAGGAGAGGAAACTTTAGAGGAAGAGGTAGTGGAAGAGGCCTAGAAGGCATAAAATGCTATAGGTGTCATCAAATGGGGCATGTTGCATCCAAATGTCCAAAGAAGGTAAACAAACAAGGTGAAAGGAGAGAAAATTTGGTGAGAGATGAGGACACACATAGTTTTCACTCTCATGGATCCTTTGTGCAGCCTAAACAAGGAGAGATCAAGATGATGAGAAGGACATTGATCAAAGCACCTAGTCTACCAGAGCATTGAGGCACTAGAGAAACTGAAATTGAAGAGGATTAAGCATCCAAGACCCTACAAGGTATCATGGCTTACAAAGGGGCAGCAAATCATCATTGAAGAACAAGCATGGGTGGAGTTTTCTATTGGCAAGTACAAGGACAAGGTATTTTGTGACATTGTACCCATGGATGCATGTCATTTGCTGCTTGGAAGGCCATGGCAATATGACATGAAGTCAAGGCATGATGGTGAGAAGAACACATACACCATCTGTTATAAAAGTGAGAAGGTAAATTTACTACCCCTACCTGATAATGGTGAAGAAGCAAAAGACTCTAAGTTTTTGTTTGTAGGAGAGAAAGAGATTTTAGAATGCTTGAAACAAGAGGATACTCCTTGTTATGCTTTGGTTGTGTTGCCAAAACAGGAAGAAAAGAAGGTGCACAAAAAGAAGGAAGAATCTAGGAGGGTAGGACCAAAGGAGGTGGCTGATTTGCTTGAGACCTACAAAGACATTATAACCAAGGAGTTACCTGATTCCTTACCTCCTATTAGAGAGATTAGCCATAACATTGATCTGATTCTAGGGGCTACACTTCCCAATAAGGCTGCCTATAGGTTAACACCCCAACAAAATGAGGAAATGGCAAGACAAATCCAGAAACTCTTAGATAAGGGTTTGATTTCTAAAAGTATGAGTCCATGTGCTATTCTAGTCATGCTAGCACCTAAGAAAGAACGTACATGGAGGTTATGTACTGAGTCAAGAGCCATTAATAGGATCACTATCAGGTATAGGTTCCCTATGACTAGGATTGAGGACTTGTTGGATCATCTAGGGGGTGTAAGGTGGTATTCAAAGGTGGATTTGAAGAGTGGGTACCATCAAATTAGAATAAGGGTTGGAGATGAATGGAAGACAACCTTTAAGACCAATGAAGGCCTTTATGAGTGGAGAGTGATGCCATTTGGCTTGTCCAATGCACCTAGTACATTCATGAGACTCATGAATGAAGTTCTAAAACCTTTCCTTGGTAAATTTTTTATTGTTTACTTGGATGATATTCTTATTTTCAGTAAGAATAGAGATGAACATATGCAACATTTAAATTTGGTCCTTAAGAGATTGCAGGAAGAAAAGCTCCTAATCAATGTGGACGAGTGTCTTTTTATGCAGGAAGAATTGGTGTATCTTGGTTCCATAGTTTCAGGTGGGTGCATCAAGATGGATCCTAAGAAGGTTGAGAGCATCCTGAATTGGCCTTCTCCAAGGTCAATGACTGAAGTTAGAAGCTTCCATGGCTTGGCTTCCATTTACAGGAAGTTTATAAGAGGTTTTAGCCAAGTTTGTGCACCTATCCTAGATACAATCAAGGGAGGACAGAAGTGCAAGTTTGTGTGGACCAAGGAGGTAGAGGAGGCTTTTCAAAGTCTCAAACAAAAGGTAACAAAGTAGCCTATACTTGCTTTTCCATATTTTCAAAAGGTTTTTACTATTGAATGTGATGCAGCTAATGTTGCAATAGGGGTTGTTTTGAGTCAAGAGGGTAGGCCCATTGCATTCTTTAGTGAGAAACTTAATGAGGGAAAGAGAAAGTATTCCTCATATGATTTGGAAATGTATGCACTTGTACAAGCTTTGAAAAAGTGGAGGCATTACCTCCTTCCAAAAGAGTTTGTTGTTTTTACAGACAATCAGGCACTTAGCTTCTTGAATAGCCAGGAGAAGTTGAGTCACAAGCATATGAAATGGGTAGAATCTATCCAAGCATATACCTTTACAATCAAACAAAAAAAGGGAGTTGCAAACAAGGTGGCAAATGCCTTGAGTAGAAGATCCTTGACAGTGCAAGAGGTGAAGTTGCAAAGTGTGGGGATTAACTCCTTGAAAGGTATGTATGAAGGTGATGAAGAGTTTCATGAAATTTATAAAGTTTGTTCTGATTTTTCTAAAGCATACCATGTTGAATATGTTGATTACTTGATCAAAGATGGTTTATTGTTCAAAGGACATCAACTATGCATTCCTAGGTGTTCAATGAGGGAGAATATTGTGAACGAAAAGCATTGTGGAAGCATGAGTGGACATTTTGGGTTGGATAAAACGCTTGAACAGGTAAGAAGACATTATTTTTGGCCCAAGATGCAAAGTGATGTGAGGAAATTTGTTGAAACATGCACTGTTTGTCAAAAGGCCAAAGGTACTTCCACCAATGCAGGTTTGTATCAACCATTACCCATACCTACAAGGCCTTAGGAAAGTTGTAGTATGGATTTTGTAATGGGATTGTCTAGGAATCAAAAAGGCTTTGATAGCATCTTTGTTGTTGTAGATAGGTTCAGCAAGATGGCACATTTCTTACCATGTAAGAGTACAGGTGATGCAGCCTATGTAGCAAATTTGTTTTTCAAAGAGATTGTAAGGATACATGGACTTCCTCTAACATTTGTGTCTGATAGGGATGTGAAATTCATTGGCCATTTTTGGAGAACCTTATGGAAGAGGTTGGGAACAAACTTGAACTTTAGTTCAGCCTACCATCCACAAACAGATAGGCAAACTGAAGTTGTGAATAGGTCCTTGGGAAACCTATTTAGATGCTTGACAAAGCAATATGGAGAGAAGTGGGATGTTGTACTTCCACAAGCTGAATTTGCATTCAATGATTCTGTGAATAGGAGTACAGGAAGGAGTCCATTTCAGATTGTGTATGGGCATAATCCAAGAGGCATCTTGGAGTTGAGAGACCTTCCACATGATGGGCAAACAAGTGCTCATGGAGAACAATTTGCTGATAGCAAGAAGAAAGTGCATGATCAAGTAAGGCTAGCCCTCAAAAAGAGTTCACAAAGGTATAAAGAACTTGTTGATAAGAAGAGAAGAGATGTAAAATTTTAGATTGGTGATATGGTGTGGGTGTACTTGAGGAAAGAAATATTACCAAAGGGGAAGCATACAAAGTTACTCATGAAGAAAGTGGGTCCTTGCAAGGTTTTGAAGAAACATGGGTTGAATGCCTATGAGATATCTCTTCCCTCTAACCTTGGTATTTCTCCTATCTTTAATGTATTTGATATAACACTCTATAATAGGCATGTTTTTGCAGGTACAAACTTTCATGTTGAGGAGATTCAAGAGGACATTGCTGATATACCTCCTCATGCACCAAAAAATCCTGAAAAGATCATTGATGAAAGGGTCATTAAGAAGACCAGAAATAAAGAATACAAACAATACCTTGTGAAATGGGTAGGAAAACCTATTGAAGAGGCATTATGGATGGATGAGGCAGAAATTTAGAAGCATGACACTTCAATGGACCAACTTATCTCATGTGGAAATGAGATCAGCCCACCCCGGGAGTATGTTGCAGGGGCACAAGCCTCAATTTCATAATTTATTGATTGAAAACTTAATTTTTTTGATATAAAGGTGTTGGGAAGGATCAAATAATCCTTTTTTTATGTTTTGATTTGTAATAAGGTCCTAATTGTCCATATTGTAAGGCCTAGTGGCCTAGGGTGCATTATAAAACCTATGGTCAACTATGGTCAAAGGGACTTAGGATGAGTAGATTTAGGGAGTCAAGGTTTTTTTGGTCTATTTATATCCATTTCAATGTGTTTAGGTCCCTAGGTTGATGATAAAATTAGTTTGAATGGCAAGATGCAAACATTGTCAAAAATTGTCAAAAATTGACAAAGTTGTCAATTTGTAAAGCAACTTTTCAAAAAGTTGTTGTAATTAGTTTCCCAATGTTCATAACCATCTAAAATCAGTTTTAAAATGTTGGGAAAACTATAAAGTTCCTCAATAAACTCATTTGGGGGTTGGTGTGGTCGAAATTTGTGAAACTTGACATTTGAAATCAATATAAAAACTGTATTTTCCAGAAAATTTGCTGTTCTTTTGGTTGGTATGGAATTTCTCGACCTCCAAACTGAAAAATAATTTCATGGAGAGTTAGAGGGGTGAAATAAATTTATTTTGAGTACAACCAAAGGTTCTGAAGTGGAGTTTTGAGCAAGTTATTGTGTAACAGTCCAAAATAGTCTGTGAAAAGGGCATAAACCAAGGGTTTCATCTTTTCTTTCCCTTTTCTTCCAATCTAATCATGGAAAAAGTCTAAAACTTGGTTGGATGGAAGATATGGGAGTTTAATATGATATTAAAGAGGTTTCATACCAGGAGAATGCAGTTGGAGATTATTTTCTTCAAGTTTGAAGCCAGGCATCCCTATGTGATTGGCATACGGTGGTGAAGAAGACTTTGACATTTCCCCATAATTTTTTATCAGATGCAAACCAAGACTTGTATCTTTGGATTTGGTGTTTTTTTGAGTTCCCAAAAGTGTTCAATTTCTTCCCTTGAGAAATTTCCAATTTTAAGCATAGTTCCTTTGTTAAAGTGCTCATTTAGCCTCATTTAGCCTCATTTAGCCTAGTTGAGGGTTTACTAGAAATGGTATTTGTAGAAGGTTCCAGATCAAACCCTTTTGGAAAAAGTGCTCTCCTAGGTTTTTAATGGTGAATATAAAATAAAATTGCTTGGTCCTTTGTAGTTTTTTGGAGAGAAACCAAAAAGTCACTTTTGAGGGCTAGTTGGCTAGACTAGCCATTTTGCACTTTGACCCCTTTGAGACTTGATCAAGCCAATATGAGGGTTGTTTACCATCATTTGAGGTTGTTGGATCCTAATAAACTTGATTTGTGTCTTTTTGGACTTGTAGAACCATTTTGGAGGGGTGTGAGCCATTTGAGAAAGTGAGCAACTTGGAGCATTTTCAAGTTGTTGGAACCATACCTCTACATCACATTGTTTGCCAGATCCACATCAGAATCATCAGTGACTCCTTCATCAACAAGATAATGATATTTGTCTTTATTCTTCTTAAATCTGTATCTCTGATATTCAGGGTTAGGCTTAAATGTTCTTCTAGCTTCTTATCTCAATCTTGCATGCCTTTCAGGACATCTTGAAGCCATATGACCAATCTTATTATAGTTGAAACATTTAAAGGGTGTTTTACCTTCATACTTACTTCCAACTGGACCTTTAGGAATTTTCCTTACAAATAGTGCTTCAAGTTCTTCAAGCTCTTCATTTTCTCTCCTACTTTCTTCAAGTTCTCTTGCATAAAAGGCTTTCCAATCAGATTTGTCAAATGATGGTGTAGATGAAGTTGATGCCTTAAAAAATAAATCTGTCTTTATAGTAGCAACAAGACCAAATTCCTCAATTTCAAAAGCTAAAAGTTTTCCAATCAATGTATCCCTAGTTACTAATGCATTAGGCATTGTTCTCAGTTCATTTATAGCAGTAACTATCATTTTGTATGCCAGTGGCAATCCTCTTAAAACTTTTGAAACAATTTCACTTTCACTTAAGGTTCCTCCACAAAATTTAATACCCAAAACAATTTCATTAACTCTTTCCATAAAAGCACAAATCCTTTCATCTTCTTCCATTTTCAGATTTTCATGCCTAACTCGGAAGCTTTCAAGTTTTGCAATTTTGACTATGGAATCTCCTTCATACAATGTTTCCAACTGGTTCCAAATAGCTTTAGCATTAGATCTATCTGATAGTCCCATAATTTGTTGATCTGATAATGCACTCAAAAGTGCTTCTCTTGCCTTGCAATCATTTTCTTCATCTCTAGCCAAGTTATTCAGAGCAGGCTGACCTTGAACAGTAGCAGTATAGCCATTTAATGTAACATCCCAAATTTCCTTCCCAATACATTTTAGATGTGTCTCCATCTTGATCTTCCATATGCCATAGTTATTTCTATCAAGTTTCAGACTGTCCTTCCTGAAATAGTTAGTAGACATTTGATCTCCTCAAGCTGTTAAACTTCTGCGAAAGGAGGACTAGGCTCTGATACCAATTCCTAGGTCCCAGAGACAACTGACAGGGGGGGTGAATCAATTGTCTAATAAATTTAAACCAAAAACAACTTTACCAAACTTAATGCTTAATATCCATAAACCAAACTTTATGCTGATAGATAGTTTGTCAGTTAATTGCAGTACTGGTAAAGCTTAATGCATGAAATAGAAAGACAAAAACATCCACAACACATAACACCAAAGTTTGTACGTGGAAACCCTATAAGGGAAAAACCACGATGGGAAACCTTACCCACAATCAGATGATACTAATGTAGATAGTATGTGTATACAAATGGGGTTTGCACATGCAGAAAGGCCAAGCACCTAGAACTCACTGCTCAAACACAAATGGGAGTCACACTGACTACAATTGGATTGTTAAATCCAATGATGATGTACTGCTGAAAATAGCATCTTCATATGCTGGATTAAGTACCGGTGTAGTTTTGATTGTCTTCACAAATACCTTCCTTTAACCTTCAAATGATGTCTTCGTGTATAGCTCTGCTTAATCTTGCATATACCTTCACACACTTCTATTTCGCATTCCACATTCCACATTCGATCTTACAAATAAGAACTTACATATATACCATAACTTAAGACCAATTTTAGTAGGTCGGCTCTAAAAGATATTACAATAAAATTAATTTACAAATCAATAACCGATTGAATATCTGATTCAACATGTCGGCTTAATGCATTTACAACATTATTAAATCATCTCCAAAATGTGTCATGCTGATCTGGAATAGATAAGTCTACCGGTGCTTATTGTGGACCTATTTGTCGGTAATAGAAAATATGGAAACTCGAATATACCAACAAATAATTCTCCAAGATAGTGTGTCCAAAAAATGTCTTCAACAAAAACAAGTGTTCTTCATGTCATTCCACGTGCCTATAAATAATATATCCTGCCAATGGATAGAATACCGGTGATTGTGCATAAGTCACTTGCTTACCGGTGAATGTTGCCAGAGTTACTTGCTAGTGAATATTGCCAGAGTTGATAAGTGTTAACATCAAGTGCTGACATCAATGACAAAACCATATCAACATATCCAGAATACCAACAATGACAGGTCCTCTTAAGGGGTCTTATGGCATTATAGGACCTATTATGACATTATAGGACCTGTTATGACATAGTAGTTTCTATTATGTGATAATCAGTCCTATTATGTCATAATAGGTCCTACTAAGGGGTCTTAAGTCATAATATGTCCTAGTAAGAGGTATAATGTCATAATAGATCCTCTTGAGGGCTCTTATGACATAATAGCACCTATTATGACTTAATAGATTGTATTATGACACAATAGGACCTATTATGACACAATAGGACCTTTTATGACACAATAGGACCTATTATGTCACAATGGGACCTATCGTGATATACTAGGTTGTATTATGACATTATAGATCATATGACGTCACAATTTATAAGATCTTTTATAATATTGAATATATATTATAACTCCTAGAGATTTGAAACCACTCTCAAACATCTTGCCAATATATACATGGAATATAACTTAAAGTATAAGAAAGGAATAAGACATAGGGAAATGTGACTTATACTTAAATGTTATATTTCATGTATATATAGTTAGTTTTAAAATAAATAAATAAATAAATGTATATATAGTTTGTTTTAAAAAATTAAAAAAATTAAAAATTAAAAATTAAAAAAAAGGTAAACGGGATACCATTTTGTTTTTGAAACGAGATCTTGTTTTCTAGTGTATTTTTTCTAGATTCGATTGTGTTTGCTAAATGTGTTTTTAATTATTAAAAAAAATGAAACGGGATCTCATTCCCATTTCTAAAAATTTCATATTTTGGTTCGCTTGTAGCTTCAGTTTTGGTTGGGACCTGGTTTGACTTGCAACTTGAATGCCAAATCAATCTTCATATAAAATAATGACTTGAAAAATATATTTGAACACCAAATTTTCAGAATTAAAAAAAAAAGAAAACCCTTTATAGAGGAGACTGTCTAGATTCTAAATATGTAATCTTTTAAGAAAATGGATCAATATTTTTATTTCTAAAATAATTACTAATGGAAGAGGTCCATAAACTTGAAATAACAGGGTTTGTTAGTTTTTTAATAACTTTTTTGTCTGTAATTTTTTTGGAAAAAAATTTATATGACATCAAACTAGAGACAATTATATATAGTTTAAAAAAAAAACCAAAAAATGTTAACTTTAGGTCAAATTATACTTGTTGTACACAAGGATTTTTCAAAACAATGATTATACCCAATAAAAAATTAACAAAAACAAAATATGCAGAAAAAAATTACAAAAAAATATTCTCGTCAAAGGTGACTGGGTTACAAATCTTTTCCCAAAAGAATTTATAAAAAGACTTTCATTTAGGTCAAATTATGCTTGTCGTACACGTGCATGGTATGGTCCTAAAATGTGACTTTTAAACTATAGGTTTTAGTAATGCTTATTAAAAAATCATTTTTAAGATCTGGGTATTAAAATAAATTACATATTTGGAAGCTAGACTTCGAGCACTACATTTTCTGGTACTGAATTTTTCCAAGATTCATTTATAAGTGCATCAAATCTTTAGGTCAAAGATGATGAAATATGAAAAAAGGGAAAAAACTTCCACTTTTTGGCCAAAAAGTGGACACAACTTCTTCCAAGTACCTTAGTGAAGATTATGTTAATTCCTTATGATTTTGTCTTGTTTTTTTATACCTTATCTATAAAGTATTATATGCAGGTTACAAGTTGTGTTAAACAACTGATATGAGCTCAATTTTGCGAAGTTTTCCTTCCTTTCTTGGGAAAATTCATTAAAACCTTCTTGTGAAGCACTTATGCACATGCATGTTTAAGATAAGTTGTGTGAGTTAGTTCATTGCTATCATCATAGTATTCAAAGTGTTTTGGATTCCTCATTCTCATAAGTTCAGAAATTTGGTGTATCACTTAGTCATTTTCATTTTAGTTACAGTAATTAGCCTTTACTTTTTCAAGTTATCTTCCTTCCCTTTTCCCAAAAAATTAGTAGTTTTAGAGTGATGACTAGCTAAGAGTTGGCCTTATCTAGAGGTTTAGTCAAGGTATAGGTGACCCACAATCTTGGAGCAATCACATGTTTCTCTAGCTTGCTGGGTTACTGCAACTTAGCTAAGGTGCAAAGTTTGGAGATAATAATTATTGGCACACCCGGTGGGACTGTTGGGCTATTTATAGTGCATAGAAGGCCACTTTGGCTGCTGTTTTGGTATGTGCAGTAGTCCATATCATTGTTTTAGAGATTTTCCTTATCATACCTGGCGACTCTGAGTTTTAGTAAAGAGATTTAGTGCATTTATACATTATGAGAAGAGTGTAAACAAGAATAATCTCTTCATCTTTTGATTATTGATAGTTTTCACCTCCTAGGAGAAGAGGAAGGACTACAAAAAGAACTCATGTTTAGTCAAAAGGGGTTCAATCAACACCACCCAACTTCATGCTAGCAAGTCCTGTTGTGTTGTCAGTTACCATAGCCATTTACCTAGCTCAAGCTAATCCATCTTAGGTTATTCTCATGGATAGACAATAGCCTTTTGTGCCATTAAATGGAAAAAGGCTATTAAATTTTTTCTAGCATGATGCTATTCTTATAGCTTCTTTGAAAAGCTTGCCCTTTTTCATAGGAGAAGATCAAACTACTCTCGTAGAATATATCAGAGATATAGCTTCCTTATGTGGGGTGAATAACATCACACAAGAGAATGTTTCCTTGAGGTTACTTGCTTCCTCTTTTAAGGGAAATTTTTTTCAATGGTTTAGAGGCCTACCGATTGGTTCAGTTGCAACTTGGGGTGATTTTTAAGAAAAGCTGCATAATCAATTTAAGGACAAGTCTAACCATTTGTCCTTGTTGAGCAGATTACCACTGTCAAAAGACCACCCTAAGAGTAGATGTCATATTTTAATTTTCATTTTCAGAAGCCTTGGGACAATTCCTAGTATAGTTAGGCCTTCTGCTAAATATGCTTTTCTATATTATTTAAGGCCTCTAAATAGTGACATCTCAGTGATGATTCAGTCAGTCAGAGGAGTTTCACTCTCTGATGCATATGAGACAACTATCAAGGGAGAGAACAACTTGATACAAGTTAGAAAGATTGCACCTAGACCTCCAATGCCATTTTTTCGGATATCCAGCCCAACAAGCCTCTTCAAATCCTAGCATTAGCACCTTTTCCAATTGTTCCAATGTTACTAGCTTCTTATCAAGCTACTACCAGTAAACCAACTTCTACTCAAGCCCCATCTCAAGAGCTTCAGTAGATTAAAAGTCTACTTCAAACTTTTGGTAACAAGTTGGTGAGTTTGGACAAGAAACAAACTAATTCCAGTCTATACTAGCATCAAAACCTAGCTTCTAATCAACAGTATCAAGGGAAATAACAACAATATCAAGGGAATAGATAGCCATATTAGCAACAATATCAAGGTAATTATCAAGGTCCTACATAGAGTGTAAAGGCAAGGCCTTTTTATGGATATAATCTTGCCCCAATTAGTAAAACAAAAGATATAATGCCTATCCAGAATTAGTGTACCAATATTACTTGATGATGTACCCTCACAACAACAAGATCAACCTGCAAGTGAGACCACCTTCCTTAATTGGCAAGGAGATAATTTTTGTGGATTGAACAACAATCATACCCAATGGTCGCTAATACTAGAGCCAAGAAGAGGGCCCTTGAGCTTGAGAAAACAAAAAACAAAGGAAAAGATGTTGTTGATCCATCAAGACAACAAGCACCACAAATTCTACAATGCAATCAAGGCACTAGTAAGGAACAACTAGTGAATATCAATGTTTCAAGTCAATTTTAGGCCGACAATGTTGCTATAAAAACACAACAAAAGGTGGATGTTCCTGCACCTCTCAACATTGTTGATAGTATGAATAGAATGAATGTTTCAATATCAATGTGGGCTTTTAGCTATCTTGAGCCAAAGGGACCTATTGTAGTCTACCTTATCCAAACCTACTGATTTGAATACCCCAAATGAAATTCCTTCAAGTCAAACTAAGGCAATTTTGATAAATACCACTTCTGATAGCTCGAAACAACAAGGTAAGGATGCTAAATCTCCTCCATTCTATGTTTCTTTGATAGTTGGAGACAAGTTAGTGGATAACTGCATGGTAGATAGTGGGGCTAGTAGTTTAGTCATGCCAAAGAATATTATAGACCTTTTACGTATAAAATACCAGCAACTAGAAAAGGGAGTGCTTTAGTTAGATGGGACTGTAGTTAATACTTTAGGGGTGATTAAGGACTTGAGTTTAACTCTACACACTTGTCCAAATTTATCAATCCCTCAAGATGTGTTTGTGATAGATTTACCCCCATAGTTTTCTTTGTGCTTATCTAGAGACTTCACTGCTAAGATGAGGGTATATTTGTCATCTGATTCGTCCCATATGCTATTCAAGACTAGGTATGGTACCAAAGTGACCATAAAATATGAATCATTTTCTAAAGATCACATTGAGCCTTACATGCCTAGTACTATTAATGTAAGTTGTGTTACTTTTTAGGATAGTGAATATGCTAAAGCTCAAGAGATTCAAGCTATGAGTATACCAAAGGTGCTCTTAAATGCTTGGGAAATAGAGAATGTAGTTGATAATTCAAATAAATATATTTAGGATGTTGGTTTGGGCAATTATGTGCTATATGAGCTCGGAGGAGAGATGCCTAACCTTGAGAAGTAGGTAGAGAACCTAGTTGAATAACAAGATGGGTTGTGGAAGATGTTTTTTGATGGTTCCCATAGAAAAAATGGAGTTTGTGGGGGTGCAATATTTATATCATCACAAGGTGAGAATTACGTTTTATCTTTTTTTTTTTCTTTCTCCTATACTAACAATACTGTTGAATATGAAGATCTAATTCAAGGCCTAGAGTGGGGAAGGAAAAGGAGGATTAGCTACCTTCTAGTGTTTGGGGATAGTGAGGTGGTTGTCAATCATATGAGAGGGTTGAATGTCACTAAGAATGATAGGTTGAAGTTCTATAAACACAGAGTTTGGGATGCAATTGAATAATTTCATGCCTTTAACATTATTTCTGTTCCTAGAAAGGAAAATCAACATTTAGATAAATTAGCTACAATTGGTGCACAGTTTGACATTCTTGATTTAGTTAGAAATCATAATGTGTCGATGTATAATAAGGTTATAGTGAGACCTTTAGTACTTGATAATGATACTAACTGGCAAGTGTTTGAGAATGATGAGAAGATTATGAGTTTTCTACTATAGGAGGATTAGTTTTCTATAACTAATCAGGATAAGTTAAAACAAGATTTGGATGATCAAGTCATTTAGAAAAGAACTAACAAGATGCCCAAGGTTCTTGTGACCTTGGAATCCATATTCAACACAAATGATCAGTTGATTAAGAACAAAACTGATATGCAGATCAATGAGAAACACTATGAATAGCTTGAAAGATTCAAAGGTAAATTGTTGAAACTTGGTAATATTTACTCTCCTAAAGAGAGACAAGCTTTTATTGATTTATGTAAAGATTATCAAGATGTTTTTACTTGGGAATACTCAGATTTAAAGGGATATGATCCTCAGATATCCCAACACACTATTGACTTGGAGTCAAATGTGAAGCCTTTTTGGCAAAAGAAAAGGCCTTTAAATCTGATGTTAGAACCACTTATGGTTAAAGACTTAACCATGTTAATAGAAGGAAACATAATTTACCCAATCAAACACACCTCTTGGGTCTCAAATCTGGTTCCTATGAGGAAGAAGAAAGGGGAAATTAGATTGTGTGTTGATTTTAGAGATTTAAATAGGGCCACTTTGAAGGATCGTTACCCTCTGCCATCAATGGAACATATCTTACAAGTAGTGGTATGTTCTGAGAGGTTTTTACTTCTTGGTGGGTATTCTAGATATAATCAAGTGTAGGTCAAAGAATATGACCAGCATAAGACAACATTCACCACAAAGTGGGGCACAATGGCCTATAAAAGAATATCTTTTAGACTTTCAAATGGTGGCTCAACTTTTTAGAGAGCCATGGATATGGCCTTTAAGGGCCTAGTGTATAAACTTGTGCTTTTCTATTTGGATTATATTATTATTTTTTCAAGGGATGCCAATGCACATTTGTTGCATTTGAGACAACTTTTTGAAAGATGTGGGGATTATGGTATATCCCTTAACCCAAAAAAGTGCATCATTTTTGTTCATGAAGGTAAGAAATTGGGACATATTGTCTCAAAACAAGGTATAATCGTTGACCCAGAGAGAGTTAAGGCAATTCTAGAACTGCCTTTGCCTAATCCTAAAAAGGGGCTGCAAAGCTTTATTGGCAGAATTAATTTTGTTAGGAGGTTTATTCCATATATTTCTAACCTCTTAAGGCCTTTGACTACAATATTGAAGAAAAATCTTGTTTACATCTGGACGAAGGAGGCAAAAAACATCTTTCAAGCTATTAAGGAGGCTTTAGCAACATCTCCAACCTTGGTGAGCCTATATTTCTGAAAGGAATTTATCCTTTGTGCATATGGAGGTATGGATACCATTTTTGCAATTCTTGTACATCAGAATAATGAGGGCTTTGAGAATCCCATTGCACTCTTTAGTCAAGGTTTGGCAGAATATGAAGAGAGGTATAGGTTCATTGAGAGACATGTACTTTCTATAATACAAAGTTTGAAGAAATTTAAATATCTAGTCTCTACCATATTTATGAAATTTGGAGTTGTGGTAGTAAGATCAGAGGGAGAGAAAGAGGTAGTTTTAGTCTCAATCACGTTAGAGGTATGAGAGGGTAAAGGACTAGTGAAAATATTAATATTTTGATTAGGAGGAGCCATTGATTTGTTTCCCTTATCATTCACACCTGCCACAAATATAATATTATTATCAATAAAGTCTTGAATCTTGCTTTTTAAAGCAAAACATTTTTTAGTATCATGACCAGGTTGATGATGAAATTGACAAAAAAAATTATTATCAAAGTAAGGTGAGGCTGCCTTAGAAGGGTCAACTGGTTTTATCAAAGGAAGTTAGATAACATTTCTTGGTAACAACTGAGAAATAATACTATGTAAAGATTCATTCAAAGGAGTAAATTGTCTTTCTCATTTGAATTTTTTTGAAATAGGAGGCACACCAATTGTAGCATTCAAATTGTTGTTTTTGATGGTGTCATTTAATTTGATGAATCCTTTTCTTGGTTTGAACTTCGCAAATGGTTGTTGATAATTGTGAAGTATTGCACACAACTGCAGAAAGGAAGTATACTCAACAAGCATAATTTTGTCCCTAATGTCTTTTGTAAATTAGAAATGAAAATTCTGTGAATATCACTATCAGGAACTTGAAAAGAAATTTGAGAAAACAAACTCATATATCTACCAATGAAATCAGTTTCTTTTTCTTTAATACCTTGTTTACAATGCATTAAATCAGTGAAAGTGATTTTAAGACCTATGTTGTTCTAAAATTGTTGAATAAAAGAATTTACTAATTTTTGAAAAGAAGTAATAGAATAGGAAGGAAACGAGCAATACCATTTTAAAGCCTTATCTCTTAGTGTTCTAGTAAACAATTTGGGAAGCAATCTTTGATCATAAGCAAAGTCAATACACAAAGTTTGGAGTGTCTTAACATGTGTTAAAAGGATCACCTTTTCCATTATAGAATTCCAATTGAGGGACTTCAACATGTTTACGAGGGACAACTCTAATAATATCAAGAGAAAGTTGGTTTGCAACATCAAATGCTCGCACACTAAACTTCGATTGACTCATAGAAGCGATTTGTTGTTGCAATGATGACAAACTTTGAGCAAGGTTATTAATTGTTTCTTCGGTTGAGGAATTTGTGTTAGACATGTTTGATTGAGAAGGTGGTGTGATGTTTTTGAAATAAGGCATTGATGGAGAATAAGGTGGAGGAACACTATGGTAATTAGGCATAGGTGATGATTGAGTAGGAAATGGAACACTAAAAGGAGGGATATAATGATTGGATGAATTGCCCCCTTGTGTCACATTGATTAGTTGTGAGAAAAGTGTAATACTTATTGAAGGCATAGATAAATATGGAGGATTAATTGAAGAAGAGGGATTTCCCCCATGACTAATAGTTGTACGTACGACATTTTAAGTTGATGTAGCCATGATGTTTGAAGTGAAAGTTGAGATGCTATTCATTGAAGTGGTCAAAGGAATAGAATGAATTATTTGTGTAGAAGGTTGTGAATAACCTAAGTTCTCGATACAACTCTTTATAGGCATGAAATTAGAATCAACAATATGAGAAATGCCATGCAATATATCAATTCCATTCTTATCACTTTTAATTATGTGCTTTAGACTTTAAATTAATGGAAGAGCTTCACTATTAGGGTATTCTTGGGACATCCATTGTTGAAAGTTGTCAATTTAAATTGTCCAATTTTGAAAGTTGATCTATGGATATTCTAGTGAAAGTTTCTTCTTCATCATTGGAATTATCAATTGGGTAGATAGGGATGTTATTACGATGGGAAGAATTAGAATTATCCTCATTGAAGAAGTCACCCAAATTAGGCACCATCTCTGAGGGAATTAAACCTTGAGAAGCCTTAATTCTAATGCTTTGTCTAACAAGGATAGTATAGGTAGGAATAATAGTGGTAAAACTCATGCTTTAGAGGGAAATTTTGAATTTTGAATTTTGGGAACAAAGTTTACAAAATTGAATGATGCAAAATTCAAGAAAATGATGATTATACAATTTGAAATTTGTGAAAAGAGGAAAATGACACAATCTCCAAGAAAATTTATGATAAAAAAAATTGAAATTCTAAAATTAGGGCCAATGAGACACCACTTAATTTTAAAATTGATAGAATTAGTATTATTAAAATCAGGGCAGATTATAATTAACCACTTAATTTAAATGTTTCCTTGAAAGTTGTGATGTTGAAATTGGGAACTGTTTTTTATTTTAGTGGGATAAAAAATGGACAAAATTAGCCAACTTTTTGGATCTAAGCAATTAAATATAGTCATAACAGTCTCTCAAATTTTCAGGAAGAAAGCCAAGGACCAGGTTGAAAGTGTACCTGGTCCATCCAACTTTGTTGGAATTTTTTAGGGATGAAAGTTACGATAATTTTAAAGCTAACCTCAAAAAATTGATTGATTTTACGATCTTTAGGTAGGAGAAGTTAAGGTTTGAATTTCAAAATAGGACCTTATTAGGGTTTTGAAAAAGATAAGAAATTGAATTGCAAATTTGAAAAAGGTCAAACCTAATGTATAGGGTCACCTTGAATAATATTTAGAAAACTGAAACTGATATAAATTTGCACAAAATCCAAGTGAATTTGAAAATTAGGGTTGTAAGACCTAACCACTGAATTTTAAAATTTTGAATTTTGGAAAAGGAAGGGAAAATGAAAATTTGAACTTTAGGCAAGAGGACAAGTATGAAAAATAGTTCCAAATCTGAAAATTAAATGTAACTACAATTTTTGCACAAGTTCAAGTTGGTTTTTGAAAATTAGTGTTTTGACAATTAACCACTTGATTTTGTAAATTTGATTTACAAATTGAACAAGACAATGAGGAAATGGAAATTTCAGATATAAAAGAATAAATAACAATTTTTCCAAAACACAAGTTCAATTTTAATTATAACAACCAGGGTTTTGAATGAATTAACCACTAATTTTTGCAAGAAAATTAAACTTGTAAGTGAAAAATATGCAATAATTTTGAATGTAAATCATGTAAGATGTCGAGCTAACCAAAATGTAATATGGATAAAAGGTGATGAGGAGATCAAGTGGAAAGCTTCACCCTCCTCAAGAAAAGAGTAAGAGTTTCATAAAGGATTCTCTTCAACCTCTTATGCACATTACATTTAAAAGAGGGGGGATGAATTCACTAGATCCAACCTCAATAGAAAGAGATTGAATGCCAAATGAATTGACAAAATACCCCTCTTTTAGAATGGATAAGTTGAATTAAGCGATTTAAGACTAAGTTTAAAGATGACAAGGAAATGATTATAACTTGAGATAGATATGCAAGATGAAGTTGTGCATCTAGAATTAGCAATAAGATGTTGAGATGAAGCTTCCCTACAAATTTGAGCAAAAGTTTTTGGGATCGGGTTGAAAGTGTACTTGGTCCTCCAAAAAATTCGTGTGCCAAAAAGGGTTTTTTTGCCTCTGAAAATGAAGTCTAAATCTATAATTACAATTGCACACCTGCAACCTACACACAATATTGGAGTTGAGAAATACAACACCATAGGAGCCCAAATGATCTCTGCAAGCTGAAAAACCTGTTACAAGGAGAAGCAAGGAAGCAAATCACAAAAGGAAAGAATACACAGGAAAAATATGCTCCAAAAAATGAGAGCTCAATATTCACAAAATGTGTATTGTCAATAATAATCCTTCTTCATACAATGAAAATAATAAACTCAACCTTTAATAGGTCAAGAAACCCTAAAAGGGAAAACCTAGGTTTGCACATAATAATTAATTAAAATAATTAATTATATGCACCTAAAGTTAGCTTAAGTGTAAAAGAGATAAAGGGAACTTAAATAATTAAAAAAATATTATTTAATTAATCAAGTAAATACCTGAATACTCTAACACCCCCACTTAAGCTAGACTTAGGGAGAAGCTAAAACCTAGAACAACTACTGAAAGCATGAAAGATGGGTCTTGGCAATAAGGCCTGATCAGGTACCCAACTACAATGAAATCTCTATGAACTGGAGAAATAGAGAAAACCACATGGGAACAAAACTCTACTCCAAAAAGAGATGGAAAAGAACACCACTGAAGCATGAAGAACCTCCAAACTTTGTCGAAGAATAACTGCTGATCTGAAGAATCTCCACTGAAAGAGAACATGACCAGGTAGAGAAGACTATAATCCGTATGAGTGCCCTCAAATGACACTACTTGAATCAAAAAGAAAACAAGGCAAACAACAAAAATTAAAGATACATATGGGATGAAAATACCAAAGCCTGAAGAGCTGATCAATCGAACCATAGAAGCAGTAGAACCAACAGGATAAACCTCCCCATAATGCGGAAGAGGGAGAGGGATAGGAACACTGAAAAGAACAACCAAGAAGAACTGCATGACGAAGAACCAGGAACATCAACTGTGCTAAGACAAGTACATGGTGTCATGGAAGGAACACTCCTATGACACACATCATGAGGCAAATTTCATGGAAGGAGCACTCACTGGACAAAGGAAGATGGCAAACAATAGGCAAACATCAACCCCCCCATGGCACTTTATCAATAGTGCATGTTCAACAAGGCACAAGATGGAGAAAAATACATGGTGTTGTGGAAGGAACACTCACTTGACACACAACATTTGGTGAATGTCATGGAAGGAACACTCACCTGACAAAGGTGGATGGCAAACAACAAGCAAACATCAACCACCTCATGGCACTTTATCAAGAATGCATGTACAACAAGGCACAAGATGTGCATGATCCCAAGTAAACAATGCATGATGGCACTTTATCTCAGTGCGTTTGCATAAATACAAGCTACAATGATAAAAATACTAGAAATAGAAACGAGAACCAAAATAGAGACATCCTACCCAGAGAAGAGATACCGGGACCTGAAAAAACCAAGATATCCACTAGAGCGCTAAAAAGCAAAAAATTGAATAAAATATTCCTCGAGCAGAATCTAGAAATAAAACTTAGATGGCTAGAAAATACACAGCACATGCTTTCCAAAACTATAAACTTTTCAAAAAATGAAGGTCGGATGCTCATTCTATGGCTCTCGAAGTGCAAAAACAAGACCCCACTTTGATTGGGAAAAAATATAGTCAAATAGAAAAATTAGAAAACATTACCAACACCATGAGGTCTATCTCGGAACCATCTTTCCGACACCTATTCGTTCACCAAAATCCGACTTCGGATGCACAATCTAGGCCCAAAAAACCAACCCCCTCTCAAAAAAGACTAGAGAGGAGGAGGTGGAGGAGGTGCGGCCCGGGCTAAGTGGAGCGTTGTCCGGGTGGAGCTGGCAGTAGTGGTCGGGCAAAGGTGGCATGACCCAAGCTGAGCGGAGCTTGGTGGGGCAGCCGGAAGGGATGGTCGGCGGTCGGGCAGGGGCTGCTGGGGTGGCGGACGGCAGGCGGTGGCCGGAGCGTAGGGAGGCCGGCGACCGGCGGGGCCAGGGGCCGGACTGACAGGTCCAGTTGCCGTATGGCAGTAGGACTGTCAGTCCAATACCCTGCATAATGCAGAAACCCCCAAATTTTTTTATTTTTATTTTTCGTTTTTTTTTTAAAATACAATTATCGCCTTTTGATTTTTTTTTAATTTTTTTTTCCAAAAATATCAAAATCCAGCTTGCATGCCGTAAAGACAAAATATTTATTTATTTTTGAAATTTTTTTCTCGATCTATGTGCTAGGGCCGTACGACTTGGATCTGAGAATAAAATACTCCCAGAGGCTCAGGAACCAAAATAGGTTGAATTTGATATGACCATAGAGGTTTTTGGGCCTTTTGAGCATGATGGTGAGGTCCATTTAGGTCCAAAGTTCTCAAAAAAAGGGTCAAACCCTAGGTACATAAAAAAAAATTTGAAACCCCATATCTGCTTCCAATAAAATAATTCTCAAAACAAGGACAGGTAGCTGCAAATCTGATGCTTTGATACCATATTGGAGCTGAGAAATACAACACTATAGGAACCCAAATGATCTCTGTAAGCTGAAAAACCTGTTACAAGGAGAAGCAAGGAAGCAAATCACAAAAGGAAAGAATACACAGGAAAAATATGCTCCAAAAAATGAGAGCTCAATATTCACAAAATGTGTATTGTCAATAATAATCCTTCTTCATATAATGAAAAGAATAAACTCAACCTTTAATAGGTCAAGAAACCCTAAAAGGGAAAACCTAGGTTTGCACATAATAATTAATTAAAATCATTAATTATATGCACCTAAAGTTAGCTTAAGTATAAAAGAGATAAAGGGAACTTAAATAATTAAACAAATATTATTTAATTAATCAAGTAAATACCCGAATACTCTAACACACAGAAGAGAGAGAAAATGTTGCTGGGATTGGGGGTTTGCCATCAGGTCAAACCCCGGTTTGTAATTAACCAAATGATAGAAAATACTTTCAAGTAAATGAAAAAAAATGTCTAAAGTGGAATTAATCTAAAGAGAGGATGCAATTGAAGTGTTGATAGAGTTGTCTAAAAGGATATGTGAAATTGAATGCTTTGAATGTTGAAAGAGATATCCATTTTAATGGTTGAGTCATTGACTTGAATGCAACATCTAGCCTTGAAAGGAGACTTGAGATGCTCAATTATTGAAAGGAATGCTTGGATGCTTGAATGCTTTATTTTTCTTGTGGTTGATTTCGCTTATCATCAACTTACTTGTTGTCAATAGGAGTGGAAAATGCTCCTTGTATACTTGCCAATTAGGGTTTGTAACTGATTTTTTTGTCTTAGGCCAACAAACGAAAACCTTTTCCCACTCATGATTGACAAGTATAATGTAAGGTTTAGGGAAAGGGGGCCCAAAATAGGGAAAGGATGGGGGCACCACAGCCATGTCCTATGGGGGATAGGGGCGCCATGACCCTATCCTGCCCTAGTTTAGTACAGAAAGTAGGAACATGTAGTGTGAGGTGCAAGGAAACGCATAGGTTAGGAGGTATGAGCATGTCTCAAGTCTCGAGTAACTCTTTGGGATTCCTTCAGCATTGTTAAGACCCAAATATGGTCAAAATTTGCAAGGTCGCAATTTTGTGATGCTACACCACCCAAAGTAGAATTGATCATTAGAGAATACACAATATTAGCACAATAAACCAGTAAAAGAAACTTGCCACCAAAAAAACTAGAATGAACAAGCTTGCATAGGTCAGAGAGGAGAAACCAACTACTACCAAAAAGAGAGAAGAAAAGGCAAACATGAAAAATGCCAAGATAATCCAAAACAAGGATAAAAAACCCAATCTAGGTGCCTAGAAATAAAAGTGTGTAGGTTCATCAAAGATCTTCCTATCATCACCAAAAAATTGGAACCCTTGGCCATGAAACACCACAAAAATTGACAGCCATCCAATTATGACAACCATGGGATCAGAAAAAACCCAAACCCAAGAAGCAAAGGAAATAAAAAACTCAAATCCATACACCACAATGGGAACATCCAAGACAAAAATAATCCAAAAAAATAGATCTCTAAGTCAAAAAAATCACAAAAAATAGCCTCCTACTCAAACAATTCCCATCTTGCCTCTAGCTCATGCAGGTCATAGAGGAGAAACAATGAGTTTCCATAGAAAAATAAGCAATACCAAACATGAAAAGGACATGAAAAGCCAAAGATGGAACACATAATCTCAAGCTAGGAGCTATGAAATAAAAGGGAATAAGATCATCAAAGAACCTACTAACCAACCCAAAAAGAATCAAACCCTTTGCCACCTTACAGAACAAGAGCTAGTATCCATCCAAATATAACTACCAAGGCATAAGAAATAATACTAATCATGGAAGAAAATCTCACTAAAAACACAAAAACTATCTTACCATAGCCAACAGGGGGTCACCAAGGCTAGAAACAAGAGCTATGGATTAGGAAAAATCCCATACTCTACAAAGGCAATAGAGACAAAAAAAACTTATCAAAGCAACATAAACTCCATGGATAAAGTAAAAAGTTGAGAAATTCATGAAGGACTAAAGCACACACCATCATCTCCCTCAACACCAAACTAGAAAGCAACCCTTCACAATACAAAGAGCATGACTAGATAAAAGAAGTCCCTACCACAATAGTGTTGAGACCAAATTCTGTCAAACAGAAAACACTAGCTCCAGATGGATCCACTGTCTTGCTAACCATTTCTCTTAGTGAGAATAGGGAATCAATAATAGAGAGAGTGGTCAATCTAATATGAGCCACAACCTATATTGGGATGGTCGTACCCAAAAAATAGACTCCATCCATAACAAAGGCAAAAGAAAAAACAATTGTTAGAGACAAACAGCCCAAACAATAGCCTTAGCCACAATTGGATCATCTTCGTCATCATCATCACCATATTTTGTAGCATATCCCTCTCTACAAACCCTCCCTTCACTGCCTCTATCTCCTCCCTCACGTTTTGTTTAGTCTTTTATGTGTTATTAAAAATGTTACTATATCATAAAAAATAAAATAATATTAAATTACTAAAATTATTTATTTTCATTAAATTTTAGTAATTTTGAATGTTTATGTATTAATGGTATAAATATACAAAATTATAATTAAAATATATCTCAAATATCTATCTTATATATTAAACTCTATGAAATTTATCTCTGTATCTATATCTAAAACTGGAAGACAGTTATGTTAACAATTAATATAATTATGAAAAATATATGTTTGAATTACAAAATTATTCAATTAAAATAATTAATAGATTTATTTAATAATAATTAAAATCAATTTTCCTCAAATATTTGTTTCTTACTGATAAAGATGGCTCTACGTGTGCGTGGGTGTTGAGTTAGGGCCAATGTTCCCTAGCCTATGTCCTATGCTCTTCTTGCTTCATTCCAGGGGGGCCTTTCCTACTTGTTGGGGTCGATTTTTGCTTGCCGGTGGTTGGGTTTTTTGGGTTGTCGCAGGGTTGTTTTTGCAACCCTTTTCTGTTTCTTCTCCTCTAGGTTTCCATTGGGGTGTGTGGGGTTTGGGGGTTGGGTGTTTTACCCCTCTTCTTTTTCTTATTTTCGTATTTTCTCGGGATCCATGGAGAATAGAGGATTATCCTCTTCTTAGATGGTCTCTGGAGATCTAGATATGGCAGATCCATCTCATTTGATGCATGCATGTAGAAAGGAACACATTGATCATTCCCAATCAGGGGAAAGCATTTCTTCTTTGAAAGAGCCTTTTTGCATGAAAAAGGTGAATGGTTGTTTGGAGAGATCCCAAGATCATCTAGTTCTAGTTATTGAACTTGAGCAAATTTCAGAGGATGTTGAATATTGGTGCAATCATACTCTCATGTATCGATCTTTGCCTCTCTATATCTTTTTTAGAATCTTGGGCATGCCATGTCTGGAATATGGAAGGAAACATGAAGTTACTTATGGCAGCCAATAACTATTTTCTGGTTATTTTTTCCAACCTAGCAGACATGAACAAGGCTTTTGAGGGTGCCCCTTATTTTTTCAACTAGGTGGGACTCTTTATCAAACCTTGGCATATTGCCTTTAATTATGTTGAGGATATTCCCTCTTGTGTGCCCATGTGGATTCGATTATCGAGGATTCTGTTGGAATTTTGGAGAGAAGAAATTCTTCACTCAATCTCACTGCTTCTTGGGAAACCTATGGGTTCGACTTCACAAAATCAAGATAGAAAGGTATTTTCCTATACTCGTATATGTGTAGAAGTTGATTTAAATAATCCTTTGCCATACTCTATGGAAATTTTTTTAGGGACATCTTCTTGGATCCAACAGTTAGACTATGAGACCCTACCATTTAGATGCAGAATTTGTCATGAATATGGTCATTTACAGCATAGATGTCCCAGAAATAAATCTTCTAAACTAGCTATTTTCGATTGTCCTCACTTTGTTCTGGGGGAAGATAAGGGGAAAACCCTTATTCCTAATGGTCCTGCTAATAAAGATGGCTTTATTCCTATGAAACCTCAAAATAAAGACAAGGGAGAGAAGAGAACCTAGTTGGATAGGAAAAATGATGTCACCCTAAATATGTTTGAGGTTCTAGAGGTTGGTGTAAGAGGAAGGAGTTCTAGTTGAAATGTCCTTGGGTGCCCAATTTCAGCATGAGGTGCTCGATGGAGATTCCAAGAAAGAGGGTCGGGCCCTATCTTTTGAGAATCAACAAGATGTTCAAATGGTTATGGATTTGCCTTCCCATGTTCTTAACAACAGAGATCTTAGTGAGTCATAGGTCCCTGAAGGTGCAGTGTTCATGGCGTCTACTCCTCCTTCCACTATAGTGGCCTCAGGTTCAGTGAAGAGTAACAAATCCCCACTTGTTTTAGGCTTGTAGAAGAAGATCCTCAAAAAGGGTTCTTGAGACAAACCTTTAAGGAGTGGATGAAAAAAGGATCAAGAAAAGGTTAAGCTTATTGGTGATACTTTGGTTGAGTCAGGGTTTGTGAAGCCCATTGATTCCCACTACTCTCAACCATGTAAATGATTGTGCTCTCTTGTAATGTAAGGGGGTTGAACAACATTCCTAGACAAAAGGTTGTTCACAGATTAATTGACTCTTGAGTCTCCTGATGTTGTTTTTATTTAGGAAACCAAGCTTTCAGTGGATGGTTTGGCCAGTTGTTCTTTGCATGTCTATGTTAGGCCCAATATGGAAAGCTAATGTACTGAGATGGGAGGGGTGAATTAGTACTCCAAAACTTTTCTTCAATAATAACCTTACTATTATGCATAAATAGAATAGTGCAGTAACATAAAATAAAGTTAAAACAAATAGATAACAATCATACATGATTCACTCCATAACACATATATTTTGGTCACGTAGAAACTCTTGGTTAGAGAGAAAAACTATGGTGGGGATGGCACCCACAACTTCACTACTGCAATAATAAATATTTCTCGATTAGAGATACATTTATCTATTTCTGATAGCTTACCCTGTTAGGAGTAACAAGATCTGTTAGATCTACCTTACTAAAGGATTTCACAACACTATATAAATGTTGCACCTGGTTAGAGGATTTACAATTTATAGACTTGGTTAGAGTCTTTTACCATGTTAAAGGTATCTCTTTCAACTTCAAAATATTACAATAAGACTTTACAAATATCTACAACTTTACATCTGAAATGTTATAGGAGATTCTATATGCTCAGAATAAGATTACCTAGCTTGTAGCATACCTCAGTAACCCATATTATAACTTGGTAAACCCTTTTATTTACTTTGTTCTTTGACTATTCACTGATAACCTTCTCGGTGACCTCTCTGTGTCTCTATAACAGTCTTCCTTCATACATACACACACATTCATTTCTCTCTTCCAATGCTGTATAAATAGATCTCTTACAGTGGTGATCTAATTCATTGCTTTGATCCTTACAATAAGATTCCTCGAATGAATAAATAAACAAAATATTTCATTGGTTAGATTGACCTTGCAATCATACATAATCTTCTAGTGCAATTTCCAATGTAATAATGGTTAGATGTGCCTCGATCTTGTAACACGTTTTCATGTGCATGTCCAGGCTCAATGTATCTGGTAAAACATTTCACTTGGTGAATATCAACTCGGTGAGTTAACTTTACTGCTCGGTAGCCATGAAACAATACTCGGTAAACAGCTCAGTGAATATTGTGTTATGTGACTGCTTTCTTCTATAACCGACTAGACTATTCATACCGACTTCTCTGTGTGTACCGACTACATGATTTGGTAATACTAACTGACTAGAATATATAGTATGACTTTTAATATAAAACTAATGGCAATTTGATAAGTAGTAAAAGTTTGGCCCCAGGGCCTTTGGCAGGTAGTGAGCTCTCATGGTATTTTAGGGGGGGTTTCTTTCTTCTGGAACTCTTGGAAAGTTTCCCCTTTGTGGTGGTTTTCTAGAAGGCCTTCCATTTCTATGGTCACTTCTAGCTTTGAGACTGGAGAAAGATGCCTCTTCTCTAATATTTATGCTCCTACTAATCTTTTGGGTAAGTCTCATCTTTGGGTTCACATCAGTCTTTTCCAGGTTTAGGATCCATTTCTCCCCTTGATTTTGGCTAGAGATTTTAATGCCATTACTAGTTTGGAGGAAAAGCGAGGTGGGTTATTCAGGCTTGATCCTTCTTCAAATTTACTTAGATATAATATTGGTCTCTTGAATCTCATTGATGTGAAGCCAATGTCTTTACATGGAAAAATAGGAGGAGTGGAGTTGAGGCTATCTCTAAAAGGCTTGATAGATTTTTGGTTTCTTTCCATTGGGTGCATGATAGGTGGTCCACCAGTTCATAAATTCTTGATTGGAGGGGTTCTAATCATTGGCCTATTAAGATTTCTATTACATCTTTTAGAACATCCAAAAATCCCTCTTTCAAATTTCAATTGATGTGGCTTCGTTATCAATCAGTGATGGATCTTATGGTTGATTGTGTTGCTATTTTGGATATGTTAATATGGTTTTGTCATTGATGTCAACACTTATAAACTCTGACAATATTCACTGGCAAGCAAGTGACTTATGCACAGTCACCGGTATTCTATCAAGCGGTAGGATATATTATTTACAGGCACTTGGAATGACATGAAGAACACTTGGTTATGTTGAAGACATCATTTGGACACTTTGTCTTGGATAATTGTTCGTTGGTATATTCGAGTTTGCATATTTTCTATTACTGGCAAATAGGTCCAGAATAAGCACTCATAGACTTATCTATTCCAAATCAACACGACACATTTTGGAGATGATTTAATAATGTTGTAAATGCATTAAGTCGACATGTTGAATCAGATATTGCATCAGTTAATGATTTGTAAATTACTTTTATTGTAATATCTTTTAGAGCCAACCTACTAAAATTGGTCTTAAGTTATGGTATATATGTAAGATCTTATTTGTAAGATCGGATGTGGAATGTGAAATAGAAGTGTGTGAAGGTATATGTGAGATTAACCAGAGCTATACACGCAGACATCATCTGAAGGTTGAAGGAAGGTATTTGTGAAGACAATCAGAACTACACCGGTACTAAATCCAGCATATGAAGATGCTATTTTGAGTAGTACATCATCATTGGATTTAACCATCCAATTGTAGTCAGTGTGACTCCCATTTGTGTTTGAGCAGTGAGCTCTAGGTGTTTGGCCTTTCTGCATGTGCAGACCCCATTTGTATACACATACTATTTGTAGTAGTATCATTTGATTGTGGGTAGGGTTTCCCACCGTAGTTTTTCCCCTTATAGGGTTTCCATGTACAAACATTGGTGTTATGTGTTGTGGATGTTATTGTCTTTCTGTTTCATGCATTAATCTTTATTGGTACAACAATTAATTGACAAACTGTCTACCGACATAAAGTTTGGTTTACCGGTATTATGCATTAAGTTTGGTTAAGTTGTTTTTGGTTTAAATTTATTAGACAACTGATTCATGCCCCTATCAGTTGTCTCCGAGACCTAACAATTGGTATCAGAGCCTAGTCCTCTTTTTGTAGAAGTTTAACATCTTGAGGAGATCCAATGTCTACTAACTATTTCAGGAAGGACAGTTTGAAACTCGATGGAACCAACTATGGAATATGGAAGATCAGGATGGAGACACATATAATTTGTATTAGGAAGGACATTTGGGATGTTCAATTAAATGGTTATACTATAGTTGTTCAAGGTCAACCTGCTCCAGCTAACTTGGCTAAAGATGAAGAAAATGATTGGAAGGCAAGAGAAGCACTTTTGAGCACATTATCAGATCAGGAAATTATAGGATTATCAGATAGATCTACTGCTAAATCTATTTGGAACCATTTGGAAAAATTGTATGAAGGAGATTCCACAGTCAAAGTTGCAAAACATGAAAGCTTCCGAGTTAGGTTTGAAATTATAAAAATGGAAGAAGATGAAAGGATTTGTGCTTTTGTGGAAATATTAATGAAAGTGTTTTGGGTATTAAATTTTGTGGAGGAACCTCATGTGAAAGTGAAATGTTTCAAAAGTTTTAAGAGGATTGCCACCCGCATACAAAATGAAAGTTACTATTATAAATGAACTGAGAACAATGCCTAGTGCATCAGTAACTAGGGATACATTGATTGGAAAACTTTCAGCTTTTGAAATTGAGTAATTTTGTCTTGTTGCTACTATAAAGACAGATTTATCTTTTAAGGCATCAACTTCATCTACACCATCATTTGACAAATCTGATTGTAAAGCCTTTTATGCAAGAGAACTTGAAGAAAGTAGGAGAGAAAATGAAGAGCTTGAAGAACTTGAAGCACTATTTGCAAGGAAAATGCCTATAGGTCTAGTTGGAAGTAAGTATGAAGGTAAAGCACCCTTTAAATGTTTCAACTATAATACAATTCATCATATGACTTTAAGATGTCCTGAAAGACATGCAAGATTAAGAGAAGAAGCTAGAAGAACATATAAGGCTAATGCTGAATATCAGAGATACAGATTTAAGAAGAATAAGGACAAATCTTGTTATCTTGCTAATGAAGGAGTCACTGATGATTCTGATGAGGATTCGACAGACAATGGATGGGTCTTTGTTTCTTTAATAGAAGATAAACCATCACCTACTGTGCAACCGGTAGAACAGGCCCTAGCAGCTAAAGTTGAAGTTAAGGATGAATGGATCATTGATTCAGGATGTTCACATCACATGACTGGAGATAAGAGTAAGTTCTTATCCTTTTAGGAATACAATGAAGGTCTAGTAAGA
The DNA here is from genome assembly GCF_030272615.1 of Cryptomeria japonica. Classification (NCBI taxonomy): domain Eukaryota; kingdom Viridiplantae; phylum Streptophyta; class Pinopsida; order Cupressales; family Cupressaceae; genus Cryptomeria; species Cryptomeria japonica. The sequence continues at coordinate 130,700,464 of NC_081407.1, read as the reverse complement.
TTTGGAGATGATAGAGCTTGTTCAATCAAAGGTAAAGGTACAATATCTTTTGATGGTAAGAATAATACTAACAATGTTTACTATGTTGAAGGTTTAAAGCATAATCTACTGAGTGTTGGCCAACTAGTTGAAAAAGGATTTCAGTTACAGTTTTGGAATGGAAAATGCAAAATCATGAACAAAACCGGCTTGGAAATTGCAACCGGTAATCAGACCAGAGGTAATATCTTTCATTTGAATAGTAATGAAAAGACATGCTTAATAACTAAGGCAGTTAGAGATTTACCTAAGATTGTTAAACCACACAATCTGGTATGTAAGGAATGTCAATTTGAAAACAAGTTAGAGAATCTTTTAAAAGTATTCCATAAAAATCCAATAATGCTCTTGACTTAATTTATATTGACCTATGTGGTCCAGCTAGAACTAAAAGCTTACAAGGTGATAGATATTTCATGCTAATCATTCATGACTATTCTAGAATGTTTTGGGTTACTTTTCTTTGAGAAAAATCAGAAGCATTTGGGAAGTTCAAACTATTCAAAGCAATGGTAGAAAATGAAACCGACAAGAAAATCAAATGTCTAAGATCAGATCAAGGAGGTGAATTCACATCTAATGAATTTAATACATTCTATGAAGTGAATGGAATCAGAAGACAACTATCAGCACCCCAGACACCATAGCAAAATGGAGTTGTAGAAAGGAAAAACAAAACTATCTTAGAAGTAGCTAGAAGTATGTTGCCTGAAGCAAATCTACCAAATGTATATTGGAGAGAAGCAGTAAGTACAACAGTCTACACATTCAACAAAGTTTACATCAAAGGACAAACTAGTAAGACCCCTCATGAACTATGGTTTGGTATTGCTCCCACTCTTAAGTATTTCAGAATATTTGGAAGTAAATGCTATATTAGAAGAGATGAGTACATTGGTAAATTTGATCCTAAAAGTGATGAAGGAATATTTCTTAGTTATTCATCTAAGAGCATGGCATATAGATGTTTTAACAAGAGATTGCAAAAAATTGTTGAGAGTACAAATGTGAAAATTGATGAACAGTTTAGAGGAATTTCAAGGTATATAGACTTTGAACCGGTAGTAGAGATTTTGGTAAATGAACCTACAGTGAATCCACCAGTACAAAATGAAGATCTAGGTACACCAGCATCATCTGAAAATTCAATAGTCACTGAGGAACAACAACAAACGAGACACCCTGGTATGTAAAACTGAATCATTCTGAAGATTAGATAATTGGTAACAAATATAAAGGAGTTACGACAAGAAGAAAATTGGAAAATGAAGAGGTATGCCTTATTTCTCAAATTGAACCATCATCAATTAATGAGGCATGTGAAGATAAACACTGGATTAAAGCTATGGAAGAAGAATTAGAACAAATAGAGAAAAATAATACATGGACATTAGTTCCCTGGCCTAAAGATAAAAATGTAATTGGAACAAAATGAGTATTTAAAAACAAACTTAATGAAGATGGTAAGGCAAGCAGAAATAAAGCAAGACTAGTGTGTAAGGGATATTCACAGAAAGAAGGAATTGATTACAATGAAACCTTTGCACCAGTAGCTAGAATTGAGGCAGTAAGATTATTCTTAGTTTTTGTAGCACACAAGAACTATAAAATATATCAGATGGATATTAAATGTGCATTTCTAAATGGAGATCTTGAAGAAGAAGTTTATATTGAGCATCCTGATGGATTTTCTTTGACAGATAATAAAGATATGGTTTGCAGGTTAAGGAAAGCTTTGTATGGATTGAAGAAAGCTCCAAGAGCTTGGTATGCTAGATTGGATAAATATCTTTTGAAGATTTGTTTTTATAAAGGTAATGATGACAATAATTTATACTATAAAGTAACAAAGGATGATATCTTGGTTATAGAAGTTTTTGTTGATGATATAATCTTTGGAGGAGAAGAAGGATTATGTGAAGACTTTTCTAAAAAGATGCAACAAGAATTTGAAATGTCTATGATTGGAGAAGTAAAATTCTTTTTAGGATTGCAGATTTCACAAACTGATAATGGTATATTCTTGAGTCAATATAAGTACTTGAAGGAGTTGTTAAAGAAATTTGGTATGGAAAACTCTAAACCGATAAGCACACCTATGACTACAACTAATAAATTATCTTTGAAGGATGAATCAAAACCTATTAATCTGACAAGATACAAATCTATGAAAGGAGGTCTACTGTATTTGACAAAAACAAGACCTGATATTATGAATGCAGTATGTATTGTTTCTAGATTTTAGAGCAATCCTAAAGAAAATCATGAATCATCAGTAAAAAGGATTTTCCAGTACTTACAAGGTACAAAAAATCTTGGCTTATGGTATCCTAGAGATGAAAACTTTGATTTATGTGCATACATAGATGCAAATTGGGCAGGAGATGTAGATGACAGAAAAAGTACCATTGGAGGAGCATTTTTTCTTGGAAACAAATTAATTTCTTGGTTGAGTAAGAAACAAAGTTGTACATCTTTATCAACAGCTGAATCAGAATATGTTGCAGCAGCAACTAACTGTACAGAGGTATTATGGCTTAAACAAATGTTGAAGGATATAAAGGTAAAATGCAAGGAACCTATAATCATCTATTATGATAACACTGTAGCAATTGATATATCTAAGATTCCAGTACTACATTCTAAAACCAAACATGGTTCTATCAAACTAAATTTTCTAAAAGAGAATGTTGAAGCAAAAGAAGTAAAACTGGTTTATGTGAATACTAAAGAGCAGATTGTAGATATTTTCACTAAACCTTTGCCTAAGGAGACTTTAGAATATCTTAGAGACCAGCTTGGGGTCATACCCCCATTGGTAGAGACTTGGACAGTTGATGCTTGTCATCAACTGACATAATTAATAGAGAAATCTTTTACTCCGGCTTTGATGAGGAAGCTACTTCTCAAGGGGAGAAGTTGATCTATTGGTATATTGGTTGGTATTTTGTATTTGAACCTGGTTTTTGTATTTTCTTTGGCATTTGAGGTCAAAGGGGGAGAGATTGATATGGAAAAATATAAGGATAACACATATTCCTAAGAGGAGAGATTGTTATTCTCTATATCTGAATCTTGATTTTTGGTTATGATCTCTTTTAGGAGATGATTGTTGGTTTTTGGTATTTGGCATTTCTATTTTGGCACTTTGATGGTTTTTCCATCTTGTGTTGCCATCAATGCCAAAGGGGGAGATTGTTGGTATTTTGGATATGTTGATATGGTTTTGTCATTGATGTTAACACTTATCAACTCTGGCAATATTCACCGGCAAGCGACTTATGCACAATCATCGGTATTCTATCCACTGACAGGATATATTATTTACAGGCACTTGGAATGACATGAAGAACACTTGGTTATGTTGAAGACATCATTTGGACATTTTATCTTGGAGAATTGTTTGTTGGTATATTCGAGTTTGCCTATTTGCTATTACCGGTAAATAGGTCCACAATAAGCACTCACAAACTTATCTATTCTAGATCAGCACAACATGTTTTGGAGATGATTTAATAATGTTGTAAATGCATTAAGTCGACATGTTGAATTAGATATTCCATCGGTTATTGATTTGTAAATTACTTTTATTCTAATATCTTTTAGATCTGACCTACTAAAATTGGTCTTAGGTTATGACATATATGTAAGATCTTATTTGTAAGATCAGATGTGGAATGCGAAATAGAAATCTGTGAAGGTATACGCGAGATTAACCAGAGCTATACACACAAACATCATCTGAAGGTTGAAGGAAGGTATTTGTGAAGATAATCAAAACTACACCAGTACTGAATCCAGCATATAAAGATGCTATTTTGAGCAGTACATCATCATTGGATTTAACCATCCAATTGTAGTTAGTGTGACTCCCATTTGTGTTTGAGCAGTGAGCTCTAGGCGGTTGGCCTTTCTGCATGTGCATACCCCATTTGTATACACATATTATCTGCAGTAGTATCATTTGATTTTGGGTAAGGTTTCCCACCGTGTTTTTTCCCCTTACAGGGTTTCCACATACAAACATTGGTGTTATGTGTTGTGAATGTTATTGTCTTTTTGTTTCATACATTAATCTTTACTGGTACTTTAATTAATCGACAAACTATCTACCGACATAAAGTTTGGTTTACCGGTATTAAGAATTAAGTTTGGTTAAGTTGTTGTTGGTTTAAATTTATTAGACAACTGATTCACCCCCCCCTCCTCTCAGTTGTCTCCAGGACCTAATAGATTGGTGGTATAAAGGGGTCCCTGCCAACGGGCGAGGTATGTACTCCTTTAGGAAGAGATTACAACATGTAAAATACAGGCTGAAGAGATGGAACGAACAATGTTTTGGGAACCTACATAGACATAATATGGCAGCTCAATCGAAGTTGGATGAGGTTACTTATCAAATTAGGGATCAAGGGATGACTGTGGAGATCAGTATGGCCGAGTCCCTTTCTTTGAAGGACTTAGAAGCATGGGAGTTGTGTGAGGAGATTTTCTGGAAACAAAACTCTCGTGTGGATTGGCTCCAAGAAGATGATAGAAACATTTCTTTTCTCATAATCCTGTTAAGGCTCGAAGGTATGGTAACTCTATTACATCTCTCATTTCTTCAGAAGGGGTTCATCTTTCATCTAAAGAAGAAATTTCTATGGAAGTTGTTAGTTTGTTTTCTAATTTGTTAAATACCAAAGAGGATCATGAAGCTATGGTGGAAGAGAGGGCCATCTTGAATTGTATTCCTCCTCTATTCTCTGTTGAAATTAATGATGATCTCTTGCGCCCCATTTTGCTGTCTGAACTTGAGGGGATTGTGTTTCAAATGAAGAAAGGCAAGGCTTTTGGCCCTGACGGGTTTCCTATTAAGTTTTTTCAAGAATTTTGGGAGATTATAAAGTATGATCTTCTAGATGTGGTTAAAGAATCTCAGAAGAATAAACAAATGCTCAAATCTAGGAATTCTACCTTGTTGGCTCTCATTCCTAAGAAGGAGCGGGCTAATAGCTTTGATCAGTACAAGCCTATTGCTTTACGTAATGTTGTCTACAAGATAATCACTAAATTGATTCTTGAACGACTCAAACCTCTCCTCTGCACTCGGTTTCTAAGGAGAAAGGTGGTTTTATTGATGAAAGATAGATCCTTGATGGATTTTTGATAGCAATGGAGGCTATTAATTCAATGGCTTCCTCTAAGGAGAAGGCTATGCTTATTAAACTTTTCATGGCCAAAGCTTATGATAGCGTGAATTGATATTTCTTACAAAAGATCCTTTTGGATTTTGGTTTTGGAGAAGAGTAGGTGAATTGGGTTCTTAGTTGTGTGACTTTTGCCTCTTTCTCAGTTCTTATTTATGGGGAACCCTCATAATTGTTTAGCACTTCGAGGGGGATTCGACAAGGGGACCATTTATCTCTTTATTTATTTATTCTCATGGCTGAAGGTCTTGGTAGATTTCTCACTTCCCAGGTGAGACATGGTCTGATTCAGGGCTGGAGTTGGAATAATTCTCTACCTCCCTACTCCCATATTCAGTTTTTGGCTGACACGGGTTTGATGGGTAGTGCCAGAATCAATGTGACAGTGAATTTTAGGAGAGCTTTGCATATCTATTGCAAAGCCTCAAGTAAGAAAATTAATGAAGATAAATCATCAATATGTTTCTTTAATACCCCTCAGCTTATTCAAAATAGGATTGCGAGGATCCTTAGATTTCAAACGGGGTCTTTTCCTTTGTTGTACCTCGGGATTCCTTTAGATTTGGAGGTTTAGTACAAAGATTTCTGGCAAAGAATTTTGGATAAATTTAGTTGGAAGGTTAATCATTGGACTTATAGGTGGTTATCCTTTGCTAGAAGAGTGAGTCTTCTAAAGACTGTGGTGCAAGCACTTCCCATTTATAGGTGTTTTGTGCAGGCTACCCACTCCAGATTTGTGAGAGAGTTCGATGCTCTTTCTCGTCAATTTATTTGGTCTAGTAGTTTTCTTTATTCTAAGTAGAGTTTAGTTAAATGGGACTCTATTTGTAGACCAAGACATGCTGGGGGTCTTAGCCTTAGATCTATTCCTTTGCTTAGCAAGTCCTTGGCAGCTAAGTTGTATTGGAGGTGGTGTAACAGTCAAGATCAAGACTGGGCCAAGATTTTAATCCATAAGTATCTCTCTAGTGCTAATGATCATGAGGTGCCTCATCTTATTTTAGTGGATAGGGGCTCTTGTATCTTGCATACGCTTAAAAAAGGTGCCCAACTTATTAAAGATGGCATTTTCTGGATTTGTAGTGAAGGCTCTAAAGCTCTTTTTTGGCAAGAATCTTGGGATGGTCACCCTCCTATTCTATCAAGTTATCCATAGCTTTAGCCTCTTTCCAACATTCTCACTGATGTTGTGTTAGGTCCCAGAGACAACTGAGAGGGGGGGGGGGCGGTGAATCAGTTGTCCAAAAAAACTTAAACCAAGAACAATTTAACCAATCTTGATGCTTAATACCGGTAAACCAAACTTTCATGCTGATACACAGTTTATCAGTTAATTGAAGTACTGGTAAAGAATAATGCATGAAACAGAAAGATAAAAGCATCCACAACACATAACACCAAAGTTTGTATGTGGAAACCCCGTAAGGAGAAAAACCATGGTGGGAAACCTTACCCACAATCAGATGATACTACTGCAGATAGTATTTGTACAAAATGGGGTTTGCACATGCAGAAAGGCCAAGCGCCTAGAGCTCACTGCTCAAACATAAATGGGAGTCACACTGACTACAATTGGATGGTTAAATCCAATCATAAATGTACTGCACAAAATAGCATCTTCATATGCTGGATTTAGTACCGGTAGAATTCTGATTGTCATCACAAATACCTTCCTTCAAACCTTAGATGATGTTTGCCTGTATAGCTCTTCTTATGTTCACATATCCCTTCTTTATTTTTCAATCCACAATCCACACTTCCACACTTCGATCTTACAAATAAGATCTTACATATATACCATAACCTAGGACCAATTTTAGTAGGTCGGCTCTAAGAAGATTTTACGATAAAGTAATTTATAAAACAATATCCGATGCAATAACCGATTCAACATGTTGGCTTAATGCATTTACAACATAATTAAATTAACTCCAAAATGCGTCATGCTGATCTAAAATAGATAAGTCTGCGAGTGCCTATTCTAGACCTATTTGTCGGTGAAAGCAAATGTGCAAACTCGATTATACCAATGAATAATTCTCGAAGACAAAGTGTCCAAACAATGTCTTCAACACAACCAAGTGTCTTTCATATAATTCCAAGTGCCTGTAAACAATATAACCTACCAGTGGATAGAATGTCAGTGTAGAGTCTGTCTATGTTGGTGTCAGGGTTTGCTTGCCGGTGAATGTTGCCAGAGTTGACAAGTTGTTGACATCAATGACAAAACCATATCAACATATCCAAAATACCAACAATCTCCCTCTTTGGCATTGATGGAAACACATGATGGAAAAACCATCAAAGTGCTAGAACATAAATGCCAAATACCAAAAACCAATCAATCTCCTTTAAAAGAGATCATAACCAGATAACAATTTTTCCAACTGAACAATCTCTCCCCCTAGGAGTAACATGTGCCATCCTTATGTTTTTCTCCTTATGTTTTTCTATATCAATCTTTCCCACTTTCACATCATATGCCAAAGATATACCAAAACCAGGTTCAAATACAAAATACCAACTAATATACCAATAGATCAACTTCTCCCCCTGAGAAGTAGCTTCATCATCAAAGCCGGAATAAAATATTTCTCTGTTAAATCTGTTGGTTGATGACAAACATCAACTGTCTAATTCTCTACCGGTGGGGGTATGACCCCAAGCTGGTCTCTAAGATATTCAAAAGTCTCCTTAGACAGAGGTTTATTGAAAATATCTGCAATCTACTCTTTAGTATTTAAATAAACCAATTTTTACTTCTTTTGCTTCAACTTTCTCCCTCAAAAAATTTAGGTTTTATAGATATATGTTTGGTTTTAGAAGGAAGTACTGGATTCTTAGATATATCAATTGCTGCAGTGTTGTCACAATAGATGATTGTAGGATCCTTGTATATTACCTTTATATCCTTTAACATTTGTTTAAGCCATATTACCTGTGTATAGTTAGTTGCTGCTGCAACATATTCTGATTCAGATGTTGATAAAGATGTACAACTTTGTTTCTTACTCAACTAAGAAATTAATATGTTTCCAAGAAAAAATGCTCCTTCGGTGGTACTTTTTTTGTCATCTACATCTCCTGCCCAATTAGCATCTGTATATTCACATAAATCAAAGTTTTCATTTCTAGGATACCATAAGCCAAGATTTTTAGTACCTTGTAAATACTGAAAAATCCTTTTTACTGCTGATTCATGATTTACTCTAGGATTACTCTGAAATCTAGAAACAATACATACTACATTCATAATATCAGGTCTTGTTTGTGTTAAATACAGTAGACCTTCTATCATAGATTTGTATCTTGTTGGATTAATAGGTTTTGATACATCTTTCAAAGATAATTTATCAGTTGTAGTCATAGGTGTGCTTACCGGTTTAGAGTTTTCCATACCAAACTTATTTAACAATTCCTTCAAGTATTTAGATTGACTCAAGAATATACCATTTTCAGTTTGTGAAATCTATAATCCTAAAAAGAATTTAACTTCTCCCATCATAGACATTTCAAATTCTTGTTGCATCTTTATAGAAAAGTCTTTACATAGTCCATTTTCTCCTCCAAAGATTATATCATCAACAAAACCTTTTGTAACCAAGATATCATCATTTGTTATTCTATAATATAAATTATTGTCAGCATTACCTTAGAAAAACCAATCTTCAAAAGATATTTATTCAATCTAGCATACCAAGCTCTTGGAGCTTGCTTCAGTCCATACAAAACTTTCCTCAACTTGCAAACCATATCTTCATTATCTATCAAAGAAAATCCATCAGCTTGCTCAATCTAAACTTCTTCAAGAATTCCGTTCAGAAATGCACATTTACTATCCATCTAATATACTTTATAGTTCTCGTGTGCTGAAAAAGCCAAGAATAATCTTATAGCCTCAAATATTACTACCAGTGCAAAGGTTTCATTGTAATCAACTCTTTCTTTTTGTGAATATCCCTTACACACTAGTCTTTCTTTATTTTTGATTATCTTACCATCTTCATTAAGTTTATTTCTAAATACCCATTTTGACCCAATTACATTTTTCTCTTTAAGCTGGGGAACTAATGTCCATGTATCATTTTTCTCTATCTGTTCCATAGCTTTAATCCAGTGTTTATCTTCACATGCCTCAATAATTCATGATGGTTCAATTTGAGAAATAAGACATACCTCTTCATTTGCCAATTTACCTCTTGTCATAACTCCTTTGAATTTGTTACCAATTATCTGATCTTCAGGATGATTCAGTCTTACATATCGGGGTGTCTTCTTTTGTTGTTCCTCAGTTACTATTGAATTTTCAGATCATAACGGTGTACCTGTATCTTCATTCTGTATAGGTGGATTCACTGTAGGTTCATTTACCAGAATCTTTGATGGCAGTTTAGAGTCTATATACCTTGAAATTCCTCTAAACTGTTCAACAATTTTCTGCAATCTCTAGTTAAAACATCTATATGCCTTACTCTTAGATGAATAACCAAGAGATATTCCTTCATCACTTCTAGGATCAAATTCACCAATGTACTCATCTCTCCTAATATAGCATTTATTTCCAAATATTCAGAAATACTTAAGAGTGGGAGTAATACCAAACCATAGTTCATGAGGGGTCTTACCGGTTTCTCCTTTGATGTCAACTTTGTTGACTGTGTAGACCATTGTACTTATTTCCTCTCTCCAATACACATGTGGTAGATTTGCTTCTTATAACATACTTCTAGCTGCCTCTAAGATAGTTCACTTTTTCCTTTCTACAACCCCATTTTGCTGTGGTGTCCGGGGTGCTTATAGTTGTCTTCTGATTCCATTTATTTCACAGAATGTATTAAATTCTTTAGATATGAATTCACCTCCTTGATCCGATCTTAGACATTTGATTTTCTTGCTGGTTTCATTTTTTACCATTGCTTTGAATAATTTTAACTTCCCAAATACTTCTAATTCCTTTATGAGAAAAGTAACCCAACACATTCTAGAATAGTCATCAATGATTAGCATGAAATATCTATCACCTTGTAAGCTTTTAGTTCTAGTTGGACCACATAGGTCAGTATGAATTAGATCAAGAGCATTATTGGATTTTTCTGGAATACTTTTAAAAGATGCTCTAACTTGTTTGCCAAATTGACATTCCTTACATACCGGATTGTGTGGTTTAACAATCTTAGGTAAATCTCTAACTACCTTAGTTGTACTAATTTTTATAATGCAATCAAAATTTATATGACAAAGTCTCTTATGCCATAGCCAACTTTCATCAATGTGTGCAATTAAGCATGTCTTTTCATTACTATTCAAATGAAAGATATTACCTCTAGTTTGATTACCGGTTGCAATTTCCAAGCTGGTTCTATTCATGATTTTGCATTTTCCATTTTTGAACTGTAATTGAAATCCCTTTTTCAACTAGTTGTCCAACACTCAGTAAATTATGCTTCAAACCTTCAACATAGTAAACATTGTCAGTATTATGCTTACCATCAAAAGATATTGTACCTTTACCTTTGATTGAACAAGCTTTATCATCTCCAAATCTTACTAGACCTCCATTATACTCCTGAAAGGATAAGAATTTACTCTTATCTCCAATCATGTGATGTGAACATCCTGAATCAATTATCCATTCATCCTTAACTTTCACTTTAGCTGCTAGAGCCTATTCTACCGGTTGAGTAGTAGGTGCCGGTTTATCTTTTGTTAAAGAAATAAAGACCCATCCATTGTCTGCTAGATCCTCCTCCTTAGCACTATTATAGGCCTTCAAGATTGTTTCCAACTTAACTTGAAGGATCTCTTTCTCTTTGGCTTCCTTTTCTGCTACTACAACATTGAATTTTGTAGTCTCTAGAACAGTGCTAGTAGCTTCCACTACCCCTATACTCTGCACTCTTTTCACCATCATCCCACCAAGGTAACTTGACCTTGGGGTGTCTTTGCTTTTCTTACTCTCATTTCTCTTGAGAGACCACATGATGAGTGCAACATTATCCTTATTCAAAGTAACCCCCTCCATGGGTTTAGTCTCCTTCCTCACTGCATCTAGCACCAGGGCATCTGCTATATCCCACTCAGGTAAAATGAGCACTCCAGCTTGTGCCACCATATCTCTCCCTTGCTCAGGGGTGATGGTTTTGAACTCCTCCATCATCTCTTGCTTTATTTCCTCTTCTACCAGGGCTGGATCTTTATTAGGCTACTCAACCTTTCTCTTTTCACTTCTACCATTATATTTATCTATGTTCTGTTTCCATATAAACTGCAAAAAGGCTTCTGATGTGACAAAATTGTTGTTAGCCAAGAAGGCAATACTTGCCTGCTTTATCTCAGGATCCCACTCCTGGAGTTTGAGTTCAGTGGTGGCAATATCCATTTCAGCAGCAAGGGGTTCTTCTGGCATTCCTTCTTCCACTTCATCATAAGTGTAAGCAATTTCCCCTAGACTACCTAGCTATAGTAGTTGCTCAGCTATTGCTTGCTCATCTCCTATATGGATAGGGGATTGGGATGGGGAATACAAAGGTGCATCCGATTGTACCTCTCTCTCTACCCTTTTCTTCTTTGGGCTCTCTTGGATGTCAATGACATCTTGTACCTTCCTCTTTCCTTTAGAGGTAGAGGGCTCCCCTGTTGTAGGCATCAACACACTATAACTAGCTTTCTTGTGTAGTGTATAATCACTAGGAGGGACTGCTTTGCTAGAAGCTGACCTGCTTAGGATCATTCTCAAATTTTCAGGGTTGCTTTTGATTACAGCTTCCCTCTTCTCCTTTAGAGTCTGCATCACATCTTCAAAGCAAACAATTAAAAACTTTATTTTCTCCTCCAAAGGGAAAAAGCTAGACAATGGGTCATAGCTGGCATCAAACTAATGCACAAAATCCAAGGCTTTCTTATAAGCCACCCATTTTTCTTTCCTCAGCTCCTGCTCATCTAGATCAAACTCATTTCTGATGAGGTCTTCTGGAAACTGAAATTGATGGGGCCTACCTCTCCATGTTGCTTTCTTTCTAAACATGCCATTGAAGAAGTCTTCTGGATCAGCACACCTGGACATTGTAGTGGACAAATGATAAGGCTTGAGAAAATCCTCAAAGCAATTCCAAACTTCCTTTCTTATTATAAACTGGTGGGCTATGGTAGCTGCAGGGAAAATAGTCCCTTTACCCTTGCCTGTCAACTCTGCCTCTTGTACACCACCAATTTGTCTAAGAATCTCTGCAATTCCCACTTTGAGAGGGACCAGGTAAGGTAGCAAGAATGGGGTGCCTCTAAAACCAAACACTCTGAAAACTATTGAGACTGGATACAAATAGTTGTCACCCCAGTTGTGAACAATTTTTAGGTTCTCTGCAAATTCTTTTGGTCTTATGAATTCCAAAAGAACCTTGGGGATTCTTGGGTTTTCCGAATAGAGGAGAGTCCTGATCTTGGATGCAAAGTATTTGTCAAACTTCAAGAAACTAGCATCCTCTCTATTCCATGACAACACAGTACTCCATAATTGTACCGACATCTTTTCTCCTTCTTTCTCCTTGACAAGGTCTAGTCCATTGGCAAAGTAATCACCACCTTTGAAAAGAAATAGATGCATCAGGAGTGAGTACCATGCAAAAGGCCTATCCACCTTTTAAATTTTTATTCTTGTTAACCCTCCATGGATAGCATCAGCGATGAAAGAAGCATAATCAAATGTAATTGCAAGAGAAGGATTCAAAATCTGGGCAATCATTAATAGGTAATGATTTGGCATATTTGCTTCAGCATCTTCTCCCAAAACTTGGCAAAGTGCCCAATACATTCCTTTAGCCCTAAGGGTGAACATACTCAATGAAAAGGGCTCTTGTGTGTTGGGTCCTACAACTATCAACCCACCTATCTTCACAAAAAACTCCTTGAGAGGCCCAATCTTGAGATGACTACTCTGTGCACTGTAAATTTGAGCTAATGATTTGAAATTTATGGGTTCTAGAAAATTAGTAAACTCATTAAGCCCAAAAGCATTCTTGAATTCTTCAGCATTGATCTCAATAAGGGTTTTTCCATTTATATCCCGAATGCTTCTTGTGACTGGATCATAGTTGAGCGCAATTTGGGTCAACAAATCTATATCCATAAACACCCCTGGGACTATCAATTTCCCAACATCTAATTCCCAAATACTATTTTGCGGAGACGGAGAATTTCTCATTCCAAATTCGATCTTAAATAACCCCAACCCAGACAATCCAACTTGTGGGTCTCTCAACCAGTTACCCTTTTAATACAGTCCTTCTCCTATCTTTAAACGGGGAGCTCTAGGCACTAATTATTTTGCCTTCGATGCCTGATTAGTTGACAATGTCAACTGTTCTAGAAAATCATCACAGACACTTCTTTCTGAATAATTAACTTTGCTAGAAAATTCTCTTTTAGGAGCCATTTTTAAAAAAACGTAAGAAATGAATACCGCTCCTAAATACCTCTGTGACAAATCAATATCTTATCTAAAACACACCACATAGGAATTGCTACACAGGAGTACGAGAAAACCTGTTCCTAGCTTGAAGGAATTTGCTCTGCAATTGAACTGACTTACTCTGCACCTGAAGAAAATACCTTTGCATCCGCTCCTCTGCAAGAAATTCTTTAAAAGATATCTTCACTCGGTTGATAGGAAATCATATATTGTACTCAGAGTCTTAACTACAACATTGATTCCGCATGCTTGGATAGTCCCTTCAAAATTGAATTCATAGGAGAATTCATATTTTTCGCTCCAACAGGTCACAACGTTCCTACAAGTCTTTCATTTTTCTCTTTCGCAACTTTGTGAAGCATAACTATCGAGCAGCTTGGTCCTGCGAAATAGCGCCGACCGTCCGATCAAAAGAAACTTGATCGAGCGTTATACGGACTAACAACTTTGGCTCCTCGCTAGGTCCCGCTTCTCTACTGGTTGCTTGCTACCACGTGGCACCCAATCACTAGCTTTGAAATGTCTTTTGCATTCGACTTAACACTAGCTACGTGTCCCTTTTTTATACCGCCAGTTCCACCTTGGTGGGCCCACAACTTTCTTTTAAGACCACGTGTCGTCGGACACATGGACGGCTCTCGTTCACTCTTGCTATTTCGCAGGGTATAAAGCACGAGCATCTCACCCTTTTGAAATAGCATGGGCCATCCGATCATCTTTTAGTTGATCGACATTTAACCATCAGAATAGGCTTTGGGAGGGGTGGGCCCATTGACTCACTTTGAACACCTAGCATCTAATCATCTTCAGAGCTGGCATGACCATCTGTCACGACACGTGGATGGCTCTCGTTCACTCTCGCTATTTAGCAGGGTATAAATCACGAGCATCTTACCCTTGCAAAATAGCGTGGGTCATCCAATCATCTTTTAGTTGATCGACATTTAACCAGTGGAATAGTCTAGTCACCTTCGGAGCTGACTCGTCATTTTTTCATTTGCCGAGAGAAAGCACTGGGCTCTAGTTAATCTTTGACAGCTGTATCCGCCAGGTCATCTCCTAACTGGCGACCTGACTCACCTTTGGGGCTCACCTTTTAACCTTTAATCCTGACCTGCTGACTGTTGTGACTTATGCCACGTGCCACCATTCTACTTGCTCTCATCATCTAGCTAGACTGCCTAGGTGGCATGCCATGTCATTTTCGCAACTTCACTGGTTTTAAACTATGCACAACTTTGCCTAGCGAAATAGCGAGAGCTATAGATTCATCTGCGAGATGTGCACTAGTTACTGGGCCCGACAACTTTAGGAGAAATACATACAAGGCATAAATTTTGCGATTAATTAACATGACCTCCTAGGTAAACAACAAGGGGGGACACTTCCTACGATCCCATGACCCATTACTTAAGTGAATAAAGTAACGACAGAATAGAAACCAAAGGGTTTTAAGCAAACATTCGAGGATCTAAAATCAAAAACCCTTGAACCCTTGAGGCCTAAAACAAAGCTGAAGCATTTGAAAATGTGCCCTACTCAAAATTTCAACAAACCATAGCCAATCATGGGAAAAGAAAAGTCCATTTTTAATTAGTGATAACAGCGGCTTTGACTGGGGATGGTTGATCGCAAGGTCAACACAAGAAAACTCAGAAACTCTGGAGAAACAGACCAAAACACAGACCAAAACAGAAAAGCATGAAAGCAACAAAATATGTACAAACAAAGGACCTACCATGCATGGACATTAAGAGAAATAATGCTTCAGGAATTGTCCATGCACTGGAAATTCCTGTATTTCATCATTCATATTCCTCAAGAAATATGAATCCTTACCATTTAAGTCACAAACCACAAAAGGGCCAATCCACAGTGATTCAAATTTCTTGTGCTTTCCCTTATCCTGTCCTTTTGCATTCCACTGAAGAACCATGTCATCAATTTGAAATTTCCTTAATGATGTCCTTTTATCAAAAAGATATTTTGACTGCAACTGGATCTTCTGATTTCTCTTATGGGCAGAAGTCCTAAGCTCCTCCATTTCTACAATTTGGATCATTCTATTTTCCATTGGTTCAGATATCTCCATGTCCTCATTTTGCAAAAACTTATAAACTGGAAGAAGATTGTTTACCAACAATCTGGCTTGGGCACCATAGACTAATTCGAAAGGTGACATTCCAATGGATTTCTTAACTGTTATTCTATCTGCCCACAGAGCTAACTTCAGTTTTTGATCCCAAGATCTTTTATTCTCTTTCAGGATTTTCTTGATGATATTCAACAGGCTTTTATTGCTGGATTCTGCTTGTCCATTCCCCTGAGGGTGATAAGGTGAAGAGTATGACATGAGTATACTATGACTAGTACAAAAGCCTACAAACTCTTCTAATTTGAAACATATGGCATTATCCATCACCAATTTTGTAGGTGTTCCAAATCTAGTTACCACATTATCCATCAGGAAATCAATGACAACTTTGCTAGTAGCTCTTCTTGTAGGGATGGCTTCTATCCATTTAGTGAAATAATTAGTGGCCACTATGATCCATCCATGACCTCTCCTTGACTTCTCAACAATCTCTCCAATAAAATCAATGCCCCATTGGACAAAAGGAGCTTCTACAGAGACTAGATTTAGGGGTAGGGCTCCTTCATACTTGAGCTTGGATGAGAATTTCTGACATGGGTCACATTTCTGAACATATGCATGAATATCTTTAAAGAAAGTGGGCCAATAGTATCTAGCCTAGATTATCTTACCAACAGTAGTCTTAGCAGAGTAGTGACCTCCACATACTCCATCATGCATTTCAGTCAACACCTGTTTAGCTTGAAATTCATCCAAACACATTAGTAACTCACCATCTCTTTTCCTCCAGAAAAGATCACCCTGAATGAGCACATATTTTTGGGACTTGAGTTTCAGAGTTCTTTTCTGATTATGTGTCATTTCTTTTGGGAATGTAGCACCTCTCAAAATTTGGACTATCTCTGTGTACCAAGGTTGTCTCTCAATACTAGTGACTAAAGCATCTCTAACCTCAACATTATGTATCTCTACATTCATGAGATTCAACTCAGTCATGAGCTCAGCCAAACCTAAACCTCTCACCAATTTGGTGATCTTTATCTCCAAGTTGAATTCCTGAATTCTGTTGACCCATCTGCATCTCTTCCCAATAACCTCAGACTGAGACAAAATATCTTTGACTGCAGCATGTGGGACATAGGCAATGATATTTGCATTCACTAAATATGGCCTTAAATCCTTAACAACTTTAACTAGGGCATAAGCTTGTTTCTCCATGGTCTCATACTTTAATTCTGCCACCTGCAAAGACTTACTGTAGAAGGCTATGGGATGTTCATATCCTTCATTGTCCTTTTGTAGTAATACTGTAGCCACCGTATGATACGAAGAAAAAGAAAATAGAGAAAAAGGCTTACTGTAATCAGGAGATTTCAACACTGGTGCCTCCTGGATTGCCTTTTTAATCTCAACAAAAGCTTTTGAGGCTTCTTGATCCCAATAAAACTTGGTATCCTTCTTGAGGAGTTTGACAATAGGCTTCACTATCTTTGTGAAGTTTGCAATAAATCTCCTAACAAAATTTACCTTGCCTAAAAAAGATTGAATACCTTTCACATTTTTAGGTTCAGACACCTTATTGATTGCTTCAATTCTTTCTGGGTCTATCCTTACCCCCTCCTTGGAAATTATGTGTCCCAGCAGCTTTCCCTCAGTGACTCCAAAATGACATTTCTTGGGGTTTAGTGATACACCAAATTCCAAGGCCTTATTGAACACTTTCTCCAGATGTCCACAATGATCATCAGCCCTTTTAGAGAAACAAGCTAGGTCATCTTGATAAACCACCATGATGATGTTAATGAATTCTTTAAAAGCTACATTCATAGCTCTCTGAAATGTAGCTCCAACATTTTTTAATCCGAATGGCATTCTCACATAAACATAAGTTCCCCATGGAGTAGTGAAGGCTGTTTTGAACTATTTAGACTCCTTTAGCAACACTTGATTATATCCTGAGAAACCGTCCATCATGGATAAAAGATCACATCCTGTCACTCTCTGTAGCATGGCTTCCATATTTGGGGATGAGTAGTTATCTTTCAAGGAAGCAACATTTAAATTCCTGAAGTCTACACACAATCTGATGTCTCCATTCTTCTTCCTCACTGGGACCAGATTAGAGACCCATGAAGAATGCCTTATTGGTTTGATAATCCCTCCTTCTCTCAATTTGGTCAATTCTTGTTGCATTTTAGTTTCTAACAAGGGATTGATAGGCCTCTGTTTCTGTCTGAAAGGCTTAGCATCTGGAAGTAAAGAAACTTCATGCTAAAAAAGATCTTGTCTATACACCTTTAGGTCCTCATAAGACCAAGCAAAGACATGCTTATACATTTTCAATAAATTAATAAGGTTAGTCCTGACATGAGGGGGTAGCTTCTTTCCAATATATACCAATTTAGGGGATGATTCTGTCCCCAGGTTTACCTCCTCTAATTCTTCCAACTTGGTAGTAGACTACTGATGCAAGTGACTATCATTATAACTAAACAAGCTCTCCAGCTCTACCAGCCCTTTAGGTATCTCATTGGTTTCCAACTGGACCACATCATTTCCAAACACTATCTCTCTATTATCTACCACTTCCACCAATGCATTACAATCAATCTTTTGTCCATCATAATCATCAACACATTGGATAAACCTAAGAATGTCGTCATCATCAGCAAAAACTTGCCAATTGTACACATTATCAGAAATAGCAAGCCTAGATTTTATTTCCACAGTGGAAATACCGGTTAGCGTTGCATCATCATTTTTCAAAGCAACATTAGCTAGGAAATCTGCCATAATATTTTTTGCTCGTTTTATCCAATTAATAGAAAATGCATCAAAATGCTCAATAACATCCCAAATAGCATGCTTATACTACTTTAATCTATCATTCTTGGATGCATATTTAGATCTCACCTGATAGATAACCAATTCTGAATCCCCCATTACTTTCAATAGTTGGATTCCATGCCTTTTTGCAACCTCAAGTCCCAGTAATAGGGCTTCATATTCTGCAGTATTATTTGTGCACTGGAATGCCAATAAAAATGAATACTTGAAATTTATACCTGATGGGGACACAAAAAGAACCCCTACTCCAGATCCTTCTTTGGAGAAAGCTCCATCAAAATACGTCTGCCACAATCCATACTACTGTGCTTGTAGCTCGACCACAATAGGGTCAGTATTTTTCAATTGAGGTAAAATTGGTTGAAGTCTAAAGTTATCTAGATCTACATCAATCATACAATTAAGCATACTAGGGTTTACATTTTCAATTACCCTAGGAGCTCGTGGCTCTCTGTATAATTTGACCTGATTACCATTAATAGGATTGATGGCATAGGATAAGTCCAGCTGAACATTTCCCCCTACTGCTGCTGCCCATTGTCTGGAAAGTAACATACCATAGTGGGATTTAGTGTCAATAACAATAACATCCATTGTGTAAGTGGCTTAAGGGAATGCTGCTATTTTTACTTTTATGTCTTTCATCGTACCTATCACAAGCACCTCCCTGTTATCCATGGCATAACACTTCCCATACATAGTAGTTATTGACAACCCTAACTCTTTCATAACACCATAGGGCATTACATTAGCAACAACTCCTGAATCTATCATGCAATTTTTAATTAACCAGTTATTGACTAATAGGGTAACATAGAAGGGATCTACCTGAGAAGGCTCTTGAGTGATAGTGGTTCCAACATAAACCTCTGGGGTTTGGAACTCTTGATCCTTTCCAAATTTGGCTGAACCGGTAAGTAAGACTATGTCATTATCAGATATACTAGAGAACAAAGACAAAGTTATGTCCTTATGTTCTTTAATCTTTAATAATTCTACTAATGGAACAGTGACCTTCATTTGAGTAAGAGCTTGGGCCATGTCAAATGTAGAACTACTGCACTTTTCAGTGTTAGCCCTAACTCTTTCTGTTTTTAATTGACTTGCCCTTTCCACTATCTCTACTCCTTGTACATCATCAACATTTTTATCATCTTTGCCTTTGGGTACATCTTTAACTTATTCCCCTTTTTCTTGACCGACCTTAGGAATAGTAGTAGCACTATTTGATGCCCCCTTTTTAGTAACCTCCTTTACGAACATAGAACCCGACTCACCCTGATCAGTGTCTCTCTTGGTGCTTCTCAGGTTATAGTTATGTTTTTCTTTCGCAATGGCAGCCTTAGTGAGATTTCTAACTTCTTCTTCACTAGGCCTCCTAAGATGAACCTCTTCATCTTCAATTGTTACCACATTCAATGTAGGATGCCAATCTAAGGCTAACTGCCCTTGCACTAGCTTTTCATTATCCAGCACATCACTGTATTCACTTTGCATGGATTCCTCATCACTTTCTATGATAGTTTCAAACATATTAATGTCAGGCTCTGCTTCTGGTCTCATAGATTCTTCAAGAGCTTGAGCCACTGCACACTGATGAGGAGAATGTGGTCCATCACAAGCAATACACCAAGGAGTATTTTCTATATTGTGAATAGTTTTCCCTTTCAAGGGATCCGGTGTGTCTTGACTTTGGGTAATTTTGGGCTTCTTAGTTTGGGGTTTACCATCCTTCCAATTGGTATTATATGGCATATCATGTAATCTAGTGGGTCTATCTTGCCAGTTATAATGAGGTTTATCATTTTTGTTAACCTTGGCAGTCAAATCTTTCATAGCAGTAACCAATTTCTCTATCTTATCATCCTCTTTAGCAACTTTATTAGGTTGCTGTTTGGTTTCTTGCCATAATCTACCATCTGTCCTCCTTCCTAATTTCCCAGATGCTTTTCTGTTACTTTCTACATTTATGGCAATTCTAAAAGCATCTCTCAAGTTATGAGGATTTTTATCTCTCAAGATATAGGCCATCTTGGAATCAAATGCATTGTAATATGTATTAAGACATATGTTATCATCTAGCCTCATCACTTGATATAATCTGTGCATGGCCTTCTGGAATCTGGCATTGAAATTAGTGACCATTTCATTTTTCAGATTTTCTAATATTGTTGAACTCATTTAGCATGAAACTAACATTAGTCTTGTCACCATACTGCTCTTGAAAGCAATTTTTAAAATCTTCCCATGACCCTATGCTATTGACTGGAAGACCTCTGTACCAATCTCTTGCATCATCAACCAGGGATTGAACAAACAGTTTCATAATAACATCTTCATCTACTATCTCATAATCTTTATTTAGATCCCCAAAAGATTTCAGATGTTCCTCAACACTAATTGCATTGTTCCTAGCAAATTTATGGAGTCTATCTCTTAGCTCAGTGGGAACATGATTTGGATATCCCAGGATCCCATCAAAGAACAATTGCCTATATTGTTCTAGATTGATTGGTCTTCTTTGAAAAGGGGTAATAGCACTATTATTTCCCATGGTCATTTTATCTTTTGGGATTGGAGATTGAGGTGCATGGGTGTACTATTTATTTATAGGGATTTGACTTACAGAGGCAATATTAGCTTGTACTGCAGGTTGAGTAGTAGCCTAAGGAAGGGAAATATGTTGGGGATTAGGCTTGCTAAGATCTTTTGATGGGAATGTAATAGGGGGAGCCTTTAAGTAATTAATCTTTCTTTTTACTTCCTGATTTGTTGCTTCTAACTCAGCCTTTTCCAATTCCATTTGGAGATCTCCCTTTTCCTTCCTCATCCTTTCCATTTCTCTCTCATGTGCCAAAAGCTTATGAGAGATCCCTTCTACAGTTTTAGATTCTATTCCATCATCTACCCATTTCTATTTTCCTTTATCCATATTAGCTTTAGAAAGCTGGGAATCATTAAATACTTCTCTAATTGGCTGGGCTACTGACTTACAAGCTTGTTTAGTTTTGGGGATTAGAATTTCTCTAATCACAGGGCCTTCCTCATCACTTTTTTCTTTCTCCTTAGCGAGTATTTCAAGATCAGCTACCTATCTAAGGAGCCTATCCCTCTCCATTAATTTGGCTTTAACTTCCTTCTCCTTATTTGCCTCCTTTTGGGCTCTTAGGGAGATTAAGTGATGGACTCTCCTATTTAAGTCTTCAATCTCTTGAGACACTTTATCTTCATTAGGGAAGTTTTCTTCAGAGTCTGATGCATTAACTTGATCTATGTCAATCAGACTAATATTCCCATCAATTGTCCTAGGAACAGAGTGTCTAATTTCATTTGAACTAGTTCTATCTCTTGCAAAAACACTAACATGAGATAGATCTTGATTTAAAATGGGTGCATTATCAATATTTACAAACAATCCCGAATGGAAACCTAATATATCATGGTCTGAATCCCTGGAAGATGAATTAAACTTTGCATAAACAGGTCGATCAGGCATCTTACCAGTATTGTTGTTTTTCTGCACCCAAGCAGCATTTGATGGCTCATGTAACATAGATCTCTTCTGGCCTCTTCGTGATTGTTCTGGTAGACCTTCTTGCAGGGTTTCACGAGGATGTTTCTTCATGAATGATCTCGTGTTTTTTGCTCCTTGCATCTCGCTTGTCTTCCTTTTAGAAATATTTGTATCTCACAAGGACTGGTTCAAAAGTAACAGAGTCACCACCCACAAAACTATGGGAATTAGGAAAACAAGCAGTCTAATCCACAAACACAAAACAATTTTCTTTATAAGCCTCCACAGATCTGCATTAATATCAACCTTATATGAATTGATTCTTTCTTAACTAGAGGCTCTTAACAATTCATTTACTCCCCAGCGGAGTCGCCACTTTTGTTGTCTTCAAAATCTGATTCTCTTTAAACATCCTTAAAATAATATGATTTGAACTTGGTACAGAATAGACATCAAAGATAAGGAAATTCTCAAGACAACATATGACAAGGTTTGGATTGAACCTTCTACACTTCAGACTTACTCAGAGACCAGGCGGGTATACCTTTGTGAATTAAATTCACACTTTCAAACATAAACCCACAACAAACCAGTGGATCTATTCACGTTGAAATTAACTAAAAAACAAAGAATGGAATTATACTTAAGTTCAACATTTCGATCAACAAAACATGCAATAAACAACTTCAATCAATACCAGTGCCTTATCCAAGGTCATAGAGTCATCTAAACTTAGATAATACTTCTCAAACAAAATATCTTTACGCATCCCATTGGTTTGATTTCTATTAATCCCTATATATGCCTAACACCTACAAGAATTTATGCATTCCAAATTAAACTATGATCATCAAGATTCAACGTCTCTTCCAAAGAGTTTACTGGTATGAGTAATCCCCGCATCTTTAATTCCCCTCCTAAGAGAAAAGCTAGCGAACACTCCTATTGAAAATTGCCTTGCAATCCCATTCAAACAAAATAACCTTGAATTATTCAGAATGAAAATAGTAAACAAATTGCAAACACACTTGAAGACAACACAAAGCTTCACTCGAAACCAATGGTCTGTATATTGATATTAAGTTCAAAAAATATTACAAGAAGTTTTTGCATATTCTCCATTAAACTTAGAAAAGCTCAGATAAATTTATGCAGCATTTTCTTACAATTTTTTGCAATCCCTTATCCTCTAGTCCTGGTACCCATTTATAACAACATGGATGCACAAAGCTTTGGACTTCTCGAGGAGAGTTTGTTACAATCATTTCACAAAACTAGTTACAAGCTCTTTTCGGCCTCTGCAGTTTCTTCAACAGGCTGTTCGGTTGCAACCTCTTCCACCTTTTCAGGGGTGCTCTCCAACTGTTCCATATCATGAGTGGCATATTTTGTTGTCCACTCATTGTACACATCATTGGTCAGCCATGAAAAATTAATCACTTTAGCTTTAGCTTTAGTCAACCTTGCCCAAGAGTTTCTCAATTTGATGACTTCCGAATTGAGAAAACTATAATGTGCCTTAATTTTTTCTATTTCCTGTATTGTCAAAACAATGAAAGAAGCATCATCTAAATCAATAATTCCTTTAACTCTTGCTAACAATTTAGCTTCTATCTCCTTAAGCCATATTTGTTTGTCCTTCAGCTGATCTGGGCTAGCAAAAACTCCTGGGAGCAACTCAAAAACTTGATCAGTATACTCCTTTTTACACATGTTGACATTCCTATCAACATTATCCACCCCTGCTACTAATTGTACTAAATCTTTAGTGATGTCAGAAGAGGATTTAATGATAGGATTGGCCCTTGCTTCATCACAGGATACACACATAAACTCTAAATCTTGTTGCCTAGGCCTCCATTTGTCAAAAATAGGTGTCAAAATGGCCTTGTCTCCCCTAAGCTCATTCCATATATCCACAATTTTACCTACATTGTTGTAGAGCAATGAGGCATTAATTGTATCTGCAAAACTAGAAATTGTAGCCCTTACTCTCTCCTCATACTTCTTTGCATATAAGGCCTGAGCCTGTTTTAAGCTTTCTAATTCTTGAGGAGTAATTTCAACCATTTGAGAGCTGGAGGGTGCTGAAGATGGTGGAAACTCAATGATAGGGCTAGTAGGTGGAGGTCTTGCAGGAGAAGAGGAAATCATCAGTGTTGAAGACTCACCTTGAAGGTATTGTCCAGTCAACTGGCTCTGCAGCTTAGCAATGATGCTATCCTTACCTCTTACCTCCTCCTTAGCACTGTTATAGGCCTTCAAGATTGTTTCCAACTTAACTTGAAGGATCTCTTTCTCTTTGGCTTCCTTTTCTGCTACTGCAACAAAGAATTTTGTAGTCTCTAGCACAGTGCTAGCAGCTTCCACTACCCCTATACTCTGCACTCTTTTCACCATCATCTCACCAAGGTAACTTGACCTTGGGGTGTCTTTTCTTTTCTTACTCTCATTTCTCTTGAGAGACCACATGACAAGTGTAGCATTATCCTTATTCAAAGTAACCCCCTCCATGGGTTTAGTCTCCTTCCTCACTGCGTATAGCACTAGGGCATCAGCTATATCCCAGTCAGGTAAAATGAGCACTCCAGCTTGTGCTACCATATCTCTCCCTTGCTCAGGGGTGATGGTTTTGAACTCCTCCATCATCTCTTGCTTTATTTCCTCTTCTACCAGGGCTGGATCTTTATTAGGCTGCTCAGCCTTTCTCTTTTCACTTCTACCATTATATTTATCTATGTTCTGTTTCCATATAAACTGTAAAAATGCTTCTGATGTGACAAAATTGTTGTCAGCCAAGAAGGCAGTACTTGCCTGCTTTATCTCAGGATCCCACTCTTGGCCTTTGAGTTCAGTGGTGGTAATATCCATTTCAGCAGCAAGGGGTTCTTCTGGCATTCCTTCTTCCACTTCATCATAAGTGTAAGCAATTTCCCCTAGACTGCCTAGCTGTAGGAGTTGCTCAGCTACTTCTTGCTCATCTCCTATATGGATAGGGGATTGGGATGGGGAATACAAAGGTGCATCTGATTGTACTTCTTTCCCTACCCTTTGCTTCTTTGAGCTCTCTTGGATGTCAATGACATCTTGTACCTTCCTCTTTCGTTTAGAGGTAGAGGGCTCCCCTGTTTTAGGCATCAACACACTATAACTAGCTTTCTTGTGCAGTGTATAATCACCAGGAGGGATTGCTTTGCTGGAAGCTGACCTGCTTAGGATTATTCTTGCCTTCTTAGGGTTGCTTTTGATTACAGCTTCCCTCTTCTCCTATAGACTCTGCATCACATCTTCAAAGAAAACAATTAAAAATTTTATATTCTCCTCTAGAGGGAAAAAGATAGACAATGGACCGTAGCTGGCATCAAACTAATGCACGAAATCCAAGGCTTTCTTATAAGCCATCCATTTTTCTTTCCTCAGCTCCTGCTCATCTAGATCAAACACATTTCTGATGAGGTCTTCTAGAAACTGAAATTGATGGGGCCTACCTCTGCATGCTGCTTTCTTTCTAAACATGCCATTGAAGAAGTCTTTTGGATCAGCATACCTAGACACTACAGTGGACAAATGATAAGGCTTGAGAAAATCCTCAAAGAAATGCCAACATCCCTTTGTTATTGTAAATTTGTGGGCTATGGTAGCTATAGGGATAATAGTCCCTATACCCCTGCCTTTTGTACACCAGTAATCTGTCTAAGAATCTCTGCAATTCCCACTTTGAGAGGGACCTGGTAAGGTAGCAAGAATGGGGTGCCTCTAAAACCAGACACTCTAAAAACTGTTGAGACTGGATGCAAATAGATGTCACCCTAGTTGTGAACAATTTTTAGGTTCTCTACGAATTCTTTTGGTCTAAAGAATTCCAAAAGAACCTTGGGCATTCTTGGGATTTCCGAACAGAGGAGAGTCCTGATATTGGATGCAAAGTATTTGTCAAACTTTAAGAAACTAGCATCCTCTCTATCCCATGACAACACAGTACTCCATAATTGTACCGACATCTTTTCTCCTTCTTTCTCGTTGACAAGGTCTAGTCCATTGGCAAAGTAATCACCACCTTTGAAAAGAAATAGATGCATCAGCAGTGAGTACCATCCAAAAGGCCAATCCACCTTTCCAGTTTTAATTCCTGTTAACCCTCCATGGATAGCATCAGCGATGAAAGAAGCATAATCAAATGTAATTGAAAGAGAAGCATTCAAAATCTAAGCAATTGTTAATAGGTAATGATTTGGCATATTTTCTTCAGCATCTTCTCCCAAAAATTGGCAAAGTGCCTAATACATTCCTTTAGCCCTAAGGGTGAACATACTCAATGAAAAGGGCTCTTGTGTGTTGGGTCCTACAACTGTCAACCCACCTATCTTCACAAAAAACCCCTTGAGAGGCCCGTTCCTGAGATGACTCCTCTGTGCACTATAAATTTGAGCTAATGATTTGAAATTTATGGGTTGTAGAAAATTAGTAAACTCATTAAGCCCAAAAGCATTCTTGAATTCTTCAGCATTGATCTCAATAAGGGTTTTTGCATTTATATCCCGAATGCTTCTTGTGACTGGATCATAGTTGAGCGCAATTTGGGTCAACAAATCTATATCCATAAACACCCCTGGGACTATCAATTTCCTAACA
Source organism: Cryptomeria japonica (assembly GCF_030272615.1). Taxonomy (NCBI): domain Eukaryota; kingdom Viridiplantae; phylum Streptophyta; class Pinopsida; order Cupressales; family Cupressaceae; genus Cryptomeria; species Cryptomeria japonica. The sequence goes on along the minus strand of NC_081407.1, from coordinate 130,673,681 downwards.
TCTAATTCCCAAATACTGTTTTGCGGGGCTAGAGAATTTCTCATTCCAAATCCGATCTTAAATAACCCCAACCTAGTTAATCCAACCTGTGGGTCTCTCAACCAGTTACCCTTGTCATATGGTCCTTCTCCTATCTTTAAACGGGGAGCTCTAGGCACTAATTCTTTTGACTTCTATGGCTGATTAGTTGACAATGTCAGCTGTTCCAGAAAATCATCACAGACACTTCTTTCTGAATAATTAACGTTTCAAGAAAATTCTCTTTTAGGAGCCATTTTAAAAAAAATGTAAGAAATGAATACCGCTCCTAAACACCTTTGTGACGAATCAATATCTTATCTGAAACACACCACACAGGAATTGCTACAGAGGAGTACGAGAAAACCTGTTCCTAGCTTGAAGGAATTTGCTCTGCAACTGAAATGACTTGCTCTGCACCTGAAGAAAATACCTCTGCATCCGCTCCTCTGCAAGAAATTCTTTAAAAGATATCTTCACCTGGTTGATAGGAAATCATATATTGTACTCAGAGTCTTAACTAGAACATTGATTCTGCATGCTTCGGTCGTCCCTTCAAAATTGAATTCATAGGAGAATTCATATTTTTTGCTCCAACGGGTCACAACATTCCTACAAGTCTTTCATTTTCCTCTTTCACAACTTTGTGAAGCATAACTATCAAGCAGCTTGGTCCTACGAAATAGCGCCGATCGTCCGATCAAAAGAAACTTGATCAAGCGTTATACGGACTAACAACTTTGGCTCCGCGTTGGGTCTCGCTTCTCTATTGGCTACTTGCTACCACGTGGTGCCCAACCACTTGCCTTGAAATGTCTTTTGCATTTGACTTAACACTGGCCGTGTGTCCCTTTTTTATACTACTGGTTCCACCTTGGCGGGTCCACAGCTTTCTTCTAAGACCACGTGTCGCCGGACACATGGACGGCTCTCGTTCACTCTCGCTATTTCGTAGGGTATAAAGCACGAGCATCTTACCCTTTTGAAATAGCGTGGGCCATCCGATCATCTTTTAGTTGATCGACATTTAACCATCGGAATAGGCTTTAGGAGGGGTGGGCCCACTGAATCACTTTGAACACCTGGCATCTAATCATCTTCAGAGCTGGCATGACCATCTGTCATGACACGTGGACGGCTCTCATTCACTCTCGCTATTTCGCAGGGTATAAAGCATGAGCATCTTACCCTTGCGAAATAGTGTGGGTCGTCCGATCATCTTTTAGTTGATAAACATTTAACCATCGGAATAGGCTTCGGGAGGGGTGGGCCTGTTGACTCACTATGAACACCTGGCATCCAGTCACCTTCGAAGCTGACTCATCATTTTTTAATTTGCCGAGAGAAAGCACTGAGCTCTAGTTAATCTTTGACAGTTGTATCCGCCAAGTCATCTCCTAACTGGCGACCTAACTCACCTCTGGGGCCCGCCTTTTAACCTTTAATCATGACCTTTTGGCTATTGTGACTTATGCCGCGTGCCGTTGTTCTACTTTCTCTCATCATCCAGTTAGACCACCTAGGTGACATGCCATGTCATTTTTGCAACTTCACTGGTTTTAAACTATGCGCAACTTCGCCTAGCGAAATAGCGAGAGCCGTAGATCCATCCGCGAGATGCGCACTAGTTACTGGGCCCGACAACTTTAGGAGAAATACATACAAGGCATAAATTTTGTGATTAATTAACATGACCGCGTAGGCAAACAACAAGGGGGGACACTTCCTACAATCCCATGACCCATTACTTAAGTGAATAAAGTAACGACAGAATAGAAACCAGAGGGTTTTAAGCAAACATTAGAGGATCTAAAATAAAAAACCCTTGAACCCTTGAGGCCTAAAACAAAGCTAAAGCATTTGAAAATGCGCCCTACTCAAAATTTCAACAAACCATAGCCAATCATGGGAAAAGAAAAGCCCATTTTTAATCAGTGATAACAGGGTGCTTTACCTTCATACTTACTTCCAACTGGACCTTTAGGCATTTTCCTTGCAAATAGTGCTTCAAGTTCTTCAAGATCTTCATTTTCTCTCCTAATTTCTTCAAGTTCTCTTGCATAAAAGGCTTTCCAATCAGATTTGTCAAATGATGGTGCAGATGAAGTTGAAGCTTTAAAAGCTAGATCTGTCTTTATAGTAGCAACAAGACCAAATTTCTCAATTTCAAAAGCTGAAAGTTTTCCAATAAATGTATCCCTAGTTATAGATGCATTAGACATTTTTCTTAGTTCATTTATAGCAGTAAATTTCATTTTGTATGCCAGACAATTTCACTTTCACTTAAGGTTCCTCCACAATATTTAGTACCCAAGACAATTTCATTAACTCTTTCCATAAAAGTAGTAAGCCTTTCATCTTCTTCCATTTTCAGATTTTCATACCTCACCCGGAAGCTTTCAAGTTTTGCAATTTTGACTATGGAATCTCCTTCATACAGTTTTTCCAAATGGTTCCAAATAGCTTTAGCAGTAGACCTATCTGATAATCCCATAATTTGCTGATCTAATAATGCGCTCAAAAGTGCTTCTATTGGTTTGCAATAATTTTCTTCATCTTTAGCCAAGGTAGATGGAGCAGGTTGTCCTTGAACAACAACAATATAGCCATTTAATATAACATCCTAAATATCTTTTTCCAATACAATTTAGATGAGTTTCCATCTTGATCTTCCATATTCCATAGTTGTTTCCATCAAGCTTAGGACTGTCCTTCCTAAAATAGTTAGTAGCCATTTGATCTCCTCAAGTTGTTAAACTTCTACAAAAAGAGGACTCAGCTCTCATACCAATTGTTAGGTCCCAGAGACAACTGAGAAGGGGGTGGGGGGTGAATCAGTTGTCCAACAAAACTTAAACCAAAAATAACTTAACCAATCTTCATGCTTCATACCGATAAACCAAAATTTCATGCCGGTAGATAGTTTATCAATTAATTGCAATATCGGTAAAGAATAATGCATGAAACAATAGATAAAAGCATCCACAACACATAACACCAAAGTTTGTACGTGGAAACCCTGTAAGGGGAAAAACCACAGTGGGAAACCTTACCCACAAATAGATGATACTACTGTAGATAGTATGTGTACAAAATGGGGTATGCACATGCAGAAAGGCCAAGCACCTAGAGCTCACTTCTCAAACACAAATGGGAGTCACACTGACTACAATTGGATGGTTAAATCCAATGATAAATCTACTGCACAAAATAGCATCTTCATATGCTGGATTCAGTTCCGGTGGAGTTCTAATTGTCTTCACAAATACCTTCCTTCAAACCTTAGATGATGTCTACATGTATAGCTCTTCTTATTTTCACATATCCCTTCTTTATTTTGTAATCCACAATCCACACTTCCACACTTCGATCTTACAAATAAGATCTTACATATATACCATAACCTAGGACCAATTTTAGTAGGTCGGCTCTAAGAAGATTTTACAATAAAGTAATTTATAAAACAATATCTAATGCAATAACCGATTCAACATGTTGGCTTAATGCATTTATAACATAATTAAATTAACTCCAAAATCTGTCGTGCTGATCAAAAATAGATAAGTTTTCCAATGGCTATTCTGGATCTATTTGCTGGTGAAAGCAAATGTGCAAACTTGATTATACCAATGAAAAATTCTCCAAGACAAAGTGTCCAAATGATGTCTTCAACACAACCAAGTGTCCTTCATATCATTCCAGGTGCTTGTAAACAATATAACCTACTGGTGGATAGAATGCCGATGTAGAGTCTGTGTGTGCTGGTGTCAGGGTTTGCCTACTGGTGAATGTTGCCAGAGTTGACAAGTTGTTGACATCAATGACAAAACCATATCAACATATCCAAAATACGAACATGCTGGTTGGGTTAAGGTGGAGAATTTTAAAATGGTTAGGCACATTGGGTAGGTTGTGGTGACTTGTTGGAAGGATCCTCTTGAATGGCCCTTAGGTGGTTCGGATGAAGATCGTGTGGTGTTGGTTAATATCCTGGATGGTAGGTTTCGTAGTTCCCTTAAGGAGAGAGATATTTTGGCTTGGGGTCCTAATCCAAAAGGCAAGTTTTCTATTGCTGAAGGTTATACTCAACTTGATAGGCAATTGCATGGCCTAACGGATGTTCCCTAGTGGAAGAAGGTTTGGAATAGCTTCTCTTGGCTGAAATGTAATTTCTTCTTATGGCTGGTTGCTTAGAGGAAATGCCTCACATGGGAGAATCTTCATAAGAGAGGCTTCTAGGGACCATCTATCTGTTATCTTTGTATGCATAATGAGGAAGACTACTCCCACTTGTTTTTTATATGCCTTTTCTCTAGGGATATTTGGCACAAGTAGTGGGAGGCTTGGCAACATGATTGTTTTCATGCTAGCTCCTTAATTGAATTTTGGGATAGCTTGGGCAAACCCCCAGCAAAGACCTCTTTTCTTCAAGTGGTCTGGGCTATTGAGCCAACTCTTATTATCTGAAATTTATGGCTAGAAAGGAATCAAAGAGTCTTTTGTGATTCACATATAGGGAGTCCTCAACTATGGTAGAAGATAGTTAATAGGCTTCAGGAGACAATCTTGGCTAGGTGCAATTTGTTAGAAAATGTTGATCCAAGTGATTATGCTATTGTAAGGAATCTGCAATTGGAAAACATTAAAATGGACTATCCTGTTGGAAATAGATCTTGTCATGCAAAGCAGCAGATAAGTAGAGATGGAAGGTGGATTCCTCCTCATGTGGGAATCTTAAAAATTAATATAGACAGCTCTTCCCGTGAGAATCCTGGACATGTAGGTATTGGAGGTATAGGTAGAGGTGATGATGGTTGTGCAATTTTTTTCTTCTCTATTTATATTTTAGCTAAAATGGCTAGTTTCTTCAGTCCATCTAATATAGACCCATCTAGCCTAAGAAATTACTATTGCAATTAAATATCCCTCCTCAAAACATATTGCCTTGAATAACCTATTTCTAGACAATAACCATCTAGGCTTTATTTTTTATTGGTTTTAAAGCCAAGAAAAGAATAGTGATCTTCAAGCTTTTATAGAATATGATGGTGAGGAATTAGAGTGTTTTTATAGCCACAAATATAATGGAATAACTTTCCAAGCATAATAGAGATTAATATCTAATACTGGTTCTTGAAATTAAATCCCAATGAAACAAAGAGTGCACAACTTTGTTTCCCACCTAGCTTGAAATACACAAAAAATAAAAGCCAGATACAAAATAGTTGTGGATAATTTTCAATTTTCTATTCAATCATAAAATTAACATTTACAAAATATTAAAAATTAAATTATAACATTACTTTACAAATAAAATATTTACAAAATATTAAAAATTAAATTATAATATTATTTTACAAATAAAATATTTACAATTATTAGGATATACACCCAATCTTCATTTGGAGCTACATATTGTTTCATTGTATATTATTTATTCAACACTATTATTGTTGCATAAATTTTTTTTTGTTCTACCAAGAGCTACTATTTATAAAAATATTCTTCCACAAACTTATAGTCGTTAGAAAACATTCTCCCTATTTGTTTCACTCTATCCTCTACTAAAAATCCCTCTCAAATTGAAACTTCAAACTCACCAACTAGCATTAAAGTCACTATAAACAAATTAAAAAATCTACTACTACTACACAAGAGGAAGGAGAAATTATGATCATAGAAATATCTTCAATTCATGGCTAGTGACAAGTAGGTGGCTATAAGAGTTGTAACAAAACTGAATTTCCAACACTCCCCTTTTTCTTAAGCCATCATTCATGATTTGCTTACAAGGAAATAAAAAATGGCCAAATTACATCTTAGGCACTCAAAACAATCTTTGCCCAATGACTTTGTAAACAATTCCCCAAGTTATTACTCAGACCTACAATACTTAACTTTTATGTTACCATTTTTAACTAGATACCTTATGAAATTATATCTAATTTTATATTCTTACTTCTTTCATGAAAATCTATATTTTTTTGTAAAAGTATATTGATAAAATATTATCACCAAATATAGTTTTTTTACCCTATTCTTCTTCATTCAAATTAGCTAGGATTATATTTAGATAAGTTTCTTGCAACATTTTTGCATTTATTACAATTTACTCAGTCTTAGTTGTAAAAAAGGAAAATTATAGGTTGTTTATTTGAAGCCCACGATATCAATCCTAAACCAAAATGAAAAATACATCTTGATGTGCTCTTCCTATCATATGCAATTCCTATCTAATCACTATTTGTGTATTCAACTAGTTCTAAATTATTTGTTGGAGTGTACAAAATACCATATCCCTCGTTTCCATTCACATATCATAGGATTGTCTTACCTTCTTACCAATTGTTTGCATATGTGCAGAGTTTGATGACATGATTATATTGTATGTTGTCATTGATGTTAGTATGGTAAATTATGAACCGACATGTTAATGTTAGCAAACTGGCAAGAGAACCGGTATGATACCGTGAACCAGTATATGTGAGAACCGGTATAACATGTGAACCGGTATATGTGAAAAGTGAAGCGGTATGTTGGAATGAGAACTAGTATATGGAATGTTTTGTATCAGGGTTTCATTTAGCATGACTACCGGTTGGTAGTCTCAGCTTCAGGGTTTCAGGTTGATCTATTGCCTGTGTGATTCAACCGATGACATCTTGTGATGAGTTAGCATTGTAATGAAGATCAGATCATGTTGCCATGTCAACCTTGTGCACGTGAAGGATTTCCTTGAGGATCTTGCATGAAGAAGATTGATCTTATCCACATTAGGAATGTGCGAAGTCTCTATAAATGATGGAGAGCGCGTGATGGATTATCAGCTTCCTGAAGTAGAAAAGAATGAAGTTTGGAGAATGTCTTGAGATCTGTTCAAGACTATTATATTAAATGCAGTATGATTAACGGTCAAGATTGAACTGATTGAATTGTTAAACCTAAATGCTTAGGGTTTAGGGTTTATGCTACCAACCTATCTATTTCCTATAAGGTCAATGATGGTTTTCATTTTGTGGTTGTTGGAAAATGTTATGCTACCAACCTATACTCGATTCTTGCCAGACCAGAGAAGTGTGTTGATACCTGCAGAGTATGATTGCAGAAGAAAAGGAGCTAAAGAGGATTTGCCTTGGCATTGTGTGCTATTAATCAAATTAGTGTTTTACCTGTTGACTTCTAACCATTTCAGCAGTTGGAAAATCCCTTAACTATGTAACTTTGACAATCTTTTGTGTAAATCCTTTAACAGGGTGACCAAGTTCAATGATTTCTTCAAATACTCTTGCGAGGTAACCTTTAACAAGGTTCTAACCTTTAACTGGGTATTTAGCCATCAATTAACCAAGTGATCCCTAGAAGGATCGGTTCCTAGAAGAACCTATTGTAAAAGTCTTTAGCCGAACTAGGCTCCTAATAGAGAAGACTTCAGAAAAGTTCAAAGAATAGCTTGTGGGTATTCATCCCCACTGTGGTTTTTCCCAATTGGGTTACCACGTTAAAAATCAATGTGTCATGTGTGATGTTTTTCATGTGATGGCTTAAGGTTTTATGTCAAGTGGTAATGCAAGTTGATTCAATGATCTTAAGTATTTGTGTTGTATTGCTTGCTTAAGCTTAAGGGTGAAGTGGAAATGAGGTATTAGATTGTGTGGAGAGCTAAGAGTTATTGGTTTATGTCTTTCACATTCTCACTATCTTTTACCAGTAGTGCTCTGAGTTAGACCGGTGTTACTATTTGCCAGTTAAGTGTAGTGTCTGTAGTCAAACCAGTTCAAGGAAAGTTTTTTTGTCTATACTGATTCACCCCCCCTCTCAGTACCGGTTTGGCACTAGTTGTTCATCATTATTCATCAATTGGTATTAGAGCATCCTCCAGGTCCTCTGAGTTGTAAGCTTAACTGCTTGAGGAAAAGATCCTACTCTAATGATGAAGAGGGAAGGTCTAAAATTCAACAGAGATAACTTTAAGATATGGAAGGACAAAATGAAGATCTACATTAGAAGCATGGGTGCTCAACACTGGAACTATTTTGAGAATGCTTATGTTATTCCTACCGGTACTCTCATCGATGATAAAAGAAGAGAGATTTAGGAGAATGGGCAAGTCATGGAAGCCCTAATCAACAGTCTACCTAACATTGAGTTTATTGATGTTCAGAATAAAGACAATCCCAAAGAAGTATGGGATGCTCTAGAGAATATCTATGGCGGTGATGAGAATGTGAAATAAGATAAGGAAGAAAACCTTATGGGAAAGTTTGAAGACATGTGGATGGTTGAAGGAGAGACCATTCAACAATATGGAATAAGAATCAAAACTATTTTTAGAGATATCAAGAGTGCAGAAGGTAAAATAGATGATTCCACTGTTGTTAGCAAAGTCTTGAGATCCTTGTTACCAGTCTATGTAATAAGGGTTGCTGCTATTTAGGAGTTGAGGTCTATAGACAAGATAAAGGTATCCCTAGACTCCATCATTGCAAAGTTGACTGCATATGAGCTAAATAGTTTTGATGGCTATATTCAGAAGACCGAATCAGCTTTTAGAGCATCTACTGCACCATCAAGAAAGGGAAAAGAAGTAAGTACCAGTTGTGAACTGAGACAAAGTAGAGAAATGGATGATGAGGAGATCCTGATAGAATTTTAAGCTCTTCTTGCCAAGAGACTTCCTAAGGGAACTGATAAATGCAGAGGTAAGCTACCTTTGAAATGCTTTTCTTGCAATAGGATAGGACACATTGTTGTAAACTATCCTAATGGTGATAATAAGGACAAACCGGAAAAGTTCAAGAAGTTCAAAGGAGGAAACAAGAGAAACTATTTTGTGGCAGTCAACGAAGGTGTCACTGATGAGGAATTAGAAGATGAAGAAAGAGGAGACATTGTGCTTGTAGCAGTCAAGGAAGATGTGTCAGACAAGAAGGCACTTGTCTCCCACTTTGATAATTCCAGTGAGTGGATTATTGAAAGTGATTGTTCTCACCACATGACTGGTGACTGGAGTAAGTTTCTATCTCTAGAAGAGTATGATGGTGGTTTTGTCCAATTTGGCAATGATGCACCATGTATGGTAAAAGGCAGAGGGTCCATCTCTCCAAATGGAAAAAGCAGTGCTGATAATGTGTATTGGGTAGAAGGTCTAAGGCACAACCTTTTGAGTGTTTCCCAGCTGAATGATAATGGACTCACTCTAGAATTCAAAGATGGAGCGTGCAAAATAAAAGGAAAGAGTGGTGAACTGATGGCCAACCCTATGTAGACCAGAGGTAACTTATTTTAGCTGAATGCAAATATTAGTACATGTCTAATGACCAAGTTTGATGATAGCTAGATATGGCATATAAGAATCTGTCATGTAAACTTTGATAATACTCTGAAGCCTAGTAAGATCAAGGTAGTTAGAGGATTGTCTATGCTAAGCAAACCAGAGAATCCTTTGTGCAGAGAGTGTCAATTGGGGAAAATGTCTTCCTCAACCTTCAAAGGTAAAACTTTCACTGCAGACAATTTTCTTGATCTTGTGCATACTGATTTGTGTGGTCATATGAAAACTAGGAGTGTGCAGGGAGATAGGTACTTTATGATTCTCACTGATGACTGCTCAAGAATGATGTGGGTCACATTCTTGAAGGAAAAGTATGAAGCTTTTGGAAAGTTCAAATCTTTTAGGGCACTAGTTGTAAAGGAAAGTGGTAAGAAGATTAAGTGCCTTAGAACTGATCAAGGAGGAGAATTCACTTCTGGTGAATTCAAAAAGTACTGTGAAGAGAATAGTATCAAGAGGCAACTGTCTACACCCCAGACTCCAGAAAAAAATGAGCTAGTAGAGATAAACAACCGGACTATAGTTGAAGCAGCCAAAACAATGTTGATCCAAGGAAAAGTTGCTCAAACTTTCTGGAGAGAAGCGGTGAGCACTGCAGTATACACTATGAACCATGTACTCATCAAGAAAGGTAACAATAAAACTCCCTATGAGTATTGGACCGGTAAGACACCAGTGGTAAGCTACTTTAGAGTGTTTGGTAGCAAATGTTATATCAAGAGGAGTGAACACCAGAGCAAGTTTGATGCAAAATGTGATGAGGGAATATTCCTTGGATATTCCACCAAGAGCAAAGCTCTCAAGTATTTTAACAAGAGGAAGTAGATAATTGTGGAAAGTTTCAATGTTAGAGTTGATGAAGCCTATGAGAAATCTAAGGAAACCGACAATGAGAAAGCGATAAATGAACCAGGTGTAACCTTCTGAGAATGGGTTGAAAAACTACCAAGTACCAGTAACAGTGTTCCTACACTGGTAGATGCTAGTGCTAATGAAGATGAGGATGAAGAAGAGAAGAAAGAGGAAACAACTAAGATCATTCCTCGGTATGTAAAGCTGAATCATGATCCAAAGCAGATCATAGGAGACAAGGATCAGGAATTATTACAAGAAGAAAGGTAAGAGAAAACTCTAGCATGATCTCTGAATTTGAGCCTAAAACATTTAAAGAAGCATATAAAGATGAAGAATGGATCAAGGAAATGGAAGAGGAACTTGACAAGATAGAAAAGAATGGTACATGGTCTTTGGTACCCAGACCTAAGCATAAAAATGTCATTGGTACCAAATGGGTTTTCAAAAATAAGCTGAATGAAGATGGCACAGTGGTAAGAAAGAAAGCCAAACTGGTGTGTGAAGGATATGCTTAAGAAAGAGAGGACTATGGAGTAACCTTTTCTCCAGTAGCTAGATTGGAAGGAGTTCATATGCTTCTTGCATATGCAACCTTCAAGGGATTCAAGGTATATCAAATGGATGTAAAATCTGCATTCCTGAATGGAATACTTTAAGAGGAGGTGTATATAGAGCAACTAGATGGGTTTTCCCTATCAAGAGATAGTGACATGGTGTGTAGGCTACATAAAGCCTTGTATGGATTGAAGTAGGCACCTAGAGCATGGTATGAATGCTTGCACTCCCATCTTGTGAAGATTGGATTTGAAAGAACAAGTGAAGATAGGAATATCTATTTGAAGTCAGAAGGAGATGAGATTCTGATCTATGAAGTATTTGTTGATGACATAATTTTTGGTCGAGATGACAAGATGAGTCATCATTTTGTAGATGAGGCGAAGAAGGAATTTTAGATGTCACTTATAGGGGAGATTAAGTTCTTCATTGGACTATAGATTCAACAAATGAAAGATGTTATCTTTATCACTCAGTCCAAGTATGTCAAAGAGGTGTTGAAGACCTTTGGCATGGAAGACAACAAACCAGTTGGTACACCGATGGTGGCCAGTTGTAAATTATCAAAAGAGGATGACTCAGCGTTGGTGAATGAGAAGGAATATTGATCAATGATTGGTAAGTTGCACTATGTATTACATAGCAAACTGAACATTGCACATGCAGTGGGCATTACTACACGGTTCCAGAAAAGTCCAAGAGAATCCCACTTGGTAGCAGTCAAGCAGATTCTTAGATATCTGAAGGGAACTATTGACTATGGATTGTGGTATCCATACAGTAGTGATTTCAACCTCAGAGTGTTTACAGATGCTGACTGGGATAGTAATATGGATGACCAGAAGAGCATGACTGGTGGTGCATTATTTCTTGGTGGTAGATTAATCTCATGGTTGAGTAATAAGTAGAGTTGTATCTCTCAGTCTACAACAGAAGCGGAATATGTTGCAGCTTTTATGAACTATACCCACATAATTTGGATGAAGCATGTATTAAGTGGTTTCAAGGTTCCTGTATTTGAACCGGTGAGTATATTTTGTGACAACATGACTGCAATTAATATTTCTAAGAATCCGATTTTACATGCTAGAACCAAGCACTTCAAGTTCAATTATCATTTCTTGAGGGAGAAGGTTCAGAACAAAGAGGTTGTATTGGAACATGTTTCCTGTAAGGAGCTGTTAGTAGACATATTCACCAAGCCTCTACCAAGGGCTACATTTATCTATTTGAGAGGCAAACTAAGGGTACTGCCATTTCAAGAGGTGAAATAAAGGAGTTTGCTCCACATCCGTCTGGTATTGTATTGATAGATCTTTTTCAAGATTGGTGTGTTGAAGGATGCTACTCCTTAGGGGGAGCAGCATAGTGGAACATAGAATTGTGTGCCTCCACTTTGGCATTGTTGTCAAAGGGGGAGAAGATGTGAAGTGGAAAAGATATCTATAGTATTGGGGAGAAGAAGATGTGAAGTAGACATATATCTTTGTATATTGCTATCAATGCCAAAGGGGGAGACTGTTGGCATATGTGCAGAGTTTAATGACATGATGATATTGTATGCTGTCATTGATGTCAATATGCTAAAGTATGAACTGGCATATTAATGTTAGAAAATTAGCAAGAGAATGGATATGATACTGTGAACTAGTATATGTGAGAACTGGTATAACATTTGAACCGATATATGTGAAAAAATGAAGTGGTATGTTGGAATGAGAACCAGTATATGGAAAGTTTTGTATTGGGGTTTCATTTGGCATGACTACTGGTTGGTAGTATCAGCTTCAAGGTTTTCAGTTGATGCATTGCATGTGTGATTCAACTGATGACATCTTGTGATAAGTTAGCATTGTAATGAAGATTAGATCATGTTGCCACGTCACCCTTGTGCGTGTGAAGGATTCCCTTGAGGATCTTGCATGATAAAGATTGATCCTATCCACCTTGGGAATGTGTGAAGTCTCTGTAAATGGTGGAGAGCGCATGATGGGTTATCAACTTCCTAAAGCAGCAAGGAATGAATGTTGGATAATGTCTTGAGATCTATTCAAGACTATTGTATTCAATGGAGTAAGATTAACAGTCAGGATTGAACCGACTGAATTATTAAACCTAAATGCTTAGGGTTTAGGGTTTATGCTACCGACCTATTTGTTTCCTATAAGGTTGATGATGTTTTTCATTTTGTGGTTGTTGGCAAATGTTAAGTGTGTATCCAAGTGAAGAGATACTTGATTCTTTCCAGACTAGAGAAGTGTGTTGATACTTGCGGAGTGTGATTGAAGAAGAAAAGGAGCTAAAGAGGATCTGCCTTGGCATTGTGTGTTGTTAATCAGATCAGTGTTTTACCTGTTGACTTCTAACCATTTCAATAGTTGGAAAATCCCTTAACTGGGTAGCTTTGATAGGCTTTTGTGTAAAGCCTTTAACAGGGTGACTCAGTTCAATGAGTTCTTCAAATCCTCTTGCGAGGTAACCTTTAGTAGGGTTCTAACCTTTAACCGGGTATTTAGCCATCACTTAACTAGGTGATCTCTAGCAGTATCAGTTCCTAGTAGACTTCAAAAGAGTTCAAAGAACAACTTGTGGGTATACAGCCCCATCATGGTTTTTCCCAATTGGGTTTCCACGTGAAAAATTAGTGTGTTAGGTGTGATGTTTTTCATGTGATGGCTTAATGTTTTATGTCAAGTGGTAATGCAAGTTGATTCAATGATCTTAAGTATTTATGTAAGCTTAAGGGTGAAGTGGAAATGAGGTATTAGATTGTGTGGAGATCTAAGAGTTACTGGTTTATGTCTTTCACATTCTCACTGTGTTTTACTGGTAGTGCTCTGAGTTAGACCGGTGTTACTGTTTGCCAGTTAAGTGCAGTGTCTGTAGTCAAACTAGTGCAAGGAAAGTTTTTTTGTCTATATTGATTCACCCCCCACCTCTCAGTATTAGTTTGGTACTAACTGTTCATCATTAATCATCACCAATATGTCTTCTTTCAAGTCTCTATGAATATAGAAACAAGACTTACTCCATGCATCATATCAAGCCTATTTTTTATTAAATACATTAAACTTCTAACCAAAATTTAATACATAGTTGGATTCACATTGTTGTTGCAATCTTCCTTACTCAAATCTAGGCCTATGGTTATTTCTATTGGTGTGTGTTTTCTATCTTTCATCCTAAACTTTTTCCAAATATCTATTGCATACTTTGGATGAGAGAAAAAAAAATTATTTGCATTACTTATAGACATAAAAATTACTTTAAAAGACCCACGTTTGTCATCTCAAACTCAATTTTTATGTCATCTTTAAAATGAACAATGAGGAAATTCTTCACATGAAAAATACATCATCTGATTACAAAATAATAATTAAAATATTATAGGGTTTTTCTCATAGTGTGTTGGTCAAGTGGTGGACTTGTTGTTGTGGCTACCAAATTTCAAAATCTCATGGATTTGAGCTTCAGATTTAACAATTGGGTATGAGGTCCCATATTTGTGACCTCATTAGTTCATAAATATGCATCAAAATCATTTGAAATTGGGCTAGAAGGCATGTCATTCCAGTTGTTAGGGTTTCAAGTAGATCTGAAGAAAATATGAACTAACAATTATATGCAGATTTAAATACAAAAGATAAAGAAATAAAATAGGACACAGATAACATAGAGATTTAATGTGGTTCACCCAGAATGGGTTACGTCCACCATACACAACCGTCCAATCTTTCTTTTTATCTAGCAAAAATAGTACATCAACCTTACAATGCCTTAAACATCCCAGCCACTTATAAGATGCATTTTTAGGGCAACCAACAAAGTCAGCCTTTTTAGGGGTTTATTACAATATCGGTTTTCATCAACAAAAACATCCAAAAAAATATCCCATACTTGTTGAGTGTACAGTACTTTGCTGATTAGTTGCTACATATCAACAATCTCCCACTTGGAGACTAATCAGGCTCCACACCAAACACCAACATCGCTAGTTAGATTAAAACTTTTAAAACTTAACACTATTTACAAAGAAGTAAAAATCTTACTGTAGACACTTAAATTTGGCTAATCAATTTAATCAAATTTAATTCTTATCCTATCCTATTCCGCTAAACTAATTTAATTAAATGAATCCATGCCCTATTAGCTAATTGATTAATTCAATTAATTAATTAACAATAATCCTTGAATTAATTAATTAATTCCTCATTTTCAACCACTTGATTTAATTAATCTAATTAATTAATTCCCCCTTCCCAATTCCTTGAATTAATTAATCTAATTAATTAATTCCCCCTTTCCAATCCCTTGAATTAATTAATTCCCCCTTTCCCAATTCCTTGAATTAATTAATTAAATTCATTAATTCCAATTTTTCGTCCCCTTTATTTGAATTAATAAAATTCAAATATCTCATTTAGGCCACATGTCTCCTAACTTCTAACTACCTAACTAACCCCCTTCTAAACTAACCTTCAATCTAAATGTTGGGTTCTAACCAATCCTATCTCTCCAAACTAACCCTATCCTAACCTTCCCTCACATGTGTGCGCACACACGTATTCCCTAATTTCCTTAATTGTAGGAAATTAAAGCCCATTTTGGGTGGTTTCCTCCCAAAAGAGACATGTTTCCTCAAGGACACATGTCATCCTTCCCCAAGACATGTGTACCTCTTTTTTACACTTGTATTTCCCTCTTGAGTCACTTTTCCTCTTTGAGGACAAGTGTGAAATCTCGTTTCACTTGTCATTCCTGGGATTGCCACTTGTCCTCCTTGAGGACAAGTGTTGAATTTTCCAACTCCTTTCCTCTCATCCCTACTCCTATTTAATTCCCCCTCATTTTCTAGAAAATCCTCCACTTTTTCACATTTGCATGCTCATAATGCCAAATTATCTCCACTTTCATCCATTCATAATGTCATAATGCATGATTTTATCCACCTTTTTGCAATAACACCCTCATAATGACAAATTCCATCCTCACATCCCCTCATCCAATCTTCACATCTTGAATCCAATCAGTATAATGACACATCATGGAGCAATATCAAGCACAAGATACATCACGAGCACACATTTGACCATGGGATAATCAAATAAAAGTGTTGAATAGATTTTGCATATTATTTGACTTATGTGAATTATGATTTGTCCATTTCTTTCTAATATCCCTATCTTGAGGTGTTTGAGCTAATTGTGTTTTCTTGGTTGTTTTTGCAAGTATTTCAATCTTCCATATTTGAGTGCAATTTTCCCTCACACACTTACTATCAACTATTTAGATGTAAAGATTTGAATCACTATTGATTTTGCTAAACCAATTTACGAAAATATATTTCTCTCTATTGCATTTATCTCCTTGTCCATAAGCCCATGCCATTTTTCCTTTTTTAATAATACAAAATCTGAATTTTAATCAAAATAATCATCATACCTTTCATTTTGATAAGTCTCCTTTACAATTATGGTCCTTATTGATATTAGGGACATGAGAGAGGGGTATACTCTCACTACTACTAATGCAATGAAGTACAAACCATCTCTGGAGTTGTCTATTTATTGTATTTGATATTTGTGTAGTACTATTAAAAATCCCCCTTGAGAACAATCACCCTCAACTTTTACTTACTTTTGATTTAGGATAAGGGAGTAAAAATTGCCAAATTCTTACTGAGATACTAAAAAGCATCATTAGGTAGAGGTTTGGTCAATATATGTTCCCTAGTCTCAATGTAATCCAACTTCACCTCCCTGTTTGTAAATTTTTCTCTCATAAATGATTCTTAGTTGTAATGTGCTTTTTCCTTAAATGAATTACTATATTCTTTGAGATATCGATATCACTTATCTTGTCACAAATAATTTAAATAGGTTCATCAAACTCTACCTTCATTTCCTTGAAATTCTACTTCATCGATAAAATCTAAATGCAAAAGGAAACTTTTGAAATGTACTTATCTTCTATGATAGATAGGGATATTGAATCTTGATCCTTACTCAACTTAGTTTCATGGTTGAGTAAGAAAATAACACTCATTATGCTTTTGGTGCCCAAGCCAAAAACTCACAAAATGTGCCCTTGTTATTAAAAAAATGGGGCCCCATTATAGATTATGTTGTGTGGATTTTAAATATGTATTTTTTTAAGATTTTAGTATTTTTTCTATTTTTCAATTAATTTGGAATGAAACTAGTTGAAAATATTGCAATATTATGTTTTCTTATTTATTTAATATTTTTTTATTTTTACCTTTTTTGAAAAAAAATTATATGACACCAATCTAGACAAAATTTTATTCAAAATAAAATAAAATAAAATAAAATAATTTTAGGTCTAATTAGGGTGGTCATACATGAGGATTTTGTAAAACAACAATTAGGTCCAATAAAAAATTGATAAATAAATATTTTTAAAATACTAGAAAAAAAATTATCTTCATTAATCCTTTCCCAAGAGTCTTATAACAAAAATTGGCTCAAAATATGGCACTAATCACACACGTGCATGGTATGGTCCTGCAATAGGACTTTTCAAGCATTAGTTATTGGAAATCCCTTTTGAAAATCAATTTATATTGTATAGATATTGAAATTTTTAGGTCAATTGTGATAAATTCTAAAACTCAGGGAAAAGACTTCCAATTTTGAGCATAAGTGGAATAAACTTCTATCACACACCCTTTTTCTCTTCTGGTCATTAGCACATATGGCCCAATGTGCATCAACATATGTAATCATTTTGAAATTATCACTTTTGGGGTAACATAATACAAAGTCCATTGTAACTTTAAGGTACTAGAAAATAAACTTTACATATTTGACATGAGTATTTTTTGGTGCTTCTTGAAACTTTACCAACATTATTATTAACTCCATGATATCCAATTTGGATGTAGTCACATACAACACACTCTCAATACTTGATCTGTATAATATCTGATTTGTCAAAGTTAAATCATTATCCTTCCTCAACTTACATCTGATAACCATAGGTGTTCCTACTAGTGTGTAATCTTCCATTTTGAACTTGTTTAACATCTAGTGGAAAACCAAATGGTGGATGAACGAAAGGTGAGATTTAAAATCTAATTTGGAATAGAGTATTGGCTAGGCCCATGAGCCGCATAGGAATTCAAACCTTGGTGTTTTCTCTGTAAGATTGGCCTAATATTTATGATTATATTATTGTTAGGATAAAGAAATCGAATTGAAAACAATAGATAAACAAAATTAAAATATACACAACACAAACAACAAGAACACATAGATTTATCGTGGTTTGGCAATTGCCTACATCCACACTTGAAGCAGGGGAATTACTTTATTATTCACGAATCGGGTTTACATATAAACAACTGCTATTAGCTCCATCAATTAACCTTAGAAAATGAAATACAATTAGCTCTTAAAGAGCTTGCAAGAAGAACGTGAATAGCCAAGAGTTTTTGGCGGCAAATGGGGAAGGAGTCTGTTGGACTTCAACTTCCAACAATCTCCCACTGAAGACCAACAAACTGCTGCAACAAGTATATTCCCCCACTTAGTTCTACTATCAGTTACTAGAAAGACTAAGAGAAGTTCAGTAGAAATCGAACTTCTCCCACTTAACTACTTTACTGACCACATCAGATGGATTCAAGTCGGTGTGAATCTTATCTACATGAAACTTGCCTTCTTCAACCATATGGCGAACATAATGACTGCGAACATCAAAATGTTTTGACCTCGACTGAGATGTCTAATGTTTGGTCATAAAAATTGCACTGTTGTTATCACAAAACAAAGCAAAATCTGATTGCTTCAAACCCAACTCGTTGAACAAGAGTTGCAACCAAACCATCTCTTTTTCTCCTTCAGAAAGAGCTATATATTCAACCTCCGCAGTTGATTGAGTAACTATATGTTGCAATTTTGAAGCCCAACTAATCACTGCTCTGGCAAATGTGAAAGCATAACTAGAAGTAGATTTTCTTTCGTCTAAGTTACTGGCAAAATCAGAATCGGTAAACCCTTGCAAAATTGCCTTGTCCTTTCCAAACCATAAATAGAAATCAGAAGTACCTTTGAGATACCTCAAGATATAATTAACCACCTCCAAATGTGATTTGCCTAGATTAGCCATAAATCTGCTCACCAATCCTACGACATGAGCAATGTCCAGTCGAGTAGACCCCATAGCATACATGAGGCTTGCAACTACAGATTTGTATGGAATTTTATCCATAAACTCCTTATATTCTTGTGTTTTAGGACACAATTGTGAAGACAACTGAAAATAAGAGGCTAAAGGTACACAAACAGTCTTAGCATCTGCCATACCAAATCTGTCCAAGACTTTTTTAATGTAGTCTTGCTGAGATAGTTTGAGTTCTCTCTTTTTCCTATCCCCAAAAAAAGTCATTCCTAAGATCTTCTTTGCTGCCCCTAAATCTTTCATGGAAAATTCCTTTGCTAAATGAGTCTTAAGTTCACTCACAATACTCATGCTTCTACTAGCTATGAGCATATCATCCACATAAAGGAGAAGAATGAAAAATTTGCCATTAGGAACCTTCTTGTAATAAATACAAGGATCAGACTCACTGTGAGTAAACTTGTGATCAATCATGAATTTCTCAAATTTAAGATACCACTGTCGGGGGGCTTTCTTAAGCCCATACAAACTATGTTTCAATCTGCAATAAAGATGTTCCTGCCCCTGCTTAATGAACCCTTCTGGCTGATGCATAAACAATTCCTCATCAAGGTCACCATGGAGAAAAGTCATCTTTACATCCAGTTGTTCAAGTTCAAGGTCCCACACTACAACTAATCCCAATACTGGTGTGAAAATTTCTTTGAAGTTGAGGTCTTTCTTTTGAGCATATCCCTTTACAACCAGTCTTGCTCGAAATCATTTGTGACCATCAGCTTCATCTTTTAGTTTATAGACCCATTTATTTCTCAATGCCTTTCTGTCAGGCAGAAGTGGCACCAAATCCCATGTCTGATTTCTCCCTAGTGCATCCATTTATTCGCACATTGCAGCATGCCAGTTATCACGATCTGCATTTTTATAAGCCTCTTTGTATGTTGCAGGCTTTGTTTGATTAGAAATGAGCAAAGAAGGTTCAGCCTCTTCACAAAATAGTAAGTCATAATCGAAGAACTTCACAGGAGGTCACCTCTGTCTGGTTGATTTTCTCAATTGACTCTCTGTTTTAGTAGGAGAGTCATTCAATTTTTGTGTTCCCTATTTAATCACATTAGCATCACTTCCATTGTTTTTTATTCTGTTAGTTTTACTAGCCTGTGGATTTTTATCCACATTAAATTCAGGCAATTCACGGGAAGCAGAGTCTACAAAGACATCTTTCTCTGCCACCGTTGAATGAGAAAGCAGGGGTCTATGGGAGGGGGCTTCCACATCGCCGATGGTAGGGAAGCCATGCGGTGGTTACTTAATCCCTGTGGAAGCAAGTGAGCATGGGGAGAGGAGCTCATTGGGTGGGAGGCCTATGGGAAGCTCATGGAGAAGACTGCAGGGACTAGGGCGTGGAGTGCCCATGGAAGCATCTTCCATGCTTCGCATGGGAGGGAGGCTCTAGGGGTGGGCTGCGGAGGTGGAGTGAGGGCCTATGTGGAGAGGTAAGGAGACTGCAGGAGGCATGGAGGAAGTTGTGCAGTGTGAGGACTATGGTGGGTGTGCAGTGTGGGAAAATTTCACAACATGTCATGAGGAATGTGGGGTGCACGAACCACCATAACTTGGAGTATGCGGTGGAGTTGTAGACCACCATGTGGGTTGCCCAGCCAATTGGGAATAAAACGAGTCAACATCACCTTAATCAAGATCTTCCAAGTTTCCTCCAACATGAATGTTATTTTGAGGAGGATTCGCTCTATTTTGTAGACCACAAAATTTTGAATTAAAAGCAGACCAAACATTTTCATCATTCCCTTCTTCATTCTCATGCTAATAATTGTATTCAACAGATTTATATGTCATAGGAGCTCCCACTGAATGATAGACTGGACCCAAAGCGCTGGTAGTTGAATTCTAAAATAGAGACATGGGGACATATTCTATCTCTGATTTATTTGCATCTTGTAGTGTGGGAAAGGAGGTTTCATGAAAGACTACATCTATACTGCAAACAATCTTTTTATGAACTGAATCCCACAATCTGAAACCAAACTGCTCTTCTCCATACCCCACAAAGATACATTTTAGCAACTTTGGATCCAATTTCATTCACTTTTTCTTGGGTATATGCGAGAAGGCTTCGCATCCAAACACATGAAGATGTGAGTATGAAATCCTCTTCCCTTGCCATTCCTCTTCCGGAATACCAAATTCTGATTTAGATGATGGACTTTGGTTGCTTAAGTACATTTCTCTATTACATGCTTCTACCCAAAATTATTTGCCTAAACCTGCATTAGACAACATACATTGTGCCTTCTCAAGGATTGTTCTATTCATCCTCTTGGCTGCACCATTTTCTTGAGGAGTGAAAGGAACAACCTTGAATCTTCTAATCCCATTATCAGCACAAAACTTATCAAATTCATGTGAACAAAATTCCCCACCATTATCGATTTGTAAGCATTTAATCCTATGCCCAATATGATTTTCAACTAATGCCCTTAAAATTTTAAATTTTGAAAACACTTCTGATTTCCTAGAAAGCATATAAATCCATACTTTTCTTGTACAATCATCAAGAAATGTTACAAAATAGTTAGCTCCTCCAATAGAGGTTACCTCGGTTGGTCCAAAAACATCTGAGTATACAAGCTCCATCGGTGTTGTCTTTGTGTCATGTCCACCTTTCAAAAAACTAACTCTCTTTTGTTTTCCATAGAAGCAATGTTCACAAAAGGCTAAGTCCACAAGCTTGAGGCCCGGTAGCTGATTTCTTGTATGCATAACATGGAGACCTTTCTTGCTAATGTGCCTAAGTGTTTGATACAAAAGATCCGCTTTGCTGTCCTCAATCACCATTGCAGCTCCCACTTCACCACGAGTCTTAAAAATGTATAATCTTCCCACTTTATTACCATTTGCAATCAGCATGGTACCATGTGTTACTTTCCATGTATCCGGGAGAAAATTAACATTAAGACCTTGACCAAAGAGCTGTCCAATGGATATCAAATTTCACTTCAATTTTAGGATGTGGTGAACATCTTTGAGCAGCCATGTTTTACAACCTTCTAATGGCAGCAATACATCCCCTTTGCCTGTAATTTCACAAGCTTTGTTATCTCCTAAAAAAACATTGCCAAAGTGACCTTCATGGTAGTTAATGAATGCTTCAAGACATGAGGTAGCATGATAGGAGGCACCGGAATCAAGCACCCATGAATCTGAAGTAGTGTCAGTTGTGGAGAGGATTAATATGCTATCATCTTTATCATAAACTGTATTTTCTTTGCTGTCCCGCACTCTCTCTTCTGCTCTTTTGAAATTTCTGCAATCCTTTTTCACATGACCCGCTTTGCCACAAAACCAACATTCACCATTTCTGTTTCTAAACTTCAATCTCTTTGCTAATTTTGAACATCTATGGTAATTATTTCTGCCTCTATTATGATTTCTACCTCTATTATCGGTGTTGACCACCGTTAAGGCTTCACCGGATGAAGGTTCATCATTCTTTCTTCTCAAATCCTCGCTGAGAAGAGTACCTACTACATCATTAAAAAGTAATTTATTTTTACCAGATATAGATGTACTAACAGCTATTACAACACCATCCTAGATACTTGGTAAAGAACAGAATAACAAAACAACCTTGCTTTCATCATCTTGTGTCATTCCCACCGAAGTCACTTGACTAATCAATGTATTGAATTCATTGATGTGGTTTGCCATAGCACAACCTTCCTTCATTTTAAGTTTGTACAAGCACTTCATAATGAAGACTTTATTTGCAGTTGATGCCATTTCATACATGGCTGAAAGTCTATCCCATACTTCTTTTTTAGTTGCATCACCCATGACATTGAAGAGAACATTTTGGACAACGAGAGAAAAATTGTTGCTCTTGCCTTCTTGTCCAATTTTTCCCAATCTTCATCAGTCATCCAAGTTGGTTTTTTTTCTTTCCCTTCAAGCGCAAGTGAAAGGTCTTTCCTTATTAGCAAAGACTCCATCTGCACTTTCCATAACCCAAAGCTCTGACCGGAGAACTTCTCTATCTTTGATTCT
Organism: Cryptomeria japonica; assembly: GCF_030272615.1. Taxonomy (NCBI): domain Eukaryota; kingdom Viridiplantae; phylum Streptophyta; class Pinopsida; order Cupressales; family Cupressaceae; genus Cryptomeria; species Cryptomeria japonica. The sequence continues at coordinate 130,650,718 of NC_081407.1, read as the reverse complement.
TCCATGATTCTGGAAATTCAACACCCATATCTAAACAGTGATCTAACATCGCTCTGATACCAATTGTTAGGATGAATAAATCGAATTGAAAATAGCAGATAAACATAATTAAAATATACCCAACACAAACAACAAGAACACACAGATTTATCGTGGTTCGGCAATTGCCTACATCCACACTTGAAGTAGGGGAATTACTTTATTATTCACCAATCTGGTTTACATATACATAGCTGCTATTAGCTCCAGTAATTAACCTCAGAAAATGAAATACAATTAGCTCTTAAAGAGCTTGCGAGAAGAATGTGAATAGCCAAGAGTTTTTGGCGGCAAACAGGGAAGGAGTCCGTTGGACTTCAACTTCCAACAGTTATAGCATAAAATTATCATTTAAGTTTAGATTTTAAATACCTTAAATTTTTTTAAAGAGTTTTTATTGCTTAATTTTTAAACAAAAATGTTCAATAGTGATTTTAATCAATTTTAGATAATATCATTTATTCTAGTAAATAATTTATTTTTTTTGTTTTGGTCAATTGGATGGTCTGTCGAATTCTAGATATTAGAAATAACTTTTGCTCCTTCTCTAAAAAGATCGGAAATGTTTAATTGATGGGGAATAAGAATATGAAAAATGAGGAGTCTAATAAAATATTGTTGTAGCCAAGGATGTGAAGTATTTGAAGTCAAATCAAGATGAAAAAAATCAAATCTCTGGAAGATTTGGTGGCCAAGGTTCACAACAAGAATAATAATGTGGTTAATGTGAGTAAAGAGGCTATTTAGAGGAATTATAGTGGTTAGCGCATGTTGAATAAAATGGTACAATCCCTTGGGATGAGAAAAAAAAATATATATTAAAGTTTTGATGCTGATGATGTAGAGGTGGAGGCTAGTGATCTTGTTGATGGTTCTAGGAAGAAAGTTTCATCTAAGGTGCATGGTTAGTATAAGGCTATTCTAGGACTTGTAGTCAGTATAATAATGTATGCATATTAATTGTGGGAGAGAAAGTATCATTATACAATACCGAAGGAAAAATAGTACAAACCGTATAATTGGCAGAGTTTGATCCACAACTTCTTACTCAAACCAATAAGTATAGAAATTATATATCATTATTTAGCATTCCACTAAATTCTATGAATATATGGTGTCCATAATAATTTTTCTGATACATGATATGAAAATATGAAAGCTACAATCATTTATTAAACTTTTATGTTTTGGAATGTGAAATGACAATTAGATTGCAATTTTAGCTTTCTATAATTTGAAATATACTATTACATATGTATTGTTATTAGATGTTCCATGGTGATTTTCATTATTTTATAAATAGAAAATGTTTTATTATTCACTGAAAGATTTTAAAAAAATTCAAAATATTTTTGGTCTATCTATTTGAGAGGTTTTTTTTAATTTTCTATAATACTCAAAAATATAAGTTTACAACATAATAAATTAAGGTTCTATTATCCATGAACAATGCATATATACTCATCATTATCCTATGCATGCATCGAGATTTTTAAACTTTTAATTTTGAAAATTAGAATACAGTGTCAAAATTCTACTGTATGTGTCATTACTGAGAAGTTGAGAAGTTGTGACTTCCACTCTTTATGTTTCTTTGTTGAATACATAAATTCATATAAAAGGCATTAAATTAAAAAATAAATTAATTTATGTAAAACCAAAAATTATAGTTATTAACTATTCAACTTATTTTCATATAGATTAATATTTTGATAACAATATTTTAAAGAGTTCAAATATAATTGCCAATATACATTTATGTGAAATAAATTCATTTGATTATTTTTATATTTAATTATTTTTATATTCATTTAAATCATGACTGTTTTAATATAGGTGGATTTGTTTTTGCATTTTGTCCAAATATAACTTGACAAGATCTAAAAGAGCATTGATATTCTTATGTATTCATCAAAGTGAATATTAATCATAATCATAAACCAAATTAATGCTGGTATTATGGATTTGTTGCACTGGTTTTTTCATTGATGTCAACACTTGTCAACACTTGTCAACACTTATCAACATTGAAGATCTTTGATTATGTTCTCTGACATGTTCAATGACTTATGCACAGTCATTGGCATTTGGTTAACCAGCAGGTTATATTGTTCACCGACACTGAGGATGATCTATTATCCTCTAGAGATTACTTATTTTGGTGATTTGGTGATTGGTCTAATCGAGTTTGCATATTTGTTGTTACCGGCAAATTGGTCTAGGTTATGGACCGACACAGATTATCTATTCTAGATCAACATGAGACGTTATGGAGATGATTTATTAATTGGTTATTATTGTAAATTCATTGAGACGACATGATGCATCACATATTGATTCATTTGTAATTGATTTAATTGTAATATTCTTTGTGAGCTCACCTACACATTTGGTCTTAGGTTTTGGTATATATGTAAGATCTCACTTGTGAGATTAAATGAGAAAGAGTATATGAGTTGGTAGAGGATTGTAATTCGGTATATGCAAATTTAAGAAGAGCTATTCATGCAGACATAATTCAAGGAAGGTTTGAGAATACAATTAGAGATTAACCGATACTGAATCCAACATATGAAGATGCTATTTTGAGTAGTACATTATCATTCAATTTAACAATCCAATTGTAGTCAGTGTGACTCCCATCTTGTGTTTGAGCAGTGAGCTCTAGGTAGTTGGCCTTTCTGCATGTGTAGACCCCATTTGTACACACATACTATCTGCAGTAGTATCATCCGATTGTGGGTAAGGTTTCCCACTGTGGTATTTCCCCTTATAGGGTTTCCACGTACAAATATTTGTGTTATGTGTTGTGGATGTTCTTTTTCTTTCTGTTTCATGCATTAAACTTTACTGGCACTATTATTAATTGTTAAACTGTCAACAGGCATTAAGTTTGGTGTACCGGTATTATGCATCAAGTTTGATTAAATTATATTTGGGTTTAAATTAATTGACATCTGATTCACCCCCCCTCTCAGTTGCCTCTGGGTCCTAACAATTGGTATCAGGGCCAAGTTCTCTTTTTGCAAAAGTTTAATAGCTTGAGGAGATTCTATGGCGACTAACTATTTCAGGAAGGACAGTCTGAAACTTGATGGAACTAACTATGATATATGGAAGATCATAATGGAGACACATCTTAATTGCATTGGAAGAGACATATGGGATATTACAAATAATGGCTATGTTGGTCCTACATAGAGTCAACCTAATCCACCTAACCTAGCTAAAGATCAGGTGAATGATTGCAAAGCAAGAGAAGCACTTTTGAGTGCATTGTTAGATCAGCAATCATGGGATTATCAAACCAATCTACTACTAAAACTATTTGGGATAAATTGGAGACATTGAATGAAGGTGATACCACTGTCAAAATTGCCAAACTGGAATGCTTCTAGGTCAGGTATGAAAATCTTAAAATGGAAGAAGATGAAAGGATTCCTGCTTTTATGGAAAGAGTTAATGAAATTGTTTTGGGTATACAATGTTGTGGAGGATCCTTAAGTGAAGATGAAATTTTTTCTAAAGTCTTAAGAGCATTGCCATCGGAATATAAAATGAAAGTAACTACTATTAATGAATTGAGAACTATTCCTAATACATCAACTTATCTAGAGATACCTTGGTTGGAAAACTTTTAGCTTTTGAACTTGAGGAATTTGGTCCTATTGCTACAATTAAGACATATTTGGATTTCAAAGCATCATCATCATCTGCAGCATCATCATCATCCTCTGAAAAATCTGATTGGAAAACACTTTTTGCAGGAGCACTTGAAGAGATCAAAAAGGAAAATGAGGAACTGGAAGAGCTTGAAGCACTATTCACAAGAAGAATGCCTAAAGGACTAGTTGGAAGTAAGTATGAAGGTAAGGCACCATTTATATGTTTTAACTGCAATAAAATTGACCATATGGCATCTAGGTGTCTTGATAGACATGCAAGATTAAGAGAAGAAGCTAAAAGAACATATAAGCCTAACCCTGAATATCAGAGATACAAATTTAAGAAGAATAGAGACAAATCATGTTACTATGCTGATGAAGGAGTTATGAATGATTTTGATGAGGAACTGACAAACAATGGATGGGGTTTTGTTGCTATAACAGAAGATCAACTGGCACCTACTGTACAACTGGTAGAGCAGGCTTTGGCAGCTAAAATTGAAGAAAAGGATGAATGGATCATTGATTCAGGATGCTCACATCATATGAGTGGTGATAAAAGTAAATTATTAACTTGTTAGGAATACAATGGATGTCTAGTAAGATTTTGAGATGATAAAGCTTGTTTGGTGAAAGGAAAAGGCACTACCTCTTTTGATGGTAAGCACAATACTAACAACATTTATTATGTTGAAGGTTTGAAGCATAATCTTTTGAGTGTTGGTCAATTAGCTGAAAAAGATTTTAGTTACAATTCAAGAATGGTAAATACAAAATCATGAATAGAACTGGTTTAGAAATTGCAACTAGTAATCATAGTAGAGGTAATATCTTTCATTTGAATAAAAATCAGAAGACATGCTTAATTGCAAATATTGATGAAAGTTGGTTATGGCATAAGAGACTTTGACATGTAAATATTGATTGCATTGTGAAGATTAGTACAACTATGGTAGTAAGGGATTTACCTAAAATTGTAAAACCTCACAATCCAGTATGTAAGGAATTTCAATTTGAAAACCAAGTTAGAACAACTTTTAAGAGTTTTCCAGAAAAATCTAATAATGTTCTTGATTTAATTGATACTAATTTATGTGTTTCAGCAAGAACTAGAAGTTTACAAGGAGATATATATTTTATGCTAATCATTGATGATTATTCTAGAATGTGTTGGGTTACTTTTCTCAGGGAGAAATCAGAAGCTTTTGGGAAATTCAAATAATTCAAGGTCATGGCAGAGAATGAAATTGGTAAGAAAATCAATTTTTTAAAATCAGATCAACGAGGTGAATTCACATCTAAGGAATTCAATACATTTTGTGAAGTAAATGGAATTAGAAGACAATTATCAACACCTCAGACACCCCAGCAAAATGGAGTTGTGGAAAGGAAGAACATAACTATTCTGGATGTAGCCAAAAGCATGATATCATAAGCTAACCTACCTCATGTGTACTGGAGAGAAGCAGTGAATACATCAATTTATACATTCAATAGAGTTCACATCAAAGGTGAAACTGGTAAGACCCCTCATGAACTATGGTTTGCTAATACTCCTACTCTTAAATATTTCAGAATATTTGGAAGCTAATGTTACATTAGGAGAGATGATTATATTTTTAAATTTGATCCTAGAAATGATGAAGGAATATCTCTTGGTTATTCATCTAAGAGCAAGGCATATAGATGTTTTAATAAGAGATTACAGAAAATCATTGACAGTGCAAATGTGAAGATTGATGAATAATTCTGAGGTAATTCAAGGTCTATGGACTCTGAACTAGTAGTTGAGATAATCATAAATGAACCTACACTAAATACACCAGTACAAATTATTGATCCAGTCACACCGGCATCATTGAAGAATTCCATAGTGACTGAAGAAAAACATCAAGTAAATACACCTAGGTATGTAAGATTGAATCATTCTGAAAGTCAAATTATTGGGAATAAGTATCAAGGAGTTATGACTAGAGGAAGACTAGAAAATGAAGAGGTGTGTCTAATTTCTCAAATTGAACCACCAACAATTTTTGAGCCATGTGAAGATAAACATTGGATTAAAGCTATGGAAGATGAATTGGAACAAATTGAAAATAATAACACATGGACTTTGGTTTCCCAGCCTAAAAACATAAATGCAATTGTAACTAAATGGGTAATTAGAAATAAACTTAATGAAGATGGTAAGGTAATCAGAAACAAAGCAAGATTAGTGTGTAAGGGATATTCACAGAAAGAAGGAATTGATTACAATGAACCCTTTGCACTGGTAGCTAGAATTGAGGCAGTCAGACTATTTTAGCATTTGTAGAACACAAGAACTATAAAGTATATCAAATGGATGTTAAATGTGCATTTCTGAATGGTGATCTTGAAGAGGAAGTTTCCATTGAACAACCTGATGGATTTTCTTTGACAAATGACAAAGATATGGTTTGGAGGTTAAAGAAATCTTTATATGGATTGAAGCAAGCTCATAGAGCTTGGTATGCTAGATTAGACAAATATCTTTTGAAGCTTGGTGACACTAAAGGTAATGTTGACAACAACTTATATTTCAAAGTGACTAATGATGACATGTTGGTTATTGAACTTTTTGTTGATGACATTATTTTAGGAGGAGAAGATGGATTGCATAAATATTTTTCTAATAAGATGTAGGAAGAATTTGAAATGTCTATGATTGGGGAGATAAAATTCTTTATAAGATTGCATATTTCAATGACTACTAAAGGTATATTCATATGTCAATCAAAGTACTTGAAAAAAATACTAAAGAAATTTGTTATGGAAAACTCTAAATGGATAAGTACTCCTATGACTACAACTGATAAACTATCATTGAAGGATGAATAAGCACCTGTTAATCTAACAAGATATAAATCTATGATTGGAGGTTCACTATGTTTGACACAAACAAGACCTGATATTATGAATGTAGTGTGTATTTTTTCAAGATTTCAGAGTAATCCTAAGGAAAATCATTAATCCACAGTGAAAAGAATTTTCCGGTATCTACAAGGCACAACAAATCTCCATTTATGGTATCGTAAAGATGAAAAATTTGATTTATGTGTATGCACAAACGCAAATTGGGCAGGAGATGTATATGACATAAAGAGCACCACCGGTGGAGCATTCTTTCTTGGTAGCATATTGATTTCATGGTTGAGCAAGAAACAGAGTTGAACATCATTATCAACAACAGAATCAGAATATGTTGCAGCAGGAACTAACTATACTCAGGTATTATGGATTAAGAAAATGTTGAAGGGCATAAAGGTAAAATGCAAAGAACCTATACCCATTTACTATGATAATATGGCAGCAATTGATATATCAAAGAATCTGGTATTTCACTCTAAAACTAAACATGTTTCTATCAAATTCAATTTTCTGAAAGAGAATGCTGAAGAAAAGGAAGTGAAATTGGTTTACGTGAATACTAAAGAGTAGATTGCAGATATATTTTCTAAGCCTTTGCCTAAGGAAACTTTTGAATATCTCAGAGAGTAGCTTTGGGGTTATACCCTCACTGATAGAGACTTAGATAGTTGGAGATTGGTATCAGACAGACAGAAACTAACAGAGAAACCTTTTTCCAGCCTTGATGGAGGAGAGCTACTTATCAGGGGGAGAAGTTGGATAAATTGGATAAGTTGGTATTTGTAATTAGTTCTATGAACTAATTGTATCTAGTTTTGTATTTCTTTGGAATTTGATGTCAAAGGGGGAGAGATATATATGGAAAAGCCCATTATCTTTTGGAGAGATTATTCATTTGGGGAGAGATACTCTGTATTTTGATTTCTAGTAATCGATCTCTTTTGGAGATTGTTGGTTTTTGGTTTTTTGCATTTCTGCTTTGGCACTTAGATGGTTTTTCCATCTTGTGTTGCCATCACTGCCAAAGGGGGAGATTGTTGGTATTATGGATGTGTTGCACTAGTTTTGTCATTCATGTCAACACTTGTCAACACTTATCAATGTATACACCTAGAAATGGCCTGGAGATAATTAATTAAATAAGCAATTATTTAATTAATCTCTCCTCCCTAATTTAATTAAATTCACTAAGCAATTTGATTAAATCTCCTTTTCATCTACTTATTAATAAATCTAAGGATTTATTAAATAGGTTCATTTCATTTCACCCCTTTAATTAATTAATTCAAATTAATTAATTCCCTCCACCAAAATCATTTCTTCTAAATCCCCTAATTAATTAAAACAAATCATTCATGAGTTGTTGAAACTAATTAGCCATTTTCCTAAATATTTGAATTTCTAAATTCAAATTCTCCTAACTTCTACCACTCCTAAACCTAACCATTCCTAAACCTAACCCATTCTACCTACCACCTTGTCCCCTTTCATCCAACCTCTTCTAGAACCTTTGTGACACCTGTCACTAAGTGTTCCGTTTAATCCAACTCCCTTTGCCAACTTCCTCCAATTTAACCATTGATATCTTCAGATTAATCTCAACCGTTGATTCATGCCAACTCATCCCTAGCCTTGGGAAATCCTATAAATAGACCTCATTTTGGAGCAATAAGGGTCCCAATTTCATTTCATCATTTGCATTGTTATTATAGGCATCTAGCTTATAGTTTATCATTCTTAGCAATGTTATCATGCTCAATTTAGCTTAAATCTTAGCCTAATCATGCTAGGATAATCAATCATTCATATAGCTTAATCATGCTATTCTTGCTAGATCATGCATTTTCAGCATTCAAATCCTCCATCTAAGTGTAGTCAAGTCACTGGAATTTGCATACTAAGATCTGAGAGCAAAATTCATACTCGCATTTACTAGGAGGCAATAAGTCGATTAACTATGGTTTTGTGTTTCATTGATTATATCTTCTAACCATTGCTTGTAATGATTTATTGAGTGCATTGTGTTTGCAGGTATAGGTACACTTCATAGAGCCTGAAATTTTGGCACCCACCGTGGGGCCCAAATCATCATTTTCGGCCTCCCAAGCTTCCTCAAACTTCATCTCTGCCAGATCAGAATCAGATTGTCGTACGAGTTGCCTTTCTAGCTCATACAAACTTCCTTTTAGTCTCGGATGACACCTCATCCTGACTCGTACAAGGTATAATCCTAACTCGTATGAAATTTTAGACTACAAATTCTTTACTCGTACTAGGCTGATCTTGTGTCGTACGAGTTGATTTTCACACTCCTACTACAGCTAGTTTTGTGTCGTATGAATTTCTGGCTATTAAATCTTATTTCATATGAGTCAATTTTGGTCCCTGTGCAAAATCTAATCATTTGTCGTTCTGTCTGATAAATCATTTCATACGATTTTCTGCATTAGTGAATTTTTTTGAAAAAACTGCAAATTAGAAATTTGAAATTTGTCTATACGTCGGTAATTTGCATTTTTGAAGGCTTTCTGGTCATTTTTAGCCCTTTGAAAATTGCATCTAGAACTCTTGGAGACCTTTCCAATGAGGTAAACGGCTTGTAATTTTGAGTCCCAAGCAGAAAGTTATGCCTATATTAAGTTAGGATAAAAATTTCATATAATTTTTCTGAAAATTTCATAGTTTGGATCACTAATGCTAATCTTGTTATGTCTATGAGATGTTTGCAGCCTAACTCTTCTCTTGCAGATTCACTTATCCAAGATATGCTTGTCAAAGAGAAATTCAAAACACAATCAATGACTACTAATGGATCTATTTTGCAGGTTGCCTAAGGATTCACCAAAAAACTTTGTGTATTCTTTAAGATTTTTAGGCACACTTCAATTTAGGCTTAAAGAAATGAACTATCATGTCTTATGTGCTTGTGATGATAGGCGAGTATGCTCTCACCTTCCTTAGGTGATAAAAAAGCTAGACTCATATTTTTTCTTTCAATATTGCATACCTTTAGCGGGCCTATCACAATGCGAAAAAGTAATCACCCTGTGAGAATGACCCAAGTGAGTACAGCTGGACCTGAGCATTCCAACTCACTATAATAAATAGGTCTCTGATGATTAAAGTCTCAAAGGATGGGATTATTTGAGTTTTCTCTTTGAGATCTCTCATATCAGACATTTTGTAGGGCCTCATGGTCTCAATCACGTTTATGTGACTACAGCTTGTTTCGGTACCTTCTCGGGCTATAGGCCTCAATCACGCTTGCATGACTTCAAGGGGTAATTTCAAACATAATTCCTAACTAAGAACTATAAAAATAGAAGCTACCCGATTCACCTCCGAAAGGGTGATAATCTTTGTGTAAGAGAGATAGTAACTCTCACAAGACACTTGCCATATCATGCCCCCATTAGCATTTGGAGTCGGATAATACGCTGTTGAGAATCCATTGCGTGAGACTTAGCGGTCGTATTCTGATTAGCTATTGGGTGTGTACCTAAGTCAACAAGAAAAGGTTTTCATTCTCAACCAACTTCGTTAGGGTTTAGCTTGATTGAGAGTCATGTATCACATCGTGTGTTTGCTGTGTATTCATCCCTAAAATAAAAAAATCAAACACTTAAAACTGGAAAACCAAGGTAAAACATCAAAATTTAGTGATCCAAACTCAAACAAGCAAACAATTTTTATCACTATTCAAATACCCGTCATACGAGTCAGGAGTCTCTGTCATATTGCTTGATCTTCTGTCATACGAGTCAAGATTATATGTCGTACGAAAAATTGATGTTCACATGAAGTCACTAGTCTGTCATTCTGTCTTGTATCTCTTGTCGTTCTATGCTGCATAATTTGTCGTACGAAAATCTGCATCTATTAGTCCAGAGCTATGCTCTACATGCCTGTTTCAGATTTATCATTTCTGCCTAATCAATTTGCAGTAAGCATAAACACCTATTATCTGTCAATCCATGCTTAAATTGTTTGCTTGGTTTGCTTGGTCAAGTTATCACTCGTCAAAATCAGACTCTAGAAAATATACACCTCAAGATTGTCAAGTGCTTACCCCCAACAAGTTCAAGATCCAAACATCTCAAAGTGCATTATCACCCTCTTTGATAAACTGATCACTCAAACATAGTTTCTCATCAGGATCAATCATCCTTTATCACGAAATTGAAACATTTGGTCAGGATAACTTTTTCCCACATCGTAGGATATATCATTCCTACTAGACTTGGTTCTTATCAATCACCACCATTGCACTCCTAAACCGAAGATTGAAAAACTTGCAAACTTTTAAACACTTGAATCCTCTTTTAGTGTCATATCACTCTATGGCCTTGAAATTAACTATTGATCACTTACCCAAAACAACCTTTTAAACAATCAAATCCTAGCACAATATCAAACACAATGCCCATTTTAACAAGAGTGCAAAGACATAAGATCGCTAAAACATTTGAAATAGCTGAAGATCATATCAACATGACATACCAAAGCAAAAGACAAGAAGAACACATGACAAACCAACATATCAGAGCAATCAAACAAGTTCAAGATCAAAATCCAACTATGTTAAAACCTCACAAGGATTCAAAAACATTTGAGAAGAAAGGTGGTTCTTTTATGCACCTCTTAAAGAGATCCCTAAAGGATTTGGCTAAAGAAGATCAAAATCATGCACCCATGTCTAACAATGATCCATCCATCCATAAGCAAACTGACTCTCCAAAGGCATCTATTCCTACACCTCTTGAAAGCTTGAAAGAACCTTCCATAGCATCCTTGCCAAATAATGCATCCAAAGCTGAAGTTCCCCAAGGGATATCCAAAATTGCCATCAAGCCTATTTCAGAGGAACCTATTCAAAACTCATTTCCTTCATATCCAAGCATTAATTCATTGCAAAATCCCCATAACACTTCCTTGCAAATTGAAGTCCTCATTCATAGGATGCTTGTTAAACGTGTCCTAATAGATGGGGGAGCTAGCTTGAACATTTGCTCTATGAATCTTGTCTGTGCTCTAGGTTATTCAGAAGATGCAATTGATCCCCAGGTAAAGATAAAAATCAAAGCACACAATCAAGAAGAGAATCCATCTAAAGGAATGGTGATATTACCCATCATAGTGGGACCTTTTCAGAAGGAAATACCATGCCAAGTTCTAGATGTGGATCTACCATATAATATACTCTTGGGGAGATCATGGATTCAAGACGTACAGGCCATTACACCAACATGTAATCAATGCTTAAAGTTTCCATACAATGGACAAGAAATCAATATCTAAACAGAATCAAATCCAGTGTAGTATTGTAATAATCAGAAATCAGCTCAAGAGGTCATTGTTACACATAACAGAGAGGCAGCACCTTCAAGAACACAATCCAAAGAGCAATCATTTGCATCAATTTTGTCAAACATGGAAAAACAAATGCAACTAAAAGATCAAGGGATTGGAGAATATTTTCTATCATGGAAAGAAAAACAAGAGAAACTTCAAATTGAGAGGGATGAAGAAGAAGATATAGTAGTCGATGTAGTTACGTATGAAGAACAAACATTAGGAACTAGCCTACTTGAATCAGAATCACATTCGACTGACATGGACTTAACTGAGGCTGATCAGGATTTTCTTATGCGAGGCCATTCTAATGAGAGTACCATTCTAGATATCGACATGAATACTAAAAGCTCTGACATCTCTATTGTGACCCCTAATATCTTTGAAACTATCCAACCTGAAGATCCTTTATCCTTAAGCTATCCTGAACCTATGGACTGGGAAAATGAAGGACACACTGTTATTGATACCTTACCTAATGACCATGCCATATCCTTATATCTTGATGAAATAAAACCTGCAACAACTTTTACCAGGGATTCCGCTAACGTATCTTTGAGTCAAATGGATATCAAATCTCCTAGTCACAAAATTGAAAATCAATAAAACAATATCAAGTCTAATGCTGAAAACCATTTCTTGGCAATATTAGACCGAGAAAAAGTAAAAATAAAGGATGCATCTAACAGTGAAAACCTCCTTGAGGTGCCCGAAGATGGGAGATTTGACACTTTACCTGAATGTTATCAAGAGAAGATATCTATCATAATACCACCAGCAAAGGCAATTATCATTGGCACAACTGATCTACATCCAACAACAATCTCTTTATCAGAATTAACAAGGCAAAAATATTTGAAACCATTCAAAAGATGGCAAGTCAATTTTACCTGGTCATATACAGACATTCCAGGGTTCGATCCATATCTTATAATACATCACCCAAATATCAGTCTAGGAGTAAGCATCAATAATGGAACACATCATGGATCAAGAGCAAGCATCAATAATGGAACACGTCAGGGATCAAGAGCAAACATCAATAAAGGAACACAACATAAATCATAAGCAGGCATTCTATGTATCAAAATGGCTGTAGAATGGAATATTAAGCACCTTCAAGTCTTTGGAGACTCCCAGCTTGTCATTAATCAAATCAATGATGACTATCAAACAAAAGATGACAAACTCATGCCTTACAACAAGATAGTGGATGATATCAAGAAGTACTTTGTAGAAATAACTTTTGAACAGATCCCCAGAAATGACAACAAAGCAGCAGATGCCATGGCTACACTTTCTTCTCTATTGCAAACATAGGAAAATCAAGAGCGTTATGAATTCCTGGTTGAAGAGTTGTTTCATCCCGCCTATAATTGTCCTGGTTCCTAAACCATCTGTCAACTCATTGGACACAATTCCTCACACTATGGCCAAACTTACACATATCTGAAAGATAACATCTTACCTCCTAACTTATCAAAAAATCAAAAGAGAAATTTTATTCGCCAATCCTCCCATTATACTCTCGTCGCGGATACCCTGTATAAACAAGGTCTAGACGGTACTCTCTTAAGATGTCTTGAACAAGAAGAATCTAAGAAGACTTTACATGAAGTCCATAATGGAATTTGTGACACTCATTCAAGTGGTCTTACCCTTTCGAAGAAACTCATATGCTTGGGCTACTATTGGCCGACTATGGAATGAGATTCTTTTAAGATAGCAAGAACATGCAAACAATGTCAAATCCATGGGAACTTGATCCACGCACCAGCACAAGAACTACATGCTTTAGCAACATCTTGGCCTTTTTGTCAATGGGGACTTGATCTAGTAGGAAAGATAATTCCTTCCTCATCTAATGGACATAAATTCATCCTAGTAGCTACTAAATATTTCACAAAATGGACTGAAGCTGTACCTCTCATCAATATCACAGGAAAACAAATAGCTGCATTTATCTTGAACTATATCATCTGTCGCTATGGAATACCAATGACCATTATCACTGATAATGGGTGACCATTCAAGAATCAAGATGTACAAGAGCTATGTGAGAAGTTCAAAATCCAGCACAGATTCTCCACACCATATTATCCACAGGGAAATGGGCAGGCAGAAGCATCTAACAAAACTATCCTGAAAATTCTTAAAAAGATAGTGAATGATGTTGGGAAAGATTGGCATATTCAACTAAATCATGCTCTATGGGCCTACCGCACCAATATCCGCACACTGATAGGTGCCACACCTTTCTCTCTTGTATATGGATCAGAAGCCATATTGCCAATCAAAGTAGAGATACCCTCTCTACGTATATCACTAAAAGGACTCATCCCAGATGAAGAACAAAGAGTATCTAGACTGCAAGAGTTAGAACTAATCCATGAACGGAGACATAATGCCTTGGATCATCTAAAGGTATATCAACAAAGAATGTGTTGGAGCTATAATCATAAGGTTAAACAAAGAATCTTTCAAGTGGGAGAACTAGTGCTAAAAGAAAATCCACGCAACTAGGCAGATCGAGAAAAGAAAGGCAAATTTGAACCAAACTAGTTAGGTCTGTTTGTGGTCACAACAGTATTTGGATCAGGAGCATATCACCTATCAACATAGGATGGAGATCAACTCGAGGAACCTATCAATAGCATGCACCTAAAGAGGTTCTATGTCTGAAAAATCAGAAAAATCAAAAAACAATGAAAAATCAAAAAAATCAAAAACAGTGAAAAATCAAAAAAATCCTAAAAAGTGAAAAAGTAGAAAATCCAAAAGAAATCAAATATCAAAAAAAGTGCAATAAAAACAGATGGTGAAAACCTGGCAAACAGGTGCTATCTGTTGGCTGGCTCTTCCATCTATTAGTTCATGCATTTTTCTGCTTGCATTCATTTTCCATCAGCGCTGATCATCATGAAGCCTTTATAGATACACAAGCATCCTAGGTGGCTTCTTACCATGGGTTGGATCATTGGATATATCATAACAAATTTGTTTCTAGGCTTGGGGCAAAATTCTACACCTAGCTGGGGGCAAACTTTTGATCAATTTTGAGCTTAATCAAACAAGTAGACCAAACAATTAGACAAATCTTACCAAGCGAAAACTGAGACACATTCAACATTGAACACAAGATCAAACTATCAACTATCAAGCTATCACAAAATCAATCTAAGCACATTAGACACTTTTTTAGTGGATAATATCTTTTTGAATGATTGATTGTAACATGATTGTTCAACTTTTCTATATTGTTTTTCGCTATCATGATTTCTGAGTGACTCTGGGATGTCATTGACAAGAGGAACAAGGAAGAAACATGATATTTTTCTTGTCTACTGTCTGAAAATTAATCATTAATATGTGCAAATTTGTCTTGGGACATGATCATCAGAATATCATTGAAAACATTTCCAATTTGCATATTGAAATGATTAATACTGCCTGTTTTATGCAAACAACACTCAGGTCATCTCGGTTCAATTATACCTTGATGCTTGTGTTAACTTGCTATATCAAAATCCAGGAAAGAAGTGCTCAGGTCATCATGGTTTAATTATACCATCGATGTTTGCACTCACTTCCCACATTTCAAAAGCTCAATGATGACAAAAACACAAAATAATCCAGTGACTGGTCCGGTCGTAGCTTTGCATTTCGTTGCATTTCATTTGCATTTCATTCTTGCATGGTTCCCAAAAGCTCCTTTTATCCAAGGCCAAATCTATTGCAAGAATCATCAAAATATCATCACAGGTGTATACATAATCAGAATAACTCATATCTCTCGAGATATTGTCAACTTAGCAAAAATCTTATGCTATCTCCCTCAAATGCATCAACATCAGCATATCCAAAATTTCTGCAACTGATATCAACAAACTGTCAGTTCTTTATCTAATCAACCTTATCAATTCACTCATGTCTTATATAGGATGTATCCTTCCTGAAACCAGACATGATCATCAATGTCTTATACAGGATGAATCCTTCCTAAAACCAGACGTTATGATCATCCATGTCTTATACGGAATGAATCCTTCCTGAAACTAGACTGAATCAAATCAATCAAGATTTTTCAATCTTACCGATCTAGGCAATCAAGCTAATCAAAGAACTCGCACTTTCATCAAACAACAGTTGCAGAAATCAAATCAAATCTATCGGGATATCAATCTCGCAAAAACTCCAAAGATCAATTATCTCAATTGATCTCCCGAGGGGGCATCATTATACCAAAATTTAGCAATCAAGAGCTGGGGCATCTTATCAAATCAATACCATCATCAAAATGAGATTATTCTTTGAATCAATGCGTCATCACACCTCGCTTCAAAGAGGGGCAAAATGTATACACCTAAAAATGGTCTGAAGATAATTAATTAAATAAGCAATTATTTAATTAATCTCTCCTCCCCAATTCAATTAAATTCACTAAGCAATTTGATTAAATCTCCTTTTCATCTACTTATTAATAAATCTAAGGATTTATTAAATAGGTTCATTTCATTTCACCCCTTTAATTAAGTAATTCCCTCCACCAAAATCATTTCTTCTAAATCCCCTAATTAATTAAAACAAATCATTTATGAGTTGTTGAAACTAATTAGCCATTTTCCTAAATATTTGAATTTCTAAATTCAAATTCTCCTAACTTCTACCACTCCTAAACCTAACCATTCCTAAACCTAACCCATTCTACCTACCACCTTGTCCCCTTTCATCCAACATCTTCTAGAACCTTTGTGACACTTGTCACTAAGTGTTCCCTTTAATCCAACTCCCTTTGCCAACTTCCTCCAATTTAACCATTGATATCTTTAGATTAATCTCAACCGTTGATTCATGCCAACTCACCTGTAGCCTTGGGAAATCCTATAAATAGACCTCATTTTGGAGCAATAAGGGTCCCAATTTGATTTCATCATTTGCATTGTTATTATAGGCATCTAGCTTATAGTTTATCATTCTTAGCAATGTTATCATGCTCAATTTAGCTTAAATCTTAGCTTAATCATGCTAGGATAATCAATCATTCATGTAGGTTAATCATGCTATTCTTGCTAGATCATGCATTTTCAGCATTCAAATCCTCCATCTAAGTGTAGTCAAGTCACTGGAATTTGCATACTAAGATCTGAGAGCAAAATTCATAGTCGCACTTACTAGGAGGCAATAAGTCGATTAGCTATGTTTTTGTGTTTCATTGATTATATCTTCTAACCATTGCTTGTAATGATTTATTGAGTGCATTGTGTTTGCAGGTACAGGTACACTTCACAGAGCATGACAATCAACACTGAAGATCTTTGGCTATGTTCACTGGCATGTTCAATGACATGCATAATCATCGACATTTGGTTAACCGACAGGTTATATTGTTCACCAACACTGAGGATGATCTGTTATCATCTGGAGATTATTTATTTTGGTGATTTGGTCATTGGTCTAATCGAGTTTGCATATTTGTTGTTACCAAAAAATTGGTCTAGGTTATGGACCGACACATGTTATCTATTCCAGATCAGCACAACACATTATGGAGATGATTTATTAATTGGTTATTATTGTAAATGCATTGAGTCAACATGATGCATCGTATATTGATTCATTTGTAATGTATTTAATTGTAATATTCTTTGTGAGCCGACCTACACATTTGGTCTTAGGTTTTGGTATATATGTAAGATCTCATTTGTGAGATTAAATGAGAAAACGCATATGAACCGGTAGAGGATTGTAATTCGGTATATGCGAATATAAGAAGATCTATTCATGCAGACATCATTCAAGGAAGGTTTGAGAAGACAATAAAATCTTAATTGGTACTGAATCCAGCATATGAAGATGCTATTTTGAGCAGTACATTATCATTGGATTTAACCATACAATTGTAGTCAGTGTGACTCCCATCTTGTGTTTGAGCAGTGAGCTCTAGGCAGTTGGCCTTTCTGCATGTTCAGACCCCATTTGTACACACATACTATCTGTAGTAGTATCATCTAACTGTGGGTAAGGTTTCCACATACAAATATCTATGTTATATGTTGTGGATGTTATTTGTCTTTTTGTTTCATGCATTAAACTTTACCGGCACTGTTATTAACTATTAAACTGTCAACTGAGATTAAGTTTGGTTTACCAGTATAATGCATCAAGTTTGATTAAATTATATTTGGGTTGAAATTAATTGACAAGTGATTCACCCCCCCCTCTCTCAGTTTCCTTCAGGTCCTAACAATTAAACCCTAAGCCTTTTCCAAATTAAATAATTGTAGCGTCCTAAAATTGCGACACTTTCAATTTCGACCGCATTTGGGTCTTCACGATGGCGATGCAACACGCAACTTGAATGGAGACCCCGAAACCTGATTATGACACTGAAAACTGCATTTTCTTGCACTCTGGCCTGAACCTCCTTTGCACCCTGCTGTCCCGGGAGGTGGGACCAGAGCGCCCAGCGCCCTGGTCCCTGGGTCCTATTTTGGGCCCGGTCTCTTTTGGACTTCGGGTCTTTATGTTTGCAAATTGGAAAATTAACTTTCCTGGTCGGCCTAAGGTCGGGAAAATCAGTCTGTTAGCCCTAAATGACAAGTATATAAACTACATTTGCCTCTCCCATTTGGGTAAGAAGGACATATGTGTACAAGCATGGAAACTATACTCAAGCATTCAAGCATTCAAGCATTCCTTCAAGCAATTGATCATTTCAAGTCTCCATTCAAGGCTAAGTGTTGCATTCAAGACAAGGATTCAACCATTGAAGAGGAGATCACTTACAACACCTTACATGCTACAACATACAACATACAACAAACAACAACATCTATACCTTCGCACATAAGGATACAAACATCCTTACAACAAGGTATTAGTACTTGTTTACATTACATTTACAACAATTTCTCATTTCTTGGTTAATTCCAAAACCGGGGTTTGACCTAAAGGCAAACCCCTAATCCCTAACCCCCCAATCGTCTTCACTTTTCTGTGTGTAGGTTGCAGGTACGCGCCTGAAATTGAAGATCTGGAATCCTTGTGCAGAGACGAATAGATCCCCCTTCATTTCGCGGATTTTTCGGAGGACCGTGTGCACGCCGGGCGCCATCGTCCCGACAACTTTTGCTCAAATTTGCAAGACAGCGCCGTATCGACATTTTATAGCTAATTCCAGGTCCGCAGCTTCATCCTATATCCCTATCTCAGTTTATAAGCGAATCTTTGTCACTTTCCATGCATTCCTAGCTTAATTCTTCTATCAACATTCTTTACAAAAGAGGGTAGCCTTGCTTTCTTAACCCTTGAAACACATTTAGCATCCAATCTTGCATTGTGTGGGATTGGATCTTGTGGGTTTCAACCCCTCTTTTGAATGTAAAGTCCCTCCTAAGTGAAAACCATCAACCCTAGAGTGACTCTCCCTTCTCTCTCCTTGGAGTTGGAAGAGGGGAGAGAAACTAGGGTTCGATCGCGATTTTCCGCTTTACAATAATAAATAGATTGAACCATAATATTAAAATAAAATAATAATTTGAACCTCAGCCATAAGCGATATTGAACCCTTATACTAAAATGAATTAAACCAAAAACTTGAACCAAAATCAAACTTAACTCTAATGCTCAACAAAATTGAACTATAAACCTAATAGTAAACCAAAATAAACCCTAACTTAAAAAGTCATGTTGGTGCCGAAAACCATAGATTCGAAAACTTGTGGGGTTGCCAAATCGTCAATTGATCCAACTAGCCTTGGCCAACGAATAGGGATGGTCGAAGACCAAATCCCTCTAGAATTAAGGCTCCACTGAACCTAGGTGGGTATACCTTGTCCTCCCAAGCACAAAAGAGTTTGTTTAAAGTGGATTTAAGCCTCTTAGCAAATTAAAAAGACTAGAGAATTGTTGTTCTGTAATTATGCTTTATTGTGTGCTTTAAATGAACAACCCTTAAAAAGAAAAGAAAATGATTATGCTTTATGTTGAGAACTGCAATGCTTTTAGGACTTAGAGAAAAAATTTATAATAGACCACTACCTCTATCCAGGGATAAATATGATACTTTGTGGAAAAATAATTTGATCAACTCAAGAGATAATGTTAACTATCACTGTGAAGGTTTCAGTATGTGTTACATAAACAATGAAAACTCAATTTCATATTTGCTGCAATAGCATGTGATGACACATCAAAACAAATCTGATAGTAAATTTATCAAGAGGACAAAATAAATTCATCGACACCAAAGTATACACAATATCTTAAATAGAAACAATGAACCTTATATATTGATCTCTGGAAAATGAATGCATACAAAGCTACGCTTGAAGATACTCCATTACACTTTGTTTGCACAAAAAAGAAACTTCTTCATCATACTAACTTCCCTATTACATATAACTTGCACTCCTTCCAGGCGGTCTAGGTTGTACCCCTTACATACAAAAAATGACTCCATATAAATATGTGAGCCAATAAACACGCATGAAAGGACACACCCTTTCATTATCCTAATGACTAACTAAACATCAATTAAACTATGTAACTAAAACATCAATTACATTATAAAACTAACTGATGAACTAAGACTTTCAATCCAACTGTTGTCCACATTTCTGAATCTACTGCAAATAGCCCGCATCCTTGTAGGTTGTAGCATTGAATATCTCATCCTTGGCTGCATTCTTGATCACATAAAAGTTCTCAAACTAATGGACCATGTCATTCATGTCAAGAACATCTATCATGGCAATGGCTTGGGATGCACTAAGCAAAGATTTATACTCAGAAAGCCATAAAGATTTATTCTTAATTACACTTGCACCATCTACTAAACTGGGAACCCCATGTTGAATAATTTGTTGACACTCATTGAATTCAGATTACAAATCCTTCATGAATTCATCATGCACGGCAAGAAAACCTGAACCTTCCTCTTCACCTTCTCCCTAGTCGATGAATCTTGCAACAACAGGTTAAGTTTGTCTTGGATTCTAGCATTAGAAGCCATATTGTCCATGTTCTTCTGATATAAATTCTAGAATTCACTCAAGGCCTTCTCCGTGTTATCATATCTTTTACTCGTTAGTACACGGGTAGTATTAGCCCTCATGCTCTTCATCTCACTCTTCAACTTAGTGTGTTCATAAGGTAATTTTTCATATTTCTTCTTCCATTGCCCCCCCGAATCAGTAATTTGAGGGATTGGATGACCACTCCTCTTGAGAGATTCCTCATATAAAGATTTGTATTTGCTGTTCTCTGCTATCTCGTACTTCATCTGAGCTTTATTGAACTTTGAGATATTAATGCCTTTGTTAGTAGTAACCTTAGGATCTATTTCTTCAACTTTCAGGGTCATCATGTGACCAAAAGCTTTATCCATGTCTATAATTTTTGGCCTTTTATTTGGGGGGTATAATACCCATAACAACATCACTTGTTCATTTGCATCGTACCTTGATCCAATGAATATATCATTAACCCCTTGGACATTCAACTTGAAGTCCTTATTTTCTACATGCAATAAATTGTCCAAAATGAATGATACACTTAAATCCCATCCTGCGAAAAGAATGATGCCGGCCTCTACTAACAACTACCTTCCTCTCTGAGGGGTTATTGTCCCCATTTCTACATCAATATTAGTTTTGAGCTTTTGCAACATTTCCTCCTCATGTTGGAAAATGCACACTCTAATGAGAAATTGTAGGTAAATGACAACCTTTGTCATTGATGCCAAAGGGGGAGTAGTGGAGATGAGAAAAATGATAAGAAGAAAGACATCATTAGCTCAGGGGGAGCAATTTTTGACAACACAGTTTTGGTAAGACAATTTTGGCAAATCATTTTTGGATAACATTTTTTGGATATACATTTTTAATTTTTCTCATGAGTGTTGCCATCAATGCCAAAGGGGGAGATTGTTGGCAAATGCACACTCCAATGAGAAATTATAGGTGATTTAAGGTATTGTCATTGATGGCAACCTTACAATCATGTGATATCGGTAGGCACCAACACCAACAGATTCTACAATGGCGAGTGAATTCACAAAGCTGGTTCCCACTTTTGCCAACGAAGGAATTTGGCGAAAGTGGGAATTTTGGATTTGCCCATGTTCGAGCGAAATAGGAATGTTCGCTTGGACTACCCCTGGCAGTCTGAGCGAACCAACCTTTTGACTTGGGTTCGCTCGAACATTGCGCAACTTTTGGGTTCGAGCGAACCCATTAAAATATTAATATTTTAATTGGTTCGCTCGAACCCCCCATTCGCTTGAACCCTTTTCGATTAGGGTTTTTAAAATTTTTTTATAAATATAAAAAATGACAGTTAAAAGGTCATTATCAAATTTGACTTTTTCTGTCTGGTGGGGGTTGGATCGAACCAGTCGTCAGCATCACGTCACCAAACTTTGTCTGCAACAGTTAGCATCTTTCCTATTTCAGTTTTCGACCTTTGTTATATCAGGTGCACAAAATAACCCTTTGTTTGGTTTAATAATGTTTTTTTTTATTAAATTTGTAAATAATTTGTTTGTTAATTTATTTTTTTAATCAAATAATTGTATATAGTTATTGTTTTTCAACATTTTAGAAAAATGTTTGATAATTTATTGTTTTTCATTATTTTAGAAAAATGTTTGATAATTTAATGTTTTGATTGAAATGTGTCAATTTGTTTTTAAAATTACATAATTGTATAGATGTATATTTTTTCGACATTTTTAAAAAATTGTTATGAAAAACATAGAAAACTAACTTGTAGTAAATCAGAACTTAGAAAAACATTAGCAAAAAAAGAAAAACGTTAGAAAAATTAATTTAAATAAACATTAGAAAATTTAGATAACAAATTTAAACAAATTAAATTTCCTCTACAATGTGACCCATTTTCACATCCTATTACACGCACAACATGACCCCTTAAGACCACATATGACACTATACGTTCCCTTAGGAGGTCATAGAAGATCACATATAACATAGTAGTGTACATGTATAAAATTCCCTTTAGGATCACATCTAGTGTCCTAAGGGGTCATATGTGGTTCTAAGGGGTCACACATGTGTTATAACACATGCGTGACCCCTTAGAACCGCATATGACCTCTTATAAAATTCTAGTGTGAATGACATACCCCTTAGTCCATCAAATAGTGTCTTAACACATGTGTGACCCATTACAACCGCATATGACCCTTTATAAAATCCTAGTCTGAACAACATACCCCTTAGTCCATCACATAGCATCTTAAGGGGTCGTATGTGGTCCTAAGGGGTCATGCATGCATTAACACATGTGTGACCCCTTAGTAGGTCACATAGGACCCCTTATAACATCCTACTATACATATGACATTCCCCTTAGGATCTCGTAGTGTCATAAGGGGTCATATGTAGTCCTGAGGGATCATGCAT
Organism: Cryptomeria japonica; assembly: GCF_030272615.1. Taxonomy (NCBI): domain Eukaryota; kingdom Viridiplantae; phylum Streptophyta; class Pinopsida; order Cupressales; family Cupressaceae; genus Cryptomeria; species Cryptomeria japonica. The sequence goes on along the minus strand of NC_081407.1, from coordinate 130,627,347 downwards.
GTGTTATAACACATGCATGAACCCTTAGAACCGCATATGACACCTTATAAAATGCTAGTGTGAATGACATACCCCTTAATTCATCACATCATGTCTTAAGGGGTCGTATGTTGTACTAAGGGGTCACACATGCATTAACACATGCGTGACCCCTTAGTAGGTCACATATGACCCCTTATAACATCCTACTGTACATATGGCATTCCCCTTAGGATCATATAGTGTCTTAAGGGGTCATATGTGGTTAGAACCACATATGACCCCTTATAAAATCCTAGTGTGAATGACATACCCCTTAGTTCATCACATACTGTCTTAAGGGGACGTATGTGGTCCTAAGGGGTCACGCATGCATTGACATATGTGTGACCCCTTAGTAGGTCACATATGACCCCTTATAACATCCTACTATACATATGACATTTCCTATGTGTCCTAAGGGGTTGAATATGTGGTCCTAAGGGCTCACACATGCATTAACACATGCATGACCCCTTAGTAGGTCACATATGACCCCTTATAACATCCTACTATACATATGACATTCACCTTAGGATCACATAGTGTCATAAGGGGTCATATGTGGTCCTAAGGGGTCATGCATGTGTTATAACATATGCATGACCCCTTAGAACCGCATATGACCCCTTATAGAATCCTACTGTGAACGACATACCCCTTAGTCCATCACATAGTGTCTTAAGGGGTTGTATGTGGTCATAAGGGGTAACGCATGCATTAACACATGCGTGACCCCTTAGTAGGTCACATATGACCCCTTATAACATCCTGTTGTACATATGACGTTCCCCTTAGGATCATATAGTGTCCTAAGGGGTCATATGTGGTTAGAACCACATATGACCCCTTATAAAATACTAGTGTGAATGACATACCCCTTAGTTCATCACATAGTGTCTTAAGGGGTCGTATGTGGTCAGAAGGGGTCACGCATGCATTGACACATGTGTGACCCCTTAGTAGGTCACATATGACCCCTTATAATATCCTACTCTACATATGACATTTCCTATGTGTCCTAAGGGGTTGAATATGTGGTCCTAAGGGTTCACGCATGCATTAACACATGCATGACCCCTTAGTAGGTCACATATGACCCCTTATAACATCCTACTGTACATATGACATTCCCCTTTGGATCACATAGTGTCATAAAGGGTCATTTGTGGTCCTGATGGGTCATGCATGTGTTATAACATATGCATGACCCCTTAGAACCGCATATGACCCCTTATAAAATCCTAGTGTGAACGACATACCCCTTAGTCCATCACATAGTGTCTTAAGGGGTTGTATGTTGTCCTAAGGGGTCACGCATGCATTAACACATGCGTGACCCCTTAGTAGGTCACATATGACCCCTTATAACATCCTACTGTACATATGACATTCCCCTTAGGATCATATAGTGTCCTAAGGGGTCATATGTGGTTAGAACCACATATGACCCCTTATAGATTCCTAGTGTGAACGACATACCCTGTAGTCCATCACATAGTGTCTTAAGGGGTCGTATGTGGTCCTAAGGGGTCACGCATGCATTAACACATGCGTGACCCCTTAGTAGGTCACCTATGACCCCTTATATCATCCTGTTGTACATATGACGTTCCCCTTAGGATCATATAGTGTCCTAAGGGGTCATATGTGGTTAGAACCACATATGACCCCTTATAAAATCCTAGTGTGAACGACATACCCCTTAGTTCATCACATAGTGTCTTAAGGGGTCGTATGTGGTCCTAAGGGGTCACGCATGCATTGACACAGGTGTGACCCCTTAGTAGGTCACATATGACCCCTTATAATATCCTACTGTACATATGACATTTCCTATGTGTCCTAAGGGGTTGAATATGTGGTCCTAAGGGGTCACACATGCATTAAGACATGCATGACCCCTTAGTAGGTCACGTATGACCCCTTATAACATCCTACTGTACATATGACATTCCCCTTAGGATCACATAGTGTCATAAGGGGTCATATGTGGTCCTGAGGGTCATGCATGTGTTATAACATATGCATGACCCCTTAGAACCGCATATGACCCCTTATAGAATCCTAGTGTGAATGACATACCCCTTAGTCCATCACATAGTGTCTTAAGGGGTCGTATGTTGTCCTAAGGGGTCACGCATGCATTAACACATGCGTGACCCCTTAGTAGGTCACATATGACCCCTTATAACATCCTACTATACATATGACATTCCCCTTAGGATCATATAGTGTCCTAAGGGGTCATATGTGGTTAGAACCACATATGACCCCTTATAGATTCCTAGTGTGAACGACATACCCCTTAGTCCATCACATAGTGTCTTAAGGGGTCGTATGTTGTCCTAAGGGGTCACGCATGCATTAACACATGTGTGACCCCTTAGTAGGTCATATATGACCCCTTATAACATCCTACTATACATATGACATTTCCTATGTGTCCTAAGGGGTTGAATATGTTTTTCTAAGGGCTCACGCATGCATTAACACATGCATGTCATATGTGGTCCTCAGGGGTCATGCATGTGTTATAACATATGCATGACCCCTTAGAACCACATATGACCCCTTATAGAATCCTACTATGAATGACATACCCCTTAGTCCATCACATAGTGTCTTAAGGGGTCGTATGTGGTCCTAAGGGGTCACGCATGCATTAACACATGCGTGACCCCTTAGTAGGTCACATATGACCCCTTATAACATCCTGTTGTACATATGACATTCCCCTTAGGATCATATAGTGTCCTAAGGGGTCATATGTGGTTAGAACCACATATGACCCCTTATAAAATCCTAGTGTGAACGACATACCCCTTAGTTCATCACATAGTGTCTTAAGGGGTCGTATGTGGTCCTAAGGGGTCACGCATGCATTGACACATGTGTGACCCCTTAGTAGGTCACATATGACCCCTTATAACATCCTACTATATATATTACATTCCCCTTAGGATCATATAGTGTCCTAAGGGGTCACACATGCATTAACACATGTGTGACCCCTTAGTAGGTCACATATGACCCCTTATAACATCCTACTATACATATGACATTCCCCTTAGGATCATATAGTGTCCTAAGGGGTCATATGTGGTTAGAACCACATATGACCCCTTATAAAATCCTAGTGTGAATGACATACCCCTTAGTCCATCACATAGTGTCTTAAGGGGTCGTATGTTGTCCTTAGGATCATATAGTGTCCTAACATATGACGTGTTAGATCTCTCTATTCTTGTATTTTTTATGTATGTCAAAGATTTAAATATATACACATGTTAGATCTCTCTATCTCTCTGAAATATAAGTTATTTCTAGATCTAAAATATATGTTCTCTCTCTCTCTCACTGAAATATTTGAAATTTTTACATGTATTTTTTTAAAATGAAAATGATCTCTCTTTCTCTCTCATGAAAATGATCTCTCTCTCTCTCTCTGCTTACTTATTTATTTTAACTTTATGACATGTACCTAGATAGATGGCATCCCAGGATATACCTTCGTAGGCTTCTGATCAGGATCCACCTGCGTAGGCTCCTGATCAGGATCCACCTGCGCAGGCTCCACATCAGGATCCACCTGTATAGGCTCCACATTAGGAAGCACCACAGTAGGATCCTCCACAGCAGGATCCCGTCTTGCCCGACATTGCTACTATTTTTCATTACAGTGATCAGGAGTTGCATAGGTTGAGGGCCATACTAGATGACCCTCGTACTGATGGCATGTACAAGAGTACGTGCATGTCCATTTTTGATAGTTTACGGACATTGAGGGACCACTTAGCGTCTCATACCTCATTCTCACCTGATGTTATAGAGGATATATATAGACAGTTGAGGAGTGAGGTGAGGGGTCCTCATTCTTTTGCTGATGTGGTGGGGCTGGTCTCGAAGGAGACCATCAAGGAGAGATGTGGTGGGGGTGGTCTCGAATTTAAATATGCATTTTTTAATTAAATACAAATACAATTACATACAATTAAACATGTGTACATTTAAATACATCCTAATTTGATATAATGTATAAATAAACTTAAAAAATATTTATCCTTTAGTTTCAAATGTTCAAGTTACTTGAGATCTAGAATTTATCTTGATTGTATTAATTAGATTTATACATGTTTGATTATCTATTAGATTTAATTTATACATGAAATGATTTTCAAATGTAAAAGAGTATGTATGATTATACATGTTTCAAGATTTTCAAACAAAAGAGTATGTATGAAATGAACAAACTAAACTTAATAGGTCATGTATTGAATAGTTCACATCCAGTACATGTATATTACATCTAGGTATGTATATTGTAGGTATGTGAGCTTCTAGGTATGTATATTGTAGTTAAATAGTTCACAACATGTGCATGTCCTAATTCCATATTAAATATCAATTTTACAAATGTACATATTACATTCTAATTTAAATAATATGCATTTTTTAATTAAATACAAATACAATTACATACAATTAAACATGCACATTTAAATACATCCTAATTTGATATAATGTATAAATAAACTTAAAAAATATTTATCCTTTAGTTTCAAAATAAGTTACTTGAGATCTAGAATTTATCTTGAACTTACATTAAAATTCAATTCATGTGGATTACTAAATGTATATATAGTTCATACCACATCAAGTGGTTCACAACACTCTTCAATAACACTTAATATTTTGTCATGATCTTCACTATCTAGTCTCCACTTTGGAGACCGCCCTTGACGTGGAACTGTTTGAAGAATTAGGCCAACAGCAATGACCAAGTGACTATACTGATATACCTTGTTGTCAATTTGGTATTCAATGAAATGAATCCCATGTTGAACAATTTTAACTTGTTTGAAATATGTCCCTTGCACTACAACTGATCCTTCATGTACATGTATATAAGAAACATTCAAGAAATTAAAAAATTTCACATAAGCGATTTGTACATGTACATGCACATATTCAAATCAGAACTCAAACCTATGGGAAATGACATTCCATCACTCATCTCAGATTTTGATAACTTCTTTCTCTCTTCTGTGCAACGCAATAAATAATAACTAACACCTTCTATATTTCCATCTTCTGCTATGACTGCAAAAATATCTCCTGCAATTTGACACAAGTTAAATAAATTCTAAGTTATATGTCATTTTTAAGGAAATGTTTACATGTGTACGTCATGTATGTACCTTTTTTAATCAATCCTGAAATATGATTGTAATCAACAGAAATCAAAGGAATGTCTTCAAAGTTTTCATCCTCATTTGAATCCTCGTATGTGTCAGAAACATCTAGTGGCACCATTTTCCATTCACTAACATATCCAAGCTCTTGGTTCTTGCAATCAACATAGTTTTTGAAAATGCATTCAGAACAAAAACATGAATAATCCCTAGTGTATAATGTCCATGGGCGATTATCTGTACTCATGACATAATGCAAAGATCTTGTCCTCTCCACACTCTTGCATCCATGCATTCATTTTCTATCTACATCTGCAAAATGTACATGTGTACAAGAATGTACATGTAGATCAAGTTGTTAAATTAAAAAAAATTAAATAAAATACTAAAAGAGAACACGTACCAGTTATCTCCCAAAACACTCTATATGGAATGGGCTTATATGTTCTCGATGATGATTCCCCAGGATAATTCGGTTGCTCAAAGTGTTTCTTACACCATTCAACAACATCATGTGCATTTTCTATACTTTCTCGTGTTTCCTATATTTGATGCTTTCTTAGAGCACGTTTGATACAAGCTCCTGCACCATCATGTTCACCCTTTCCATGACCACTCTCAAAAAAACTCCAAACATGTGGTATTTTGTCATTTCGATGATATCTACATAGTGCATAAAATCGCCTCGAAGATTTAAATTGTGCCGCACATCCATCAGACCAAACAAAATGTTTAAGTATTGTTATGCCTCTATCTTTCAAATATTCAAAAAACTTCTTAAAGCAATTTTGTACAAAAAGTGTGTCATGCTCCTTATCATCACTGATATAGAATTGGTACTCTTTCTTATTGACATGATTTTCAAATGTACTATCAACACCATCCAAATTCATTTGTGCATGATGATAACACATATGTACCAAAATAGTGATTTGCTTTGAAAAGTAATACTCTGATTGAATCTCTTTTTGGTGTGCAAAAGAGTGATTCTCTGCGAAGTCAACTTCAGATAGAATAGTTCCAAGTGGAAAAGTGTCTCTTAATCTTTTAAATTGTTTTGCTTGCCACTTGGCAAAAAAACCATGGCATATGTATGGTTTTATCAACTTACGAAAATTTTCTATAAATGTTCCAATAGGTATTTCCTCGTCTACATAATCTAGCCTTGTAGATTCCTTTCCAAATTTTGTTTCAAATTTTTTGTACTTGTAACTCTTGCAATTTACCATCTTCCCCATGTCAGTATCTTCATCTCTCAAAGGCAATTTAGCCAAGTCCTCACATGTTCCACAAATTCCTCTTATACAATTTATCTGACCAGTTGCATTATCATTTGACTTATCACATAAGATGGATGCTATGAATTGACTTGTTCATTTAGGAGGAGCATTTTCATAACCATCACTATCTTCTCTAATCTTTCGAAACACTTGATAGTACAAGTCAAATTCGATGTGATAATGACAACAACAAGTTTCGAAAACTTTGTTTAACTTCACATAATATGGCCTTAATCGTTCAAACATGGTTTGTCCAATCTTTATATGAGGGTTTGTTTTAGTAAAAAATACATACAATTCATGTTTTGTTGTGTCGATCCAATGTTTTACATGGAGATCATAATGATCAGGACCAATCCTTTGCTTGATAACATCTCTACTATTTGATGAAGGATGAGTATTATCATTCGAAAAACTTGTCACAAAGTTCCTAACAACATCTTCAATTCTATCAGAATGAGGAGCTCTACACATAATTGCCCAATTCCCTTCTGAGGTAGTATCATCCAAAATCTTTCTCCTTTTAACATATTTAGATATTGTCTTTCTACTAAAACCAAACTCAGATGATAGTGAAGAGATTTGTCTTTTTTGAGGCAATCTTTCATTTACTAAAGATGTCAACATCACTCTTCTTGAAATGGTCTTATCTAGTTTTTGAGATTTTTTACCAATGTTCACCAAACCTTTCTTAACATTATCAACAATAGATTTTTGTAGCTGAGAATTTTTCCTCTTTTGACTTGTTGTATCTATACCCAACAATTTCATTGGATCTATTAAGTCTTTATGAGTAAGTACAATTGATAAAAATTGAGCTTTTTCTAGTGTAGTATCAAGATTGTTGAAATGAGACAGTATTTCTTTTCCAATTTTATTCATTGACCTCCTTTTAGTATGTCTAGGCTCTTCACTAAGACATTTCAACTCATCCACATCCATTTTAAGTAAATGATCTATTTAATTTTTATAAGAAATATTTCTCTTAGCTTGTTTAGCTAGATCCACAATATGCTCATCCATATCAGTGGTAGGAGGTAAGGAGCCTGACCCCTCTCCTTCAAAGGTCTCCATTGGTTCAACTTGGACAATCTCCTCCCTATTTTCATCAACTATATTGTGTTCTTCAAAAGGTTCGTTTGCCTCGACTATTGCTGCAGAACTCCCTTCTTCTCGAGCCCGTTGTGCACATAATTTAAGAGTTTGTGTAAGGTTCTTGAATTAATCAGAGATTATTCAATTAGGTTTAAGAATAGGGGTGAATAGTCCTAATAGGCCTTATTATTAAAATCAATATGGCCAGGTATGAAAAAACATTTCACAATTAATATACTTAACTCCCCTTAAGATAGATATATTATGTGATATTAAAGGTCCACCTATCACATGAAATTACTTGTACATGTAGATTAAATATTCAATATATATATATAATTTAGAACCTAGAAATTATGACATAATAGGTCTTATTAATTTTATGACTTAATAGGTCTTATCTATTATAAATGGACTTAATTATATAGGAGAAAAATGCAATTACACAACAAGCAAGTTGATGGAATTTTTAATTTGCAAATACACATGTATTATCTCAAATTAATTATGCTTTCCAATTAAAACAAGATTATTTTTAATCCTATTATTTCCAATTAATTTAATTTAGATTTTTTAAATTAATTTTCATTAAAAATATTAGATAAAAAGTATTGAACTATAACTTTTAAACTATTAAAAATTTGAAGATGATGTAAATTAGTGATTTCTAGCATTTTGTTTGTAGATTCTATATACATTTTTTTCAAATTTTTTTGAAGGATTTTTTTTTTAAATTTCCATCTCCCTCGAAAAAGTAGTTTTTTACAACAAACTACATTTTTTAAGAGTGAAGTGCCTTCCGAAACGCATAACTTTTTTTCTATAAATGATAAAAACTCAATTCTTTTGAATTTTGGTTTGTAACATCAATATCCAAGGCTTGCATTTGGTTTTATAGTGATATGTTCAATATTTTTCATTTTATAAAGTTTTGAAGTCCGACTAGTCATAATTCAAACATAGGTTTACGTTTGAACACATAACTTGTTCTATATAAATCGAAATTCAATTTTATTTTTTTTGTTAGAAAGAAGACATCGATACCAGGGGCTTAGATATTTTTCAGATTTTTTTTGAATTAGTTTCTTATTTTTCCCAAGGCATTGAACAGAGAAGTTCATATTCGATGAAAAACCAATTTTCCATAAAATTAAAAAAACAAGAACATAATAAATTCAAAATATAACAAAATTATACTCGTTAGAAAGCTTGCTTCGAGTACTACTATCTAATATTTTTGGGTTATCAAGATTATTTCATTCGTGTATTGATCCAGAGCTCTGAAGTCATTAATTCTTTAGAACTCTAAATTTTTTTGGGAGAAACCCCTAGTTTGTGGTTTCAAACGAACACAAGTTCGAGCGAATTGGGTTCGCTCGAACCCAAAATGGTTCGAGCGAACCCCCATTCGCTCAAACCAATGAGCTTGATTTTGGCATGCACATTTTTGTAACTGCCATGTTCGAGCGAACCCATCAATTTTTAACTGTCGGCTTTCGTTCAAACTCTGGCCGACGCATTTTTTGTTTTTTTTTTCATTTGTAGAATCGTATAAATATCCATAATTTTTTTTCGTTTTTTATCACCCAAATGATTAAAATAATTCGCATTTTTGGATGAAAGAAGACGTTTGAAAATTATTTTGAAGGCAATAATTTGAAGGTTTTTGGTAAAAGCATGGGAAACAAGAAGAGAAGGCAAAATAAGACTTCAAGGAATTATTCTCTCGAAACGGAAGAAAGATATCGAGAACAAGGAAGACAAAGATATCATGATGCAAGTATGTATTTTTAATTTAATATGTATTATGTATCAATTAATTAGAATTCAATATTTTTTATCTAATATTTTTAATAGGATTAAAAATAATTTTGTTTTAATTGGAAAGCATAATTAATTTGAGATAATACATGTGTATTTGCAAATTTCAAATTCCATCAACTTGCTTGTTGTGTAATTGTATTTTTCTCCTATATAATTAAGTTCATTTATAATAGATAAGACCTATTAAGTCATAAAATTCATAAGATAGGTATTATGTCATAATTTCTAGGTTCTAAATTATATATATTGAATATTTAATCTACATGTACAAGTAATTTCATGTGATAGGTCCTTTAATATCACATAATATATATCTGTCTTAAGGGTAGTTAAGTATATTAATTGTGAAATGTTTTTTCAAATGTGGTCATATTGATTTTAATAATAAGGCCTATTAGGACTATTACATTGATTATAGGTCTTAATGTGACATAACTTTATAACCTATTAAACATGTTGAATAATTTAGGTGAACTATTTATATTCAACTTCATGTACATGCAAAAACATTTCAGATTAGGAGGTCTATTATGCAATAATAGGTCTTAAATATAAACACATGTGACAAATTATAGTCCACTTACATTATGGTCCATAACAAATTAATATGAGGTCACCTAAGTTATCGTATGCATGCATCAAAATATTTGTACTTTTAATTTTCAAAATTGGAATTTCTAATTTATCAAAATTTTATTTTATGTGTTAAATTAGTGCTCAAAATTAGAGATTGAACTTTAATCCTGACCTGAGAACAAATTGAAATTTAAACCTAAACATGTAATTTAATTAGAGTTATAAGTTCAATAAGGTCCTGAAAGTAATTAAATTTAATAAACCAAATTGAATGGGCTTATTTTAACATGTAAAGCTTTAAGCCAAATTCATCCCTATTCTTAATCCTAATTGAATAATCTCTGATTAATTCAAGAACCTTACACAAACTCTTAAATTATGTGCAGAACGGGCAAACGAACCTGTTGAAGAACACAATATAGTTGATGAACATAGGGAGGAGATTGTCCAAGTTGAACGAATGGAGACCTTTGAAGGAGAGGGGTCAGGCTCCTTACCTCCTACCACTGATATGGATGAGCATATTGTGGATCTAGCTAAACAGGTGAAGAGAAATATTTCTTATAAAAATTTAGATCATTTAAATGGATGTGGATGAGTTGAAATGTCTCAGTGAAGAACCTAGACATACTAAAAGGAGGTCAATGAATAAAAGTGGAAAAGAAATAATGTCGCATTTCAACAATCTTGATACTACACTAGAAAAAGCTCAATTGTTATCAATTGTACTTACTCATAAAGACTTAATAGATCCAATGAAATTGTTGGGTATAGATACAAGAAGTCAAAAGAGGAAATCTTCTCGGCTACAAAAATCTATTGTTGATAATGTTAAGAAAGGTTTGGTGAACATTGGTAAAAAATCTCGAAAACTAGATAAGACCATTTCAAGAAGAGTGATGTTGACATCTTTAGTAAATGAAAGATTGCCTCAAAAAAGACAAATCTCTTCACTGTCATCTGAGTTTGGTTTTAGTAGAAGGACAATATCTAAATATGTTAAAAGGAGAAATATTTTGGATGATACTACCTCAGAAGGGAATTGGGCAATTATGTGTAGAGCTCCTCATTCTGATAGAATTGAAGATGTTGTTAGGAACTTTGTGACAAGTTTTTGGAATGATAATACTCGCCCTTCATCAAATAGTAGAGATGTTATCAAGCAAAGGATTGGTCCTGATCGTTATGATCTCCATGTAAAACATTGGATAGACACAACAAAACATGAATTGTATGTATTGTTTACTAAAACAAACCCTCATATAAAGATTGGGCAAACCATGTTTGAACGGTTAAGGCCATATTATGTGAAGTTAAACAAAGTTTTCAAAAATTGTTGTTGTCGTTATCACATCGAATTTGACTTGTACTATTAGGTGTTTCGAAAGATTAGAGAAGATAATGATGGTTATGAAAATGCTCCTCCTAAACGAACAAGTCAATTCATAGCATCCATCTTATGTGATAAATCAAATGATAATGCAACCGGTCAAATAAATTGCATAAGAGGAATTTGTGGAACATGCGGGGACTTGGCTAAATTGCCTTTGAGAGATGAAGATACTGACATGAGGAAGATGGTAAATTGTAAGAGTTACAAGTACCAAAAATTTGAAACAAAATTTGGAAAGGAATCTACAAGGCTAGATTATGTAGAAGAGGAAATACCTATTGGAACATTTATGGAAAATTTTTGTAAGTTGATAAAACCATTCATATGCCATGGGTTTTTTGCCACGTGGCAAGCAGAACAATTTAAAAGATTAAGAGACACTTTTCCACTAGGAACTATTCTATCTATAGTTGACTTCGCAGAGAATTACTCTTTTACACATCAAAAAGAGATTCAATCAGAGTATTACTTTTCAAAGCAAATCACTATTTTCGTGCATGTGTGTTATCGACATGCAGAGATGAATTTGGATGGTTTTGATAGTAAATTTGAAAATCATGTCATTAAGAAAGAGTACCACTTCTATATCAGTGATGATAAGGAGCATGACACACTTTTTGTACAAAACTACTTTAAGAAGTTTTTTGAATATTTGAGAGATAGAGGCATAACAATAATTAAACATTTTGTTTGGTCTGATGGATGTGTGGCACAATTCAAATCTTTGAGGCCATTTTATGCACTATGTAGATATCATCGAAATAACAAAATACCACATGTTTGGAGTTTTTTTGAGAGTGGTCATGGAAAGGGTGAACATGATGGTGCAGGAGCTTGTATCAAACGTGCTCTAAGAAAGCATCAAATAAAGTACACAAGAGATCAGATAGACAATGCACATGATGTTGTTGAATGGTGTAAGAAACACTTTGAGCAACCTAATTAACCTGAGGAATCATCATCGAGAACATACAGACCCATTCCATATAGAGTGTTTTGGGAGATAACCGGTACGTGTTCTCGTTTAGTATTTTATTTAATTTAAAAAAAAATGTTCCTAGTTCAAATGTTTCAATTTAACAACTTGATCTACATGTACATTCTTGTACACATGTACATTTTGTAGATGTGGATAGAAAATCAATGCATGGATGCAAGAGCATGGAGAGGACAAGATCTTTGCATTGTGTCATAAGTACATATAATCGCCCATGGACATTATACACTAGGGATTATTCATGTTTTTGTTCTGAATGCATTTTTGAAAACTATGTTGATTGCAAGAACCAAGAGCTTGGATATGTTAGTGAATGGACTAGATGTTTCTGACACATACGAGGATTCAAATGAGGATGAAAACTTTGAAGACATTCCTTTGATTTCTGGTGATTACGATCATATTTCAGGATTGATTAAAAAAGGTACATACATGATGTACACATGTAAATATTTCCTTAAAATTGACATATAACTTAGAATTTATTTAACTTGTGTCAAATTGCAAGAGATATTTTTGTAGTCATAGTAGAAGATGGAAATATAGAAGGTGTTAGTTATTATTTATGGCATTGCACAAAAGAGAGAAAGAAGTTATCGAAATCTAAGATAACTTTGAGTTCTGATTTTCATATGTACATGTACAAATTGCTTACGTGGAAATTTTTAATTTCTCACGTTTCTTATATACATGTACATGAAGGATCAGTTGTAGTGCAAGGGACATATTTCAAACAAGTTAAAATTGTTCAATATGGGATTCGTTTCACTGAATACCAAATTGACAATAAGGTATATTAGTATAGTCACTTGGCTATTTTTGTTGGCCTAATTCTTCAAACAGTTCCATGTCAAGGGCAGTCTCAAAAGCGGAGACTAGATAGTGAAGATCATGACAAAATATTAAGTGTTATTGAAGAGCGTTCTGAACCACTTGATGTAGTATGAACTATATACATATTTAGTAATCCAAAGTACACATGTGGTTCAGCCCACATGAATTGAATTAAGAGTCAAGATATATTCTAGATCTCTTAACTTTTTTTGAAACTAAAGTATAAATATTTTTTAAGTTTAAATACATTATATCAAATTAGGATGTATTCAAAGTTAATTCAAGTACATGTACATGTTTAAATGCATGTTTAATATCTATGTATAAGGTACTGTATCTAATTTTAAATGCATGTAATATGTAAGGACCACTAGTTAAAATACTTTAATTAAAAAATGCATATTTAAATTAGAATGTAATATGTACATTTGTAAAATTGATATAATATGGAATTAGGACATTTGTAATTAGGACATGTACATGTTGTGAACTATTTAACTACAGTATACATACCTAGAAGCTCACATACCATGTGAACTATTCAATACGTGCATGACCTATTAAGTTTAGTTTGTTCATTTCATACATACTCTTTCGTTTGAACATGTTAGATTTTAAATTTTAATGCATATCTACTTGTATTTCTAACATGTGCACATGCTATATATATAATCTAGTCCAATCCATCGAACATAAAGTACATATATATAATCTAACATGTATGTACATGTGCACATGGAATATATAATCTAACACATGTACATGTGCATGAAATATATATAATCTCTAGTCTAAACTTCATGTCACATGATGTAGTGGAAATATATATAATCCGATCAAATACAACAGAGATATAAAGTATAATCTAGTCTAAACTTCATTGTACACATGCATGAAATATACAATCTAATGAAACATGTATTTAATTCTAATCTAATCAAACATGTATAAATATAATATAATCAAACATGTATAAATCTAATCTAATCAAACATGTATAAATCTAATATGATCAAACATGTATAAATCTAATCTAATCAAACATGTATAAATCTAATATGATCAAACATGTATAATATGATCAAACACAAACCAGGTATAAAGTATAATCTAGTCTAAACTCCATGTATGTGCATGAATATATATAATATGAAAGTCTATAAAAAGATAAATGTAAATGAGCTATAAAGTTTGGAGCAAATCAATAGGGATCATGTCGGCTACGAACTGAGCGACCATCTGAGGGGGAGTCCTGCAAAAGTAGAATTTATTTAAATATTAAATATAATATATCTATCTCTCTAGACATGCATGTACATCAAATCCAAGTAGATTTAAATATAAATTGTAACGTGCATGTATACATACATGTACATATATCTACCAAAATCCATAACTAACCTGTACACTAACAACATCTAAAGAATCTCTCCTAGGCACACGCTTAGAGCTCAAGGAAGGAGTGACATGAGCTAACTATCAATTTAAGGATTAGTCCATGACCAATTTAAATGATCTACAAATTAAAACTTATAACTCTAGATTATTTATTAAACATGATCTATATATATATATAGATTTATCCTACAAATTTGCAACATGTATACATATCTTCTAAAAATTTAAATGAACATGTACATGTACATACCTGTGTATCACCTGGAGTAGGCTGTATAGTCTGATCCTATCCCATGATCATATAAACAACTTCACTCATGCCTGCATATCTCTCTCTAGCTGTACGTATCACTGAGGAGTGCAAGGTGCCAATTAGATGTGTGGGCATCATGGATGAAGTGTTTGACTGTAGTAGCATGTCCATCAATCCAGTATGGCTCAAATCTCTCAGCTGATCCTCAAATGAGTCCAAACCCTCATCTATGATATGGACCTAATCAGCTCGTATCTCCTCCTCAAATGAATCCAAGCGGCCCTCATCTGTGATATGGACTTGATTAGCTTGTAGCTCCTCCTCTACAGCAACAGAGTGATCTCTAGGTGGGTCGGTGCCTGGAGCATGTGTAAACTGATGAGAATGCCATGACTACCTTGGGGTATGCGTCGATGCTATTGTAGCCCGACCATCTCTAAGAATCTCCTCTCTAACATCAGCCAATGGTATCCCAAGTCGAGATGAAATAAAACTATAAGCATGTAGTAGGTCCTCAGCTAAATACAGTGACATCTTTACATGTCTACTACCTCCAACTATAGCTGCTACCTCATCTGGGGAGGGGATGCCAGCAGAAATATATCAATCATCTGAATCCAAGCCCCCCCATGAAGAGAAGATGCATGATCTGTGGATGATCACGAACATGGTCGACTCAGCATATATCTACCCACCCTATTAGAAGATATGGTGGCTGTTGCTAATGCAATATGTCCAATCCTATCAATTGCTTCTCTTTGAGAAGCAATCACAACATGATCTGCTATGGATGCCATGGCTGGGAATACTGTAGGAAATCTCTAGCCAACAAGGTCCCTATGTCTAGGCGGAGCTCTATCATGCCTACGATATGCATCTCTATCAGCAATCCTGCCCCTCCCCTATCCATAATATCCTGGAATATTAAGGTAGTTTGGTTTCATCTGACAATGAACCTCAGCAAATAACTGTTGTGCAAAGTATAATGGTATCTGGTCGTTACTAGGATAAGGACCATGGGCAGCTAAGAAGTGTGGTTAAATCAGTGATGCAACCTATGGGTCGATACATCTAGTAACCTAATATCCGCTCACCTTACTCTTCTCCTGATATTGTTGAAAGCATCTGTCCTTGATGGTCTCCTTTGAGACCACCCCACCACATCAGCAAAAGAATGAGGACCCCTCACCTCACTCCTCAACTGTCTATATATATCCTCTATAACCTCAGCTAAGAATGAGGTATGAGAAACTAAGCGGTCCCTCAATGCCCACAAACTATCAAAAATGGACGTGCACGTACTCTTGTACATGCCATCAGTATGAGGGTCATCTAATATGGCCCTCAACCTATGCAACTCCTGATCAATGCACTGAAAAATAGTAGCAATGTCGGGCAAGGGGGGATCCTGTTATGGAGGATCTTGTTGTGGAGGATCAACATCATCAATGTGTGGCTCCTGATGTGGAGCCTACGAAGGTATATCCTGGGATGCCATCTATCTAATTACATGTCATAAAGTTAAAATAAATACATAAGCAGAGAGAGAGAGATTATACATATAAATCTTCATGAGAGAGAGAGATCATTTTCATTTTCAAAAATTACATGTAAAAATTTCAAATATTTCAATGAGAGAGAGAGATAACATATATTTCAGATCTAGAGATAACATATATTTCAGAGAGATAGAGAGATCTAACACGTGTATATTTAAATCTTTGACATACATAAAAAACTCAAGAACATGATATATAACACCTGGGCCCCTATGATTATATTTGTGCCCATATGATTATAGAAGTATTAAATTTGCAATATGTGATCTTAACGGGAATGTCATACGACCCCTTAAGACACTATGTGATGGACTAAGGGGTATATCATTCACACTAGGATTTTATAAGGGGTCATATGCGGTTCTAAGGGGTCATGCATATGTTAGGACACTATATGATCCTAAGGGGAATGTCATATGTATAGTAGGATGTTATAAGGGGTCATATGTGACCTACTAAGGGGTCACGCATGTGTTATAACACATGCGTGACCCCTCAAGACCACATATGACCCCTTAGGACACTATATGATCCTAAGGGGAATGTCATATGTATAGTACGATCTTATAAAGGGTGATATGTGACCTACTAAGGGGTCATGCATGTGTTATAACACATGCGTGACCCCTCAAGACCACATATGACCCCTTAGGACACTATGATGAACTAAGGGGTATGTCATTCACACTAGGATTTTATAAGGGGTCATATGCGGTTCTAATGGGTTAGGACCACATATGACCCCTTACGACACTATATGATCCTAAGGGGAATGTCATATGTATAGTTGGATGTTATAAGGCATGATATGTGACCTACTAAGTGGTCACGCATGTGTTATAACACATGTGTGACCCCTCAAGACCACATATGACTGCTTAGGACACTATATGATCCTAAGGGGAATGTCATATGTATAGTAGGATGTTATAAGAGGTCATATGTGACCTACTAAGGGGTCACGCATGTGTCAATCCATGCGTGACCCTTTAGAACCACATACAACCCCTTAAGACACTATGTGATGAATTAAGGGGTATGTCATTCAAACTAGGATTTTATAAGGGGTCACGCATGTGTTAATGCATGCGTGACCCCTTAGGACAACATACAACCCCTTAAGACACTATGTGATGGACTAAGGGGTATGTTGTTCACACTAGGATTTTATAAGGGGTCATATGCGGTTCTAAGGGGTCATGCATATGTTATAACACATGCATGACCCCTCAGGACCACATATGACCCCTTATGACACTACGTGATCCTAAGGCGAATGTCATATGTATAGTAGGATGTTATAAGGGGTCATATATGACCTACTAAGGGGTCACGCATGTGTTAATGCATGCATGACCCCTTAGGACCACATACGACCTCTTAAGACACTATGTGATGAACTAAGGGGTATGTCATTCGCACTAGGATTTTATAAGGGGTCATATGCAGTTCTAATGGGTCATGACCATATATGACCCCTTCGGACAATATATGATCCTAAGGGGAATGTCATATGTATAGTAGGATGTTATAAGGGGTCATATGTGACCTACTAAGGGGTCACGCATGTGTTATAACACATGCGTGACCCCTCAAGACCACACATGACCCCTTAGGACACTATATGATCCTAAGGGGAATGTCATATGTATAGTAGGATGTTATAAGGGGTCATATGTGACCTACTAAGGGGTCACGCATGTGTCAATGCATGCGTGACCCCTTAGGACCACATACGACCCCTTAACACACTATGTGATGAACTAAGGGGTATATCGTTCACACTAGGATTTTATAAGGGGTCACACATATGTTAATGCATGCGTGACCCCTTAGGACAACATACGACCCCTTAAGACACTATGTGATGAACTAAGGGGTATGTCATTCACACTGGGACTTTATGAGGGGTCATATGCGGTTCTAATGGGTTAGGACCACATATGACCCCTTAGGACACTATATGATCCTAAGGGGAATGTCATATGTATAGTAGGATATTATAAGGGGTCATATGTGACCTACTAAGGGGTCACACATGTGTTATAATACATGCGTGACCCCTCAAGACCACATATGACCCCTTAGGACACTATATGATCCTAAGGGGAATGTCATATGTACAGTAGGATGTTATAAGGGGTCATATGTGACCTACTAAGGGGTCACACATGTGTCAATGCATGCTTGACCCCTTAGGACCACATACGACCCCTTAAGACACTATGTGATGAACTAAGGGGTATGTCATTCAGACTAGGATTTTATAAGGGGTAACGCATTTGTTAATGCATGCGTGACCCCTTATGACAACATACGACCCCTTAAGACACTATGTGATGGACTAAGGGGTATGTTGTTCACACTAGGATTTTATAAGGGGTCATATGTAGTTCTAAGGGGTCATGCATACATTATAACACATGCATGACCCCTTAGGACCACATATGACCCCTTAGGACACTATGTGATCCTAAGGGGAATGTCATATGTATAGTAGGATGTTCTAAGGTGTCCAGTGTGACCTACTAAGGGGTCATGCATGTGTTAATGCATGCGTGACCCCTTAGGACCACATACGATCCCTTGAGACACTATGTTATGGACTAAGGGGTATGTCATTCACACTATAATTTTATAGAGGGTCATATGCGGTTCTAATGGGTCACGCATGTGTTAAGACACTATTTGAAGGACTAAGGGGTATGTTGTTCACACTACAATTTTATAAGGGGTCAGTTGCAGTTCTAAGGGGTCACACATGTGTTATAACACGTGTGACCCCTTAGGGCCATGTATGACCCCTTAGGACACTATGTGATCCTAAAGGGAATGTCATATGTACACTAGTATTTTATATGTGATCCTCTATGACCTCCTAAGGGAACGTATAGTGTCATTAGGGCATATGTGGTCTTAAGGGGTCATGTTGTGCATGTAATAGGATGTGAAAATGGGTCACATTGTAGAGGATTTATTTTGTCTAATTTGTTTAAATTTGTTATCTAAATTTTCTAATGTTTATTTAAATTAAATTTTATTAATTTTTCTAACGTTTAATTTATTATATTTACGTTTGCGACATTTTTCTAATTTTCTTTTTTTGCTAATTTTTTTCTATGTTCCGATTTACTACGTATAGTGTCATCAGGGCATATGTGGTCTAAAGGGGTCATGTTGTGCGTGTAATAGGATGTGAAAATGGGTCACATTGTAGAGGATTTATTTTGTCTAATTTGTTTAAATTTTTTATCTAAATTTTCTAATGTTTATTTAAATTAAAATTTATTATTTTTTCTAACATTTAATTTATTATATTTACATTTGCGACATTTTTCTAATTTTCCTTTTTTGCTAATGTTTTTCTAAGTTCTGATTTACTACCTTAGTTTTCTATGTTTTTCATAACAATTTTTTAAAATGTTGAAAAAAATATACATATATACAATTATGTAATTTAAAAAACAAATTGACACATTGTAGTCAAAACATTAAATTATCAAACATTTTTCTAAAATAATGAAAAACAATAAATTATCAAACATTTTTCTTAAAGGTTGAAAAACAATAACTATATACAATTATTTAATTAAAAAAATAAATTAACAAATAAATTATTTATTAATTTAATAAAAAAGACATTATTAAACCAACCAAAGGGTTATTTTGTGCACCTGATATAATAAAGGTCGAAAACTGAAATATGAAAGATGCTAGCTATTGCAGACAAAGCTCGGTGACATGATGCTGACGACAGGTTCAATCCAACCCCCACTAGACAGAAAAAGACAACTTTGATAATGACCCTTTAACTGTCACTTTCGCTATTTATAAATGTTTTAAAAAAATAACTGAAAAAGGGTTTGAGTGAAGGGGGGGTTCGAACGAACCCCCTAAAATATTAATATTTTAATATTTTAATGGGTTCGCTCGAACCCAAAAGTCACCTGGGGTTCAAGCGAACCCAGGTCCGCAATGTGGTTTGCTCGAACTCTCAGGGGTAGTTTGAGTGAACACCCCTATTTTGCTCAAACACCTAGAAAATTGAACTTCCCACTTTTGACAAATTCCTTCGTTGGCGAAAGTGGGAACCAACTTTGTGAATTCACCCTTAGTGCTTTCTTATGTATCACACATGTCTTGCTTCATACACTGATGCACACATGTCTTTAATCCTTAACTCATGCTGTATAAATAGATCTCTTATGATGGTGATCTGATTCATTGCTTCGATCTTACAAACATGATTTATCGAATAATAACCATACAAAATATTTCATTGGTTAAGTGACCTCGAAATCATATGAAATCTTGAAGTGCAATTTCCAATGTGATAACGGTTCTTTGTTCCTCGATCTTGTAACACATTTCCATATGTATGTCCAGGTTCAATGAATCTGGTAACATGTTTCACTCGGTGTATATCAACTCGGTGTAACAATATTGCTGCTCGGTAGTCATAGAATATTACTTGGTAGACTACTCGGTGTATACTGGGCTCTGTGACTCCTTCCTTCTATAACTGACTGTTCTGTGCATACCGACTGGATATTTGGGTAGAGGTAACTGACTAGAGTATATAGAATGACTTTGGATATAAACTAATGGCAACTAGATAAGTAGTATAAATCTCCCCTTTTGACATTAGTTGAGATGTTTGACAAAACTACTTTCAAATTCATAACTCAAAAATCTATATACTTACAAAATTTGACTAAATAGACAGTCTATACATAAGTCAGTGAAATAGTATATTTAGATATACTCCCCTTATCAATATACTGTACAAAACTCTGATTTTGTATGCTTGGTGATCAATGTTCTGTGATAATTGTTCGGTTCACTGCTCTGTTCTTTGTTCCCTGTTAAAATTGACTCTGACTCTATATTTGAATACTCTATTTTGCTCGGTATATACTCCCCTTGTATACTACATTCCCCTGTATACTTTGATATGATACTCACTCCACCTTTTTGACAAACATCTAAACTTAGTTACCATTCGGTTGGGGCAATTGGTCAAAAATGGATTTGTACTTTGTTTGTGCATCAGTAAGAGCAGCAGAGAGGGCATTCTTGACACTGTCCATAAGTGAATTCTGAGCTGTAATGTTAGCTAACAGTGAAATTAATCCATCTAATGTGCTTCCCTCTTGCTGAGTGGATAGGGAGGTAGCCTTGCTGATCTGTTCTTGGACGGATGAAAGATGAGGAAGGAACAATGTTTGAAGTGTCATTAAGTCCATCCTTATTTTGTGTTCTTCATTCCTTAGGTCCAATTATTGAGCCATCAGCTGTTGTAGCTTGGTATAAAAATTCTGGATGGAATGTGGCTCAGTGGTCAACTTACTTGAGAGATTGATGATATCTTTCTCAATTACTTCTATTTTATTTTTAATGTCCTTAATGAATAAAGAGAATGTACAGAGCTTTTGAAATAAATAAAGAATGTGCTTGAGTTGAGGGGTCAACTCAGTAATAAATTTGACAAGTTTAACTTTTCCAATAGCTATAGCCTTCTATACCTCTTCAATCATCTTAGAAATGAGCTCTTTGTCCTTCAATTTTCTCAAATATTTCGATGCATCTACTCCATATGTCTCTATCTTGGTTAGGAGTTCACCCAGTTGAACATGGATGGCTGCATTTGTTGTCACTGTAGCTTGAAGTAGCATATCAGTTAAGTGTGCTTTCACCTTCTGAAGTACTTTATTTTTATTTTGAATAACCATTTGCTTCTCTTGTTAAGCTTTGGCCTTTCATAGTTCACCGAAATCAATGAGTGCTTGCCCTTTTATTTTAGATATATCTACATTCAGCAACACTATTGGTTTTGACAAATCAACTTTGAAACTATGCTTTTTCATTTTCTTTTCTTTACCTTTCACCAATGGAACTAAGACAATGGCTTGTGAGGCTTGATGACCCTCGGTATGTTGCTTGGTAGAGGCAACAATTTGATCGGTTACTTTATCTTCTGAAGTGTCCTTTGGTGCCTATGTACTTGGTGTCTCGGTTGTAATATTTTTGGTGCTAGAAGGAGCTTGTGAGGTCTATTCTTGAGAAGTACCTTCTCCTGCTATAGACTTGTGACCTTTTGTGCCTTGTTCAGTATCCTAAGGGGCCTCGATTGAGATAGGTTGATTGACTAGAGGATAGGGCTGAACTTGTTCCAAAACTGACTCACTGGATACAAGTTGGGTATAAGCATTCCCTTCTATCATTTCCTGGTTAGGTGCCTCAGTGTTCATGATATCCTCATCTTCTTGTATGGTGTTAGTAGGGTCTCGCTCAGTAACATCAGGATCTTTCTCGATGACATCAACTATTTCAACTTCAGCTTGCTCACTAGCATCCTTGATGCGAAAGATTTCCTGCCAGTTTTCCTTGGTTTCTTTCTCTACTTCGAAATAAAGTCCATTCATCTATTTTAAAGCCTTTTGCTTGATGTGGAAGCTTTTGTGGTAGTTTGTCACATTTTCTTTGATTTCATCTACCGACATGTCTAGAAAGAGATGTACCAGACTTCTTTCTCTAATCTGTTTTTCCGAGTCCATTGCATATTTCCACCTGTTGTCAATATGCACATACAATTCTTTTGGAAGGGAATTAGATACTTCCAATGGGACCAATCAGAATTTCAGAAGTGTGCAGATGATAGCTTCTTCTATTTGTCTCTTTTCGACATCATTTCTAGATTCATACTTAACATATCTGAATGATCCAAATCCACCATATTGCTTCAGATTAGCACAAAAATTTTCAACACTATGTACATTTTCCTTTGTACTCTTGACAATTTGAAATTTACTTGCATCTTCAGATTCGATGTCACTAGACTCTTTTGCCAAAATGAGTCTCCGAGTAGATTTCTTGTAAGTTTTTATTACCTTGGGTGTGGCAAAACTCTTTGTTTTCTTACTCGATGAAGCTGCAGATGCTCTTGTATTAGGTCGCTTTGCTAGAGGAGTCGGTGATACCTTTGATGTATCCAGCTTCTTCCTTTTCAATACTTTCCCTTTAAGCAATTCGGTGCTCAATGTTATGGCTGCCTCTTAGGTTATAGATTCCTCTTCGATAATGGCTATAGTGCCCTTGATAGGTGTGGAGGAAGAAACTTCTCCAAATTTCTCTATTAATGCCTTTTTGTTGCCTTCCTTGTAGCTTTGGGTACTATGATGCTCATTTTTACTTTTTCCTTCACTTCTTCATATCTTCCATACCTCAGCTCAGTAGCATGCCTTGGTAAAGTGAGGTATGCATCTATCTGTTGTTGTGTGATGTCAAAATCAATCTCATAACCCATAGGTGGAAAATATTGAGTTCTTGGTTCCACAACATTCACATAATAGTAATCAGTGTCTACTTCAAAACATATGTAATCCTTGTATTTTTTCACTAGCTGGGGTAGAATTCTATCCCTGTTATGCATATTCTCTTGAAACTTGCTGAAATAATCATTCATAATATATTAAAGTTATCATCTAGATGTTTGATGTAGTCATTGATTTGATGGGTGATTGGTCGGTGTAGCTCCCAAACTACTTTACCGACTGATGAAAAGAATTTTTCAAAATAGAAAAATATGCAAACTAACAGTGATCCAAACTTCAATGTATTCGCCGAGTTGTTCTTCTTCGGCCTCCTTATGGTGTTCAGATTCTCAAATAGGTTTTTCAGCAATACTTCACAAAGATCAATTTTCATTCCCTTTTTCATAAGTTTGTATGCTAGGTCGACTACAGCACAGGGTACATTGTTTTCCCTTGTCAATTGGAAGAAACAGTAACCTATTACTCTAATGGCAAACTTTAGCTTTGGATTAGTGACATTGTTCAATTTTAGTCCCCTACAATCTGATTCTACTCCGGTTAAACTCATCAATTCCTTTTGTGATATCATTTTCTGGGCTCGGGCATGATCATAGATAGGGTAACCGGTGATCAAATGAATGATTTCCTTGGTGATCTTAAATGGTTGGTCTTCTAGCCACATGAAGTCATCATGAACTCTGCTCAGAACAAACTTGACCCACTGGGGTTTGAATACACGGGGATAGGTTAGGGCTTCAGTTAATCCCTTGATTTTAATGTGTTCGTACTTGCTATCTAATTTCCCATCAGTGCACAATTCATCATAGGTGTCCTTGATTGCAACATGACCTAGTCCTTCAACTCGACATTTGGTGAAGAATCTCACATCCTCAACTAATAAAACTTTATCCGAAATGAGTGAAAATGCAATTTTGTCATTCGGTTCAGATGCAATTTTGGGAGTTAGAGAATATTTCAGTGAGGGCTTTTCAACATTTTGAACAACAACGGGGTCCTGGATTTTAGGTGCCATTGCAGATTAACACAAGATCCTTAGGGTTTGAAGATTTTCAAATGGCAAACACTTCACACTTAGCAGATAATAAAAACTTGATATGATTAGTAAACCAGCTTAATAATGAGTTGAGATTGATGTAAATACCTTTAAACTCACTTCGGAGGAGGTTTGATCGCCTTTGAATCGCTTGCTCTTCTCTCTTGAAAATTGGTAAGTGTAAAAATGACCGCGTAAATGTTTTAAGTACACAACATACCTTCTCGGGCTCCGTGCAGGTTAGGTAAAAAAAACCATTAAATGCACTCAATTCCACTAAACGTTCTTTTCTTTTTGTGCTTTAACCGAGTAATCAAACATTCTTCATTTACCGACTTGACAGGCTTCCTGTAGTACTCCAAAAGACTTTGATAGAATTTGAAACTTTCTAATGCATCTTTAACTATGCAGATTTTGAATTAAGTGAATGATAAAATAGGAACTGTTAAGATTTAATATTTGAGAGAATGTAGTCCCTTCATACCTTTACTGATTAATTTGGAATAGGTGCACCTAACTCAGTAGGTAAGGTGCTTTCTACAATTTCTTTCTTTTTCCAAATTATCTAGAGTTTTATTTTTATCTCTTCAATATCTCCTCTTGGTTGATCTCTGCAATCTCCAGCCAAGTGTCCAACTTTGTGACAATGAAAACATGCCATACCAGGATTTCTCCATGATCTTCAGTTTTTCATTCCAAACCTTATAAAAAAGTTGGCACTTATGTGTCCATATCTTCCACAACATTCACACCATATCCTTGTATTGTAATCCCACGGTACTGTAGAATACTGTCGGTAAGGATCTGTGTGAGTTCGGTAGCCTCTAGGATTTTCTCGATGTGTAGACCACATATAGTTCTTTTTCTTAAACCAACATTTCTCGGTACTATGTCCATATCTATTGTAGTTTTTACAAAATCCTTTGAATTTTGCCTTCTGATAATTGCTAGCAGAATTTGTCCTACATTTATTAGATGTGTGACCATATTTATTGCAATTGTAACAATAACCATTAGACTTTGTGACATTCAGTTGCTTACCTTTTTTGATTTGGCACATGTTAGGAGTATGACCTTGATTTCCATAGTAGTTGCAATTAGGCTTCTTTACTTTGATATTCTTTTTATTTCCAGCTTGCTTTGATGATTCTCCTCTCTCGATAGTATGAATTCCATTTTCGGTAGTGTCTTTTCCTTTGTAACCGAGTCCTGCATCTTTGTTGGGTCTTCTTGTATTTAGTTTCTCATCCAACATCTTTGATGCTTCATAACTCTTCTTCATTGTTTCTTTAGATTTGTTCTCTATCTCAAGTTCATTGGTCAACCTTGATACTTCAAGTTTCAATGCTTGATTCTCATCATCTTTCAGATTTTCTTCATGATGTGGATAACTCAATTGATCTAACATATTTTGTTGAATACCAGTTAACCTTATGTTTTCATCATTCTTTTCAGATACTAATGCTTCAAGTTGTTGTTTCTCTCTTTCTATATCTCTTACTTTATCCTCAGCTGTCCTCAATGCATCAAGATTTTCAGTCATCTGTGTGTTGAAATGTTCATGTTCTCTTTTCATTGCTTTTAGCTGACCAGTCAGTGCTTTGTTCTTTTCTTTTAATACTTCAATCATTTCTTCAATCTCTTCAGACATACTGTTCTTAGATGATGTCTCAATTTGTTCCACTAACTCTTGAGAGTCCTGCAAATCATCAGATAATCTTCTTCTAACTTTCAGTGATTTTTGCATTTGTCTTTGCATGTCTGCAATCACTTGATTAGAATGATCTAACTCTTCTTGCATATACACAATCCTCCGAGATTGTTTATAGCCTTCCATTGATAAGATCTTTCTCTTTAGGTTGTTAAACCCTTTTCCAAGATTCAAGCTCTAATACCAATTGTTAGGCCCAATATGGAAAGCTAATGTACTGAGAGGGGAGGGATGAATTAGTACTTCAAATCCTTTCTTCAACAATATTTTTACTGTTATGCATAAATCAAAAGCTGCTGTAACATAAGATAAAGCTAAAACAAATAAATAACAATCATACATGATTCACTCCATAACACATATATTTTGGTTATGCAGAAACTCTTGGTTAGAGAGAAAAACTGTAGTGGGGATGGCACCCACAACTTCACTACTGCAATAATAAAGGTTGCTCGGTTAGAGCTACATGTTTAGCTATTTCTGATAGCTTACCCTATTAGTAGTATCAAGATCTATTAGATCTACCTTTCTAAAGGATTTTACAACACTTAATCTAAATGCTGCACCTAGTTAAAGGCTTTACAATTTATAGACTTTGTTAGAGTCTTTTACCCTGTTAAAGGTTTCTCTTACAACTTTAAAATATTACAATAAAATCATTACAAATATCTCCAACTTCACATCTGAAATGTTATAGCAGATTCTATGTGCTCAAATAAGATTACCTTGCTTATAGCATACCTCGGTAACCCATAATGTAACTCGGTAAACCCTTCTATTTACTCTGTTCTTTGACTATTCTCTAAAATGCTTCTCGGTGACCTCTGTGTCTCTATAACAATCATAACACTTAGTGCTTTCTTATGTATCACACATGTCTTGCTTCATACACTCATGCACACATGTCTTTAATCCTTAACTCATGCTGTATAAATAGATCTCTTATGATGATGATCTGATTCATTGCTTCGATCTTACAAACATGATTTATCGAATGAATAACCATACAAAATATTTCATTGGTTAAGTGACCTCGAAATCATACGAAATCTTGAAGTGCAATTTCCAATGTGATAATGGTTCTTTGTTCCTCGATCTTGTAACATGTTTCCATATGTATGTCCAGGTTCAATGAATTTGGTAACACATTTCACTCAGTGTATATCAACTCAGTGTAACAATATTGCTACTCGGTAGTCATAGAATATTACTCGGTAGACTGCTTGGTGTATACTGGGCTCTATGACTACTTCCTTCTATAACCGACTGTTTTGTGCATACTGACTAGATATTTCAGTAGAGGTAACTGACTAGAGTATATAGAATGACTTTGGATATAAACTAATGGAAACTAGATAAGTAGTATCATGAAGTGGTGTAGGAAGGATTTAAATTCTTTAGACTTGATGAATTGATCATCTGAAACAAATGAAGTATGCTCTATCAACCTTTCATCTATTTCTAAATTTAACACAACGAGGAGCTTATCCTGTGCTTCTGGTTCCTTCTCCTTCTCTGGTGCGTGAAGTTTAGAAACTACTTTGTTCTCCCCTAAATCACTTTGAGCAAGGTCTCCTTCCATGTTTTCTAGCCTCTGTCTCCTCTCCTCCAATTTCTTATCCGAGGTCTCCATAACCTCTTTAAGCTCCTTAACTTCCTTATTTTTGCACATGTCTTCAAATTGATCCTCTTGATGAAAGTAGTTTCCAAACTCTTGTCTCTTCTTGGTTGCATAAATGTAACCCTTAGGATCATAATGCTTTCTTGACGTGTGCTGGAACAACTTGTACTCATCCACCAACTTCCTATCAATGACCTCATATGCTTTGATAGACACAATTTTAAAATCTTGGAAATAAAGTGTACAAGGGAGGAAGGCTTGTTTGTGTGCATCTCCAAAATGCTTGGCATTATAGACACTTAATTGCCTTACAATTTCCAAAAAGGCAATCTTGTTTGGTGCAGGTTTTGGCAACACATAGAGATATCCTTCAAATCCATAGCACCGAACAAAAGTGAAGTTCTGGCATGAGTACCAATCACCCAAATTGTGATTAACTTTTGGATTATTGTGCTTGTGAGGCCTGAGAAACTTCTTTACATCCTCAAAAAATGATCCCTGCAGAGGCTCGCCAAAAAGAAAGAAAATTGGCTTAACAAAGAATTCCTCAAATTTGAGGTAATGAGAATTCACAAATCTGCAATCCCAGAGAGAAACCCATAACTGCACTGGTTTATCTTGTTTAGTCTTCCCTACTGTATTTACATTCAAACCTTCTGACCATAATCCCCTGAATCTAAAATAAAATAAAATAATATGCATTAACAGCAAATAATGCTTGAAATGCCTATCTGTCTTATCTTTCAATTCTATGAAGCCTTCATGCAGTCTGTCCACCAGGTATGAAGTGAAATCAAAAGCTCTAGGCTCATGTCTCTGGATTTATGCTACTAAAACTAGCGGTCCTATATTTTCCACATCAGGATCTTCAACTCCTCCAAATTGGCCACAAGCCATATATGTATACTGTAGATACTTTTTAAAATAGTCATATCATAGGGAGGGCCATCTTCCTCTATTAGGCTCCCCTTCTCTGCTTTGTGGATAGCGAGATTCCAACCCTAATACATAGTATCCATTTTCTTGTATTCCTCCTCCAAATCCATAAATGATAAAGGCACATTTGCCTCCAGATCTACTGCAAAAACTTCCTGAATTGTGGCTTTTGCAAAGTGAACAAAAGTAGTCCCATCGGGTAACAAAATGCATCGTTTGTTGGCATCATAATGTCTCACTAGGAGCTTCAATAAGTCAATATTTACAAAGACATTAGGTACCACGAGTTTACCTAAATTGGTACTCCATGGGTTTGAAATTGGCATAGGCTCATCCCTGCAGAGGTAATGAAAATGGAACAACTTGTGCCCACGTACTGTTGTGAGTACAACTCCAATCTCTTTGTATCTATCCTCCAACTGGTCACGAATAGGGAAATTTACCTTAGCTCTGCATGACCTGGCTCCTAGAGAGCCCATCTGATCTATCATATCTTGATTTAATTTTCTTCGAGCTTCGCTAACTTCTCTCTTTGATTTTTTTGTGGTGGTACTGGATACTTCAACAACCTTTTGCTTCTATTCTGAAATTGACCCTTCCATCTTTGTAAATTTCTTTAATCTATACTCAGTAACTCAGAATATTTTTCAATAAACACCTGATATATTTCTGCAATAACTTTATGTGAAATGCCGTTATGCAACACTAGCTATATACCCCAAGGAGTCCAATCATGTACTTAATTACCAGAATCTTGATGGATCTCCTTCGTGCAGCAATGGACCTACTCCATTGATGTATTTAGTGGAAGCCTTTATGTTAGTTTTTCACATCTGGTCTTCCAACGGCTAATCGGCGAGACTTTTCCCAATGATTCAATTCTTTGGCGCCATTTGTTATGACTTTACCACTTTTTATCTTCTCATCGGCACAAGCTACTCTGATCAACTCATCGGGTCTCGGGATAGAAATTTTTCTCCCATCCCCACGGTTCAATCCTTCAGTTTCGGCTTTGCCTTTTGTTTTAACACTTCATCGGCATAACTTTCCCCGATGCCTTCGCCTTTGGTTTTTCTTTTACTTAACCCATCGGGTATCAGCATATTTCATTTCATGTCACTCCAATACCCTGATGATCTCTATATACCAATCCACTAAGACCACCACACTATCAGTATAAGTCACCCCAAAAAACCTCTTGCAACTCACCATCTGCCTTAACAATTCTATCGGGTTTCAGCATAGCACAAAATTTGTTATTACGATGTCCCGATAAGTCCTCACCTAATCCTTACTTTATCAGTACAGTTCATACCGATATCCCCACATGCGCTTCTATCTTCATCATGGGTGGGAATAGCCTTTTTCTATTCCTCCTAAAGTTCTAATGAGTCTCTGATGGACCTTTATGCTTTATTCCTTCGAGTCTGTCTTATCGATATAGATAATATCGATAATTCCACCCTCCGATTCTCCAATTCATCGGGGATTGGCCTAACCATTTTTGCACCACTCCGATAGGGTCTTTTCCTCCGATGGGCCCGCCTTCAGTTCACTTTAGTCATCGGGTATCGGGATAGAGTTTTATGGCTATTTTCGATCTCCCGATGCTATGAGTCCATGATTTTCATTGCCTTATCATTGCAAGCCACACCGATAACCTCATAGGTTATCGGTATAGCAATTTTTACTCTCCTCCAATAAGCCAATACATGCCAATGACAAACACGCTCCTTCTGCCTCATCAAAACAAGCTATTTGGATGCTGTGACTTCTCCAAGAGTGCACACCATGCCTAAAATTACTTAAGTGCCTCCATGAACCCGCTCTTTGATTTATCGGTATATGTTATGCCTATAGTCTTTCTCTTTCTTGCCAGTGCTGTTTCATCGGAACTACTTATGTCGATAATTGAAATTTTACCATTTTAAAAAAATGAGCCATCCATCTTGAAGATTAGTGATCCCAATTATCCCACGGGGTCAGATAAATATTAGAAAGCAACCTTAGATTATACCACAGTGACTTCCCTACTGATTAAATGCTTTGATATTGGGTTCTGTGTGCAGTCTATACTTAGTGCATGCCCTTAGTGTGCCTAAGTGATATCTTGACATTCCTGACACAACTGATCCTTAGAGTGTTTTACTCGTGCTAATAAGATTCCTGCACATGCAAACCAGTAGTAAATGCTCATATGATAAGGAAAAAGGGCATCCATATAGCATAAAATGTTTTTGTCAAAAATGTGCGCTAATAAGTCATATCAAAACTGAACACATAGAAACCAAATTAATTGCCAACTATTATACTAATTGACTCTCATAAACCAAATCAAAGCCTAATCGTATACCAAATATAGCCCTAAACCTAGACCTAAAATTTAATTATTTAAATAATTTATTTATTTAAAATTAATTATTTAAATAATTAATTTAGAATAAGTTATTAGACTTATAAATTAATAAATGTTTATTTATTTCATTTATTTTCAATTGCTGCTACAAATGCCACTAGCTTATATATATAAACAAAGTCAAGATATATCGAGGCTTTCATTTGTATTTCTACTTAAAAAATTAATTTTATCAAATGAAAGCCTCAATATCTCCCAGCTTTCTTTATATATATAATTATATATATATGCTAGTTGTGTTGTAGTGTTTTCCATTATTGACACCAAGATTCAAACCCCACTGATTATTGCTGAATTTATATTACAAAGAAAAACATCTATATTAAAGATATGCATTATTAAAAATAGGCACCTCGAGAAGGATATCTCTCGGCATATTTTATATAGATTAAATTAAAAATTAAGGTATATATGCTAGTGGCAGTCACATGTCACAACATGGAAAACATAAAATAAATCAATACATAACTATATAGCCTCTTTTTACTAAAAATAAATTATATTATATTATTATATTATTATATTATTATATTATTATATTATTATATTATTATATCATTATGTGGAGATATATGAAATTTTATATATGTATTTAGACTATTCAAAATATTATATATGTGTTGCAAGATCAAAGCAAATACTAAAATCTAATATATATTAAACTTTATTTAATGGCAAGCATTACGGTTATGGTTAGCGTTAGTGTTATGGTTAGTCTTATGGTCAGGGATAAGGTTTACATCATGGTTTGAGTTAGGGTTACGACTATGATAATGGTTAGGGTTTATATCAATGTTAGGGCTAGCATCAACATTAGAGATTGGTTTTAGTCTAGGATTATGGTTAGGGTTAGGGTTAGGGTAAGGGTTACAGTTTAATATTAGTGCTAAATTTATGGTTAGGGTTAGGGTTTAGTGTTAGGGTTACAATTATGTTTATGGTTTACATCAAAGCTAGGGTTACAGTAAGCATAATTATAGTTAAGGTTAGGGTTATGGTTTAATATTAGTATTAAATTAATGGTTAGGGTTAGGGTTTAGTGTTAGGGTTAAAATTATGTTTATGGTTTACATCAAAGGTAGGGTTACAGTAAGCATAACTATAGCTAGGGTTAGGGTTAGAATTATAATTGGGGGTATGACTAGTATTAAGATTTGGTTTATGGCTATGTTTTGGATAAGAGTTAAGGTTAGTATTATGGTCAAGGTTAAGGTTTACATCATGGTTAGGGTTATGATTAGGTTTAGGGTTAGGGTTTAAGGTTATGGTTATGATAATGGATAGGGAACGTATATCATGGTCAAGGTTAGCATCAAGGTTAGGGTTTGGTTTTGGTTTAGGATTATGGTTAGGGTTAGGGTTTATTATTATGGTTAGGATTATGGTTAGGGCTAGGGTTTAGTGGTAAGGTTAAGTTTATGGTTAGGGTATAGTGTCAGGGTTACATCTATATTTAGGGTTACATCAAAGTTAGGGTTAGAATTAGGGTAATGATTCAATTACATTAAGGTTAAGGTTAAATTATTATTAAATTTCAATTAGGATTAGGGTTTGGGTTAGATTAAGGTTAGGAATAGATTAGGATTAAAGTTCAATTTGGATTAGGGTTACGTTTAGGGTAGGATTACTATTAGGGTTAGGGTTTAGGATTATGGTTAGGTTAGCATTATGATTAAGGTTAGGCTAAGGATTATGATTAGGGTTATGGTTTGGGGTTATGGTTATGTTTATTGTTTACAACATGTTTGGGCTTACGTTACATTTATAGTTAGGATAATGGATAGGGCTAGGGTTTACATCATAGCTAGGGTTAGGGTTAAGATTAGGGTTAGGGTTAGGGTTTGAATTTATATCCTGCTTAGGGTTAGGATGAGGATTATGGTTGGGTTTAAGGTTTAAGATTAAGGTTAGAACTAAGGTTCTGGTTTGTGTTAGGATTAGGATTAGGGATAGGATTTACTCTTAGGATTAGGGATGGATTTTGAGTTATGGTTAGGATTGGGTTTTAGGGTGAGGGCTAAGGAATATTGTTAGGGTTAGGTTTTATGGTAAGGTATGGAGTTTTGGTTAGGATTACGGTCAAGGTTATGGTTTACATCATGGTTGGTGTTGGAGTTAGGGTTAGGTTTATTATTAGGCTTATGATTACAGTTATGGTTAGGATTTTAGCTAAGGTTAGGGTGTATATCATGGTTAGGGTCAGGGTTAACAGTTAGTGTTAGGATTAATGTGAGTATTGATATCATGGTTAGGGTTAGGGTTAGAGTTATTGCTTGGGTTAGGGTTTAGGGTTTGGGTTAGGGTTTAAGGTTTGGGTTATAGTTAGGTTTAGGGTTATAATTATGGTTATGGTTACGATTAGGGTTAGGATTTACATCATGGTCAGGATTGGGGTTTACATAATGGTTAGAGTTATGGGTAGGTTTAGGGTGTACATCATGGTTAGGATTAGGTTTAGATTTATTTTCAGGGATTGCACCAAGATATTAATACCCTTCATATATTATTAATACATTGTAATAGATGATTGATGCATCCTAAGGGCTATAGAGCCATTCCCTTTTTTTAGAGTTAGGGTAATGGTTAAGAGTTGTCATTAGGAATATGGTAAAGGTTATGGTTTATCATGGTTTAGGTTAGGGTTAGGGTTAACGTTAGTATTATAGCTAGGGTTATGGTTTACATCATGGTTAGGGTTAGGGTTAAGGTTTAGTGTTAGGATTAATGTTAGTGTTTACATCATGGTTAGGGTTAGGTTTAGGGTTAGCATTATGATTAGAATTTACACCATGATTAGGGTTATTGTTAGGATTATGGATAGGGTTAGGGCCTAGGATTATGGTTAGGTTTAGGGTTCAAATCATGGTTAGGGTTAGGGTTATGGTTTGGGATAGGGTCTAGGATTAGGATTAGTATGATAGTTAGGGTTTACATCATTGTTAGGATTAGGGTTAGTTTTAGGGTTTGGGTTATGATTAGGTTTAAGGTTATAATTATGGTTATTGTTAGGGTTAGGATTTACATCTTTATTAGGGTTAGGGTTGAATATTATAATTTATTTAGGGTTTAATTATGGCTAGAGTTAACAATAGAGTTAGCATCAAGGTGCCTATTTGACTTTAGGATTTACATAATGATTAGGTTAGGTTCAGGGTTATGCTTAAGATTATTGCTAGGGTTAGGGTAACGGTTAGTGTTAGGTTTATGGCTAGGATTATAATTTGCATCATGGTTAGTGTTAGGGTTAGGTTTAGCATTGGGGTAAAAATCAAGTTTAGGGTTAGAGTTAAGGTTATAGTAACGGTTTAGGGTATGGATTAGGATTAGGATTAAGGATAGGATTAAAGTTTAGTCTAATGGTTAGAGTTTACATAGTGGGTAGGGTTGGGATTTACATCATGATTAGGGTTAAGGGTTAGGGTTAGGATTATGGAAAGGGTTTACATTATGGTTAGGCTCAAGGTTAGGTTTGGAGTTATAGTTAGTGTTAGGTTTTAATTCATGGTTAAGGTTAGGGTTATGGTTAGGGTTACAATTACAGTTAGGGTTGGGGCCGATGATCACGAATAGAGAAATGGTTAGGGGTAGTTTTACATAATGTTTAGGGTTAGGGTAAGGTTTAGGGTAAGGGTTTAGAGTTAGGATTTAGGGTTAGTACTTAGGGTTAGGCTTAGAATTATGGTTAGCTTAGGGTTAAAGATAAGGTTAGGTTTTGGGTTATGGTTAGTGTAACAAAGTTTAGGGTTAGGGTTACATTTTAGGGTTATGATGGATGATTACCATTAGGGTTAGGTATCATGGTTATAGTTATGTTATGATTAGGATTAGGGTTAGGGATATGATTAGGATCAGGTTTACATCATCCTTAGGGTTAGGGTAAGAGATCAATTCAGGGTTAAATTATGGTTAGAGTTCAAATAGGGTTAGAGTTATAGTGTAATTGGGTTATTGTTCATGCACAATCATGGTTACGGTTAATATAGGTTAGGGTTGGGGTTTAATTAGGGTTTGAGTTAGGGTTAGAATTAGAGTTAATTAGGATTTAATTGGGATTAGGATAAGTATTATTGTTAGATTTAGTGTTATAACACAAACATGATTAGGGTTAAGGTTTAATTAGAGTTATGTTTTATGTTATCATGAAGATTCAAATGGGGATGGGCTTCAATTTGGTTTAGATTAAGGATAGGGTCAAGGTAAGTTTGGGTTTATGCTTGAGGATACTTTATGGTTAAGGTTTAAGTTCAAGATAGGGCTTAACTATGGTTTGGATTAATTTTAGGGCTAGGGTATCATAAAGGTTAAAATATATTTAGATTAGGGTTAGGGTTAAGGTTAGGTTATATTAGGGTTAGGGTTAATGTTAGATTAAAATTAGGGTTACTATTGTAGGATAAATTTGGGAGGTATGGTTAGGTTTAAAACAAAGTTTGAGTTATAGTTTAATTAACATTATGGTTCAAGCACAATTAGGGTTAGGGTTAATATTAGCTTAGGGTTGGGGTTCAATTGGAGCAAAATCTTAGAGTTAGGGTTTAAAGGGTTATAGTTAATTATAGTTAAGGTTCAATTGTAGTAGGGTTTAATTGTGATAAGGGTTAAATTACACTTAGGCTAAGGATTTTAGTTTAATTAAGGTTATAATTTAGATTATTATTCAACTAAATGAGGGTTAGGGTTCAATTTGGTTTAGAGATAGGGTTCAGTTTGGTGTAGTGTTAGAGTTAAGACTTGATTCAATTTTTCTTTTTCTACATGTTATAAAATATTTTCTATATTTTAAATGTAAACCTATTTTCATTTACTCCTCAAAAATTCTTTATTGAAAAGATTATGTATTTTCTTAAGTACAAGAATATAATATTTTTGTATATAAATAAATTGTTATATATTCTATTAAATAAAATAAAATAATGTTTATGAAAAAGTTATATTAATTTTAAATTTAATAATTTTAGTTAAATAAAATAGCTATATTATACATATTAAAAAATTCTTGATTAGTACATATATCTAAAATAATTCTATATAATATATATGAACATCCTTCAAATGGATGTGTTTAATAAATGTATACTAATTTTGTTATCTTTTATGTTTTGCTTTGATATTTTTTTAATTTCAAGAAATAATAAAATCATTTGTATTTATAATTAAAATCTAATTCTTTCCATGTCACTTATGCAATTTGAGATATTGTTGTTTTGGTATATTGTTTAATGCTTGCATTGTTGGCTAAATCCATGGTCTACAGTTTGGTTAAGGATAAAAAAATTTCCTTAGGTTTTTCTTCATCCCATCTTTTTCAAACTTTTTTAATGTTTTTTTGTTATTTTTTATTGAGTTAATATCTATTTAATTTATCTAAATTATTTAATTATTATTTATTCATTATTTGATTTTTTTAGCATATAATTATCTGAAAAATAATTCATTTTTTTTTTATCCATATCCATGATTAGAGATAATAGATAGAGAAACTTGCTTGCAAAGCATGGTTCATAGATGAAAATAAAAATTTAAAACCATTGTTTGTCTTGGTTGAAGGAAGCAACTAACTCTTTCAAAGAAGAAAGTTGCATTTTTATTTGGAGTATTAAATAGACATAGGGATTTTTCCATTACAAACATTCTTAAATCAATAAGCATAGTAGAAAAACATTCCTAAATTGAGTATTACACCTAAGATAGCTACAAAATTGCCTTGGAAAAAGCCTACCTATTATATTGAAGTTTTTTTTCTTATTATTATATTATTTGGGCTTTCTTTATATGTAGATTTTTGGAAAAAAAAGAAAAAATCTTACTATATTGATATTTGAAAATATAAAAAAGTATTTGCCACAATATAAATTTACTTTTAGTTAAATTTTAGAAACTTTAAGAATAAAACTTAATTCAAATTTTATAAGAAGAAAACAATCAATGTAAAGAGTAACATAAAATGAAATGTCTTAATCAATAATAAAGGAATTATTGCAACCAAAATTAATAAAAAATTTCTAAATATATTATTTTTATCACCATTTTTTTTTATAAGAAGAATCTACCACCTATCCCCAAAATAACAAAGAAAGATTCTTTCAAAATTAATATAATTTCAATTGAATTATGGATAGCTAGAGTTGGCTCTGCTAGGGTTTTAGGTTGCGTATTGGTTTTTTCAAATCGCATTTATTGCCAGACTTTATAGTTTATTATGGCTCCGGCCAACTTTATCCTAGCAATTGATGCTAGTGCTAGAGTTGCTTCGATAGACCCTCATGATGCCTCATAACAAGAGCCCTTGCAAATTTGTTCAGAAAGTGTTTCACGAGGTATGTCCTTGCCTGATGTTGTGCTTCCTATGCAAGATTTTGATAATGCCTGTGAGTGGCTTGAAAAATGTGTTTTGATAGGTTATTTTGTTGGTAGGATCCCTCCTAAAAGAATGCTTCATGACTGGGTCATCGAAGCTTGGTCTCCTCATGGAGTCTGACTTGATGGCGTACAATGCCTCACCAAAGGATTCTTTTTGTTTCACTTTTTGAACCCTTCCCATGTCGAGGCTATCCTCTCTCATGGCCCATGGACAGTTCGGTCTTCCCTTCTGGTTTTCCAGCATTGGTCTCAAGACTTTTCTATCTAAGATGACAAAAAGTTGTGAGTCCTGGTCTGGGTTGAGTTCCTTGGTCTTCCTTTTCCTTCTTGGCCTTTCATGAAAACTATTGTTTGGACTATTGGTAAAGTTATTTATCTTGAACCAGGCCATTTTTTTAATCCTTGCCCTCAAAAGAGGGTCTGCGTTGAGGTCGACCTTTCCCGCGACCTGAAATAAACTATTGATATTCAAGTCAGTGGCAATATATTTACCTAGAAGGTGCTTTATTTGAACCTTCCCAACACTTGCTATTGGTGCCAGTCGGCAAAAAACAAAAATAGGGAATGTCCCTTGACTATACCGAAAATAAAACCCCTTGTTAAGGAGACCGACTCTCGATCTGTGGAGGGAGCTAAGAAGGATGAATTGACCACTATTGTTCGCAAAGGGAAAAACTTTATGGCTTTGGCCCAAAAGCCACCCATCAGATAAAGTTCTCAGCTAATGGTGGAGCCTCCTACACAAACTCCATCTGCCTAGGTGGTCTGTATGTCATCCGCTTCGGTTTCAAACCCTAGCCAGCAAGGGAAGGATTCTTCTGAGGGTTTTGCTCAACCCCCTTGGGTTTGCACTCCTTAGGCTACGTCTGTGATTTACACTCCACACTCTTTGTACCACCTTTGCATCCCTTCTGGGCGTGCTGAGATTGCAGATGGTGGTTCAGAAAAAAGATGAATTATTTTCGGTGGGGGCTCTCTTCCTAGTCTCAGTTTGGATTTTTTGCACAATAGGTTCTCCTCTCTTGAGGATAAGGATGACATGCAAGATTTTTCATGAATTAAATCTCATTGAATATTTGAGGTCTCATAGACCTCACTAGAAAGTATTCTGTTAGAGATGTTCATCAACGTGTTTTAGGCTTGGATGTTCTCTGCCTTTAGGAAGTTAAAATTGTTGGTTTCATTCTTACTGTTGCATGTCGTGTTGTTTGGCTGGATAGCCTTGTTTTTTCTTCCCAGCATGAAGTTGGTCGAGGTGGAGTTACTACTCTCATGTCACCTTGTTGGCTTTCTGTGGTTATTTCTCCCAGTTTTGATCCCATGTAGCGCGTTGTAGGGGTTTTGCTGTCAATTGATAATCATTCCATTGAGATTGTTAATTTTTATGCTCCCAATGATTTGGTTGATAGATCACACTTATGGTGTTGGACTGTAGACAATCTCCCACCTGCAACTTTGGTCATGTGTGGTGACCTCAATATGGTTGAGGTGGCGACCGATAAGGACAAAATTTTGCCTTTTCGATGGAGAGCTCGCGAGAGGGAAGCCTGGTACTATATGCATAATAAGTTGGCTCTTTTCAAGCCCAACAACAACCGCCGCCACCTAGGTGGGGTCTGGCACACTTGGTCTAATTTCAGAGCTGGATCATACAGAGTATTTAAGAGGATTGATTGTGGAATGATAATTGCGTAATCGCTTTTTTTTTCTTCTGAAGATCAATATCTGTTCATCACTCCTCTCATTGATGTGATGTTGCTTGATCATTTCCCCATTAAGTTTACCATTAAATGGCAATGAGATAGGTTGCATCCTTCCAAGATGTAGTCTTACCTCAACACGTCTCTCTTGCATGATCAAGCCATGATGGCCCACATCCAAAGGGTTTGGAATTTGGAACTAGTGCCTCATCATCACACTAGTTGGCTTGCATGGTGGAATGATGCCATTATCAATTTTGTAAGGTTTCTGCACATTTATGGTAGATAGCTTGCCACGTACCATAGGCGCTCGTATGACGTGACCACCAAAGAATCTTTGTGTTGCCATTGAAGCTCTAGCCTCGAATCCTTTTGATTCTAACGTGTAACTTTGATTAGCCCATCTCCATCATCAGAAACAAGTTGTAGATAACTACTCTACTAGAGGAGCTCAAATCAAACCCAGGTTACATTGTCTCTAGGTGGGTGACAGGGCCTCCAAAGAATCTTTCTTGGCTTTTGGGCCCATCATACCTCTATAGGGATTAAGAAAATCAAAGAAGGGCATGATGTTCTCATCGAGCTGCCTGATATTCTGCAAGCCTTTATCCGTCTTTATGAGAAGGTATTCACAACACAGGGAAACTCTCCAGCCAAAGCCCAAGATTTGGAAGATTTCTTAGATATTGTTCCCAAAAGGCTTACTGAGTCTCAGCAGACCTTTTGCGATCTCTTACTAACCATTGATAATCTCTAGGAAGCCATTTTTGGTATGGGGGATGATAAATCCCTTGGGTGTGATGGTATTCCTTGTGAGTTATACAAAGCCCTTTGGCCTTGTGTTGGTCCTAACATACATAAGGTCTACCTTGAAGCTTTTCACTCCCAATCCTTGGGAAAGATTCTTAACTAGGGTAACGTCAAATTTATCCCTAAAGCTGGGGATCTGGAGGAAATTTGCAATTGGAGGCCTATTTCCTTTCTCATTGTCTCATATAAGATCATTGCCAAAGCCTTAGCTCTCAAGATTCGTCATCTCCTTCCCTTGATTGTTCGTCTAGAGCAGAATTGAGTTATCAAGTCCAAGTTTATTCTGGATAATATTATTGTTCTTTGGGAAAGGATGGACTGGGCCTGACACTCCAAACAGTGGAAATTTTCCTTAAGATTGACTTTGATAAAGCGTATGATCGCATTGAGTGGCCATTTATTTTGGCTATCTTCAAATCTCTTGGCTTCAGTCCCAAATTCATTCAGTCTATCTAGATATTATTCAGAGATGCCTTGGCCTGCATCACCATCAAAGGTCATTAGTTTGAGGCTTTTGGTCTTTTCGGATCCATTCGCCAGGGTTTTCCTCTAGCCCCTGCTTCATTTGTTCTTGTGGTGGAGGGTTTTGGGTACTTATTTGCTAACACCATCTCTGATGGGCGTGTCCGTGGACTCTACCTGCCCGAGTCACCTTCTCAACTTGTCAATGACCATTTTATGGATGACTCTTTTTTCACTCTCATGGAGGAAGAAGATAATGTTTAGGATTCTCTTCAATTTTTGGACACCTTTGGCTTGGTTTTGGGCTCGACCATTCAATGGCATAAGACGCAATGTTATAGGTAGTCTTTTCTTCCTACCCTACCTTGGATTATTTAATATGGCTAGATATGGCTTCATCATGGCAAACATTTTCTCTTTCTGAGCATTCCTTTTTCCTTTCAAGCTTCGCTCACGGATCTTTGGAATGCTATTTTAGCCAGGATTGAGAAAAAGTCAGCTTACTGGATAACCAAGCCTCTCTTTCTGGCTAGTAAATTTCAAATTTGTTCAAAGGTTTTGGCAGCCACACATGTCTATTACTCTTCATGTTGGACTCCTTCTAAGGACTCTTACATGAAGTTGGAAAGACTTCTACGGGGTTTTCTTTGGGCCTCTGGTTCCAACCAACAAGGTTTTCATAGAGTTGCTTGGGAGTATTGTTGTCTTCCCAAGGAGTCTAGAGGGCTCGACCTTATTTCTACCCAGAAATAAAGGCTTGCCTAATGTGATAAATGGATCATCATAGCCTTATTTGGTGACTAGACTTGGAAAATCCTTCTTTGAGATTTCCTGCCAATAGGGCGGCTTGGAAGGGGATTGGTTTTTAACCCTTGCTCATTATGAAAGACCCAGTTCAAATCTAGGGTACTTTTATTGTTAAAAGTATTTGGCATGCTTGGGAAGTTTTTAAGCCTTGTCTTTGGTGGGCGGGTGATGGTTTTCATGATGAGATCTCCATGAATAAACACAACCTCTAGTGGTCACCTCTTTTTTAGGTGCAAGGGTTACTGTTGGCCAAAATCTAGGGTGTTAGTGTTCGCATTTGCATGAAGATTGCATTATTGAAATGTTATGTTGTCATTGATGTCAATTAACCAATAATGATGTTGTTGTAATATTGTTTTGTATCTGGTAGAATAAGATAGTGAAGAGAACTACAACCAGTAAGTGAATTTGTGGAGGAAACCGATATTACTAGAGAAGAAGTGAGATCAACCGCTGAACCCTACCCATTGATATGATAAACCCTAACAGATGAATTCTTGTGAATTGGTTGTATTGGTTTATGATCTGATGATGAGCAGTAATGATTATGAAACGTATGCATGTTGTATGTGAAAAGTTTCAAATGGTTTTTGCAGTGTTCAGATAACGGTTTTTATCTTGGGAATGAGCAAGTATATTACATGTACTGCAAACAATATGATGAGTTACAGTGTCGAGGCTATCTTGAATGATGTGCAGAGGTTATTATGTAATCCAACAGTCATACTTGAATCTATTTGTTTGTAATCTTTTTGAAAGAATTGAGTTTGTATTGTGTTACTAACGTATTGATTTCTTTATAAGGTTGATGAGTTGTTTTGTTGTACAAATGACAATTTGTAGTTGAGAGTGAGAGTGTGGTTGTCAATAGGAGTATAGGAGCATGAAAAGGATCTGAACAAGGAAGTGTAGTGCTATTCAAATAGATCAACAAACCCTTGTTGTTTTCTAACAATTACAGCAGTTAAAATCCCCTAATTGGACAATCTCTAACAAGCTTAGTGTTATTAAAATCCTCTAACTAGGTGGTCCACTAGCTTGGATTTAAAATCCTCTACCGAGGTTACTCCTCACTGGGTATTTCTTCTAATAGGGCATTATAGTTAATCTCCTAACCGGGTTGTCCCTAATAGGATCTGTTCTTACCAGGACTTATTGTAAAGCTATAACTGGCTTGGCTCCTAACATGGTGAACTTTAGATGAGTTCACAATACTTGTGGGTATTCATCCCCACCATGGTTTTCCCATTTGGGTTTCCACGTCAAAAATATTATGTCAAGTGGTGAATATTTTTGTGGTTATGTTTACTATGGTTGAATTGCTT
The DNA here is from genome assembly GCF_030272615.1 of Cryptomeria japonica. Lineage (NCBI taxonomy): Eukaryota > Viridiplantae > Streptophyta > Pinopsida > Cupressales > Cupressaceae > Cryptomeria > Cryptomeria japonica. Next base: position 130,584,410 of record NC_081407.1, on the reverse strand, counting down.
AACATTGGAGCCACTTGTAGATATCCTTACTAAACCTCTTCCTAAGACTACTTTTGAGTATCTTAGAAGTCAGCTAGGGGTTGTACCCCTCCATGAGATTGATTGAGATTTATGTAGAGTACATCAGTCCCAAAGCTACTTGTAGAATTTTACAGGAGGATTGTTGTAGAGTGGATTTATTCCACAGGGGGAGCATCAAGTTGTAGGTTGATGATGCTTAGCAATGAAGTTTGACATTGCATGTTTTACTTTCACTTTGGCATTGTTGTCAAAGGTGGAGAAGAACTATGTGATTATGGGGAAGAAGAATTGTATGATTGACAGAGAGAAGATCTATAGCCAGTTACCAGCTGAAGACAAGGAAAGTACATGGTAAAATGTAAACTAGGATTCCTATTCACAATCACAACAGTCAAGGGTATTGATACTTGTATTTCCATAAATGTCAAAGGAGAAGATTGTTGGCATTTGCATGAAGATTGCATTAATGAAATGTTATATTTTCATTGATGTCAATTAACCTGTAATGATGTTATAATGTTGTTTTGTAACCACTAGGAAGAGTTAGTGAAGAGAACTCCAACCGGTAAGTGAGTTTGTGGAAGAAATTGGTATTACTAAAGAAGAAGTGAGATCAACTGGTAAACCCTACCTATTGATATGATAAACCCTCACCAATGAAGTTTGGTGAATTGGTTGTATTGGTTTATGGTCTGATGATGAGTGGTAATGATTATGACACATATGCATGTTGTATGAGAAGAGTTTCAAATGGGTTTTTGGCACATTGAGATAATGGTTTTTATCTTGGGAATGAGCAAGTATATTGCATGTAATGTAAACCATGTGATGAGTAACAATGTTCGATGAAGCAGTGATCATGGAGTGGTCGAGGCTATCCTGAATGATGTCCAGAGATTATTATGTAATCCAATGGTCATACTTGAACTAATTTCTTTGTAATCTCTATGAGAGAATTAGGTTTATGTTGTGTTATCGACCTATTGATTTGTTTATAAGGTCAATGAGTTGTTTTGTTGTAGAGTTCGCAATTTGTAGTTGAGAGTGAGAGTGTGGTTGCTGAACCGGATGATGTATCTATAGTTTGTGTAACGGTAGATAGGAGAAAGAAAAGGATCGAAACAAGAAAGTGTAGTGTTATTCAAATAGATCAACAAACCCGTGCTATCTTCTAACAATTAAAGCAGTCAAATCCCCTAACCGGGTAAGGTGTAACAAGCTTAGTGTTATTGAAATCCTCTAACCAGGTGATCTATTAGCTTGGATTTCAAATCCTCTATCAAGGTTACTTCTCACAGGGTATTTCTTCTAATAGGGCATTATAGTCAATCCCTTAACTGGGTGCTCCCTAGCAACATATGTTCTTAACATGACCTATTGTAAAGATTTAACAGGCTTGGCTCCTAACAGAGCAAACTTTAGAGGAGTTCAGAATACTTGTGGGTATTCATCACCGCTATGGTTTTACCCATTTGGGTTTCCATGTCAAAAATATTGTGTCAAGTGGTCAATATTTTTCTGGTGATGTTTACTATGGTTGAATTGCTTAACTGCTAAATCCACTTTGATATATTATGTTAACCGACAACAATCTCAAATGAGGTTTTACTTATGTCAGTAAATTATTTGAATGATTCAGTTAAATGGTTTGAGAACTTTAGAGATGTTTTACAATTAGTCTATTATAATAGTCAACCAGTTTAAATTGACAGTGATATTGCATTTTTTCAGTTCTGAGTTTTCTTTGAGAGGTTGATTTTGAGATTGGTAAAAGTTTATATTAGTTTTCTATCTACTGATTTAACCCACCCCCTTCTTAGTAGTTGACTGTGTTAGGGTTTCAAGCAGATCCGAAGCAAATATGAACTAACAATTATATGCAGATTTAAATACAAAAGATAAAGAAATAAAACAGGACATAGATAACACAGAGATTTAACGTGGTTCACCCAGAATGGGTTACGTCCACCATACACAGCCGTCCAATCTTTCTTATTATCCAGCAAAAATAGTACATCAACCTTACAATGCCTTAAGCATCCCAGCCACTTATAACATGCATTTTTATGGCAATAAACAAAGTCGGCCTTTTTAGGGTTTTATTACAATGTCGATTTTCATCAACAAAAAATGTACTTGCTGAGTGTACGAGGATACGTGCTGAGTGTACAGTACTTTGCTGATCAGTCACCACATTTCAACAATCTCCCACTTGGAGACTGATCAGGCTCCACACTGAACAATCTCCCACTTGGAGACTGATACTACACGACACCACTGTACATGCAACATCCGCTGGATAAAACACTAGGACTTGACTGGTATAAATTCCACAATTATTAATCAAGAAGACCAACAGAAACTGATGAAGAAATCAGCTTCTCCTGTGGAACTACCTTTGTGAACATATCGGCAGGATTCTCACTTGTGTGAATCTTCTCAAGCCGTAACTGACCCTCCTCCAAAATAGTCCGGATGAAGTGGTACCTGAGCTGAATGTGCTTTGTCCTTGAATGAAAAGCAGAGTTCTTCGCAAGATGAATGGCACTCTGGCTATCAGTATACAATGGGCTATTCTCTTGTGTCTGACCCAATTCCTTCAGAAAACATTGCAACCAAATCATCTCTTTGGTGGCTTCTGTAGCAGCAACATACTCAGCTTTAGTGGTTGAAAGTGCAACAACCTTTTGCAGCCTAGAAATCCAACTGACTGCAGTTCCCCCTATAGTAAAAACATACCCTATAGTACTCCTCCGTGAATCAATATCACCTGCCAGATCAGAGTCAACAAATCCACTTAGAGAAGCATTAGATCCTTTGAAACATAATGCATTCGTAGTAGTTCCTTTCAAATACCGAAGAATCCATTTCACAGCATTCCAATGTTCCATACCCGGATTACTCATAAACCTGCTCACAACTCCCACTGCATGTGCAATATCTGGCCTTGTGCATACCATTGCATACATCAGACTGCCAACAGCTGATGAATACGAGATGTTAGACATTTTATTAACCTCTTCCTGTGCCTTTGGACACATCTCCTTAGTCAATTTGAAATGACTAGCCAAAGGTGTACTAACTGCTTTTGCATCCTGCATGTTAAATCTTTTCAACACCTTTATATACTCACTTTGGGACAAATTCAAGGTTCTATTTTTCTTGTCCTGTGTAATCCTCATACCGAGAATTTGCTTAGCTGCACCCAAATCCTTCATAGCAAATGACCTGGCTAATTTTTGTTTAAGATCATTTATATGTTGCATGTTAGACCCAGCAACAAGCATGTCATCAACATAAAGCAACAGGATAATATAACTGCCATTATCAAATCTCTTAAAATATACACAATGATCAGAATGACATCTATGATAATCGTGTTCAGCCATGAAACTATCAAATTTTAAATACCATTGTCGGGGTGCTTGCTTTAGGCCATACAGACTTTTCTTCAACCTGCACACCAAGTTCTCCTTACCTTTGACCTCATATCCCTGTGGTTGCAACATGTAAATTTCCTCCTCCAAATCTCCATGGAGAAAAGCTGTTTTGACATCTAATTGTTCAAGATGTAAATCATCTGTAGCCACAAGACTAAGTACAGTTCTAATTGAAGTCATTTTTACAACTGGAGAAAATATTTCATCATAATCTATACCCTTTTTCTGTGCAAAACCTTTTACCACAAGTCTGGCCTTATATCTTTTCTGACCTCCTTCCTCCTCCTTCAGCCGATAAACCCATTTGTTAGGCAAGGCTCTTTTTTCTGCAGGTAAAGGGACTAAGTCCCAAGTCTTATTTTTCATCAAGGAGTCCATCTCCTCTTTCATGCCTAGTTGCCACTGTTGTTTGGCATCCACCTGCATTGCTTCTTCATATTCTTCTGGTTCACCAGAATCTGTTAATAAAATAGAATACAAAGAAGGAGAAAATCTTTCAGGGGGTCTACTTGTCCTCGTAGAACGTCTAACACTTGCAGGAGTTTGTGGGACAATCTGTTGTTGCTGAGCATCAGGTACCTGTGGCATTTCATTTTCAGGAATCTCATCCAACACCACATATTCTTGTTTGTCCTGTTCATGCTTCTTTTCCTGCATCTGTTCTTTATACATAACCTTCTCATTGAATATAACATCTCTACTTCTAATTATTTTCTTATTTTCAAAATCCCATAACCGATAGCCATATTCATCTATCCCATATCCAATGAAGGTACATTTCTGAGATTTAGCATCAAGCTTGGTTCTGTTTTCTTTATCAACATGGACAAAAGCTTCGCAACCAAAAGTTTTTAGAAAAGAATAATTTACCTTTTTACTAGTCCATGCCTCCTCTGGAATACCACCATCCAAAGGGGTTGAAGGTCCTCTATTTATCAAATAGACAGCAGTATGTACAACATCTGCCCAAAAATGTAAGGGCAATCCAGCATGCAATCTCATGCTCCTCGCACGTTCCATGATGGTCCTATTCATTCTCTCTGACACACCATTTTCCTGTGGAGTTCCTGGAACTGTCTTCTGCTTTCGAATCCCATTTAAGGAACAGCAATCTTCAAATGCTTTGCTGCAATACTCACCTCCATTATCCGATCTGAGACACTTCAACTTTTTCCTGTCTCATTCTCAACCAGAGCTTTCCATTTCTTAAAAGTTTCAAAAACATCTGATTTTTGTTTTAGGAAATATACCCATGTTTTTCTAGTTGAGTCATCAATAAAAATAACATAATAACAAGAGCCACCAAGAGATGATACCTGAGCCGGTCCCCATACATCTGAATGTACAAGCTCTAACTTCTCACTCTTCTTCTCTTTCCCAACCTTGAGAAATCTGACTCTTTTCTATTTACCATAAACACAGTTTTCACAGAACTCTAAATCAATCTTCTTTAGTTCTGGCAATAGATTTTTGGAGTGAAGGATTTTCATCCCTTTCTCACTCATGTGCCCAAGCCTATGGTGCCACATTATCGAATCTGTTCTTGCAACATTTATTGTTGTTGTCCCTGCAGTAACTTTATCTGTAGCAGCTCAGGTAGAGTAAGTGTTACCAGTACACAGATATAATGTGCCTACCTTCGCACCTTTAGCTACTACTAACGATCCTTTAGTGACCTTCCACATACTGTCTGAGAAGGTAACTATGCAACCTTCACTACCTAGTTGCCCTGCAGAAATTAAATTTCTTCTTAAATTAGGAACATGTCTTACCTCCTGCAGAAACCAGTCATTACCATTCTGCAACTTGATCTTTATCTTTCCTTTTCCAACAATTTGACAGGGATCATCATCACCCAAATATACCTGTCCAAAATCACCTTGAACATAATCTAGAAAATATTTTCTATGGGGTGTAGCATGAAATGAAGCCCCAGAATCTATTAGCCAGGAATCATTAACATTATCCAAACATAAGATTAAAGCATCTTGTAGAGTATTACTTGCAATATTAGCTTCCTTACTGTCATTTTCATTTTTGTCTCCCTCTTTGTTTTTCCAAGACCAACAATCTTTCTTTAGATGACCAGGCTTTCCGCAGTACCAGCAATCTTTCTTTCCTCTACATTGAGAGCGTCCTTTCTTTGACTTCCCTCGTGACTTCTCATTCCCAGGGCCTTTTCCTCTTTCCTTTGATCTTCCTTTGTTCTCCACATTCAAAACACTACCCGATGATGTTGGAGTCTCACCTGTGCTTTTCCTTCGCATTTCCTTGCTTAGGATAACACCAACAATATCATCAAATACCAAAGTATTTTTACCAGAGACAGAGTTACTTACAGCCATAACCAAGCTATTCCAGCTTTCTGGCAAAGAACATAAAATCAAGAGAGCCCTAACCTCTTCTGCAAAGGTAATTTTTACCAAAGACAATTGACTGGTAATTGTATTAAATTCATTTAAGTGCTCCGCTATAGATCCTCCCTCACTCATTTTCAAATTAAACAAACGCTTCATAAGAAATACCTTATTCGAAGCCGAGGGTTTCTCATACAGCTTAGCCAATGTTGCCATCAAATCTACAGTCGTTTTTGCTTCTGTTATATTGAATGCTACAGATGCCGCAAGGCACAATCGAATAGATCCCAGTGCCTTTCTATCTAAAATGTCCCACTCTTCATCTGATATTGTGGTCGGTTTCTTTGCCTTTCCTTCCAATGGCCGCCACAAATCCTTTTGATACAGGTAATCCTCCATCTGCATTTTCCATAACTGATAATTCTAGCCGTTAAACTTTTCAACCTTGAATTTGGAATCCTCCATTGCTCCCACTCAAATCTGAAAGTCCTGCCAATTTACAGAAAACCTCGCTCTGATACCAATTGTTAGGGTTTCAAGCAGATCCGAAGCAAATATGAACTAACAATTATATGCAGATTTAAATACAAAAGATAAAGAAATAAAACAGGACACAGATAACACAGAGATTTAACGTGGTTCACCCAGAATGGGTTACGTCCACCATACACAGCCGTCCAATCTTTCTTATTATCCAGCAAAAATAGTACATCAACCTTACAATGCCTTAAGCATCCCAGCCACTTATAACATGCATTTTTAGGGCAATAAACAAAGTCGGCCTTTTTAGGGTTTTATTACAATGTCAGTTTTCATCAACAAAAAACGGCAAAAAAATTTTTCTCGAGGGCTGCCGCCCCAGAACCCCGGCCCGGCCCCGGACCCCAGCGAGGATACATGCTGAGTGTACAGTACTTTACTGATCAGTCGCCACATTTTAACAGACTGGATCCTTATTCTTTCATCATACCATCAGTTAGTGCTCTACGTTTTCACAAACGCTACATTCGAACACCTAAGGACCTATTTTCCAGATTTCTACAAGTCTCTGGTCATGGGATGACCTCCAAGTCCAGTTTCATTTGTCTCGACCTGATCGACAGACTTATGACTTGCTGGTTTCAGACTTACCCTCACATTTGTTACATAAGCTTGGCATTCAGTCTATCAGACCTTGGTGGAAGGATTGGAAGTGGTATCCTTTGACTCCTTTCACCAGCTACAAACCCAAAATGGGTTATCTCTAGTTGGTACCCCATTTGACTATGGTCCATATTATTAACTAGAGGTGACATTTGTAGTCTTCTAAGAAATCTTGGAAACTAAGGTTTCTTGTTGTCTGGTCCCCCACCACTGAACCCAAGATTGCACACTTTTCTTGGTGTGTGATTTTTCAAGGGTTGTCTTTAGGTTCCAGACTTAAGCATTTGAGGGTTCCCGATCCCCAGTGCCCTTTTTGTGGTCACCCAAAATAATTTATGCACATTTTTTGGTTCTGTAGAAGAGGTCAATAGTATTGGAGCTGGATCCATTATTTCTTTCAGTCTTTTTGGCCTGAGCCCTTTTCTTGGCATATGGCTCTTCTAGGAGATTCACCTAGAATCCCCTTCAGGTTTTCCCAGATATGGCATGCTTTAAGAATGGACATCCTATTTTCTCTTTGGAAAGATAGAAATACAGTTCTTTTTACTCATAGCTCTTTGGATATTATTGTCTTGCTTTATGCTAAAGTTAGCATTTGTAATAATGTATTAATGCAAATTTAGGTTCAAGTAGATAAAGTGGCTTTTGACATGGGCCACTTATACGAGCTCCTTCAGCATTGGGGCAATGCCCCTTGTGCGGTTGCGAGAGTGTCACCGGATTATGTTTCTGCCAACCGCACTTTGCCCCATGGTCGCCACCATGGCCAAAGTTCCTCTGCGTAACGCTCTTAGACCCCACGGTCCCAAGCTCCTTATCACTCCTCTGTTGGGAGAGGTGACACATGGATGCACCTCTCGGCATCTCCTCCGCGTTGTGGCTCTTCCTCGGGTGTCTTTCTGCTACTACTATTACTCTGGCTCCTGCTGCTGGTGATGGCTTTGAGTGGCCTACTGCCAGCACCTCCAAGTTTCCTCAACTGGCTCTAGCTATTTCGCCTCCCAGACGAGAGGAAGGAGAAGAAGAAAAAGTACTATAATATTTTTATGTAATAGAGAAGGCCTATTCATAAAAAAAAACTAATATAAAATATTCAGCATGATTAAAAGTAAGTCAAATGATGGGGGGATGGCTCTGCGTGTGCGTGCATGTCGTGCTAGGGCCAAAGTGCCCTAGCCTATGATTTGTGCTCTGCTTGCTTCATTCCAGGGGGGGGAAGTTCTTGCTTGCTAGGGGTCAACTTTTGTTTGCCCGTGGTTAGGTTTTTTGGGCTGCCACAAGGTTTTTTTTGCAACCCTTTTTTGTTTCTTCTACTTTGGGTTGTTGTTGGCATGTGTGGGGTTTTGGGGTTGGGTTTTTCGCCCCTTTTATTTTTCTTCTTTTGGTATTTTCTCTGGATCCATGGAGAATAGAGGAGTATCCTCTTCTCAGATGGTCTATGGAGATCTAGCTATGGCGGATCCATCTCATTGGATGCATGCATGTGGAAAGGAACACATTGGTCATTCCTAATCAGGGGCAAGCAATTCTTCTTCGAAAGAGCCTTTTCACATGAAAAAGGTGAATGGTTGTTTGGAGAGATCCCAAGATCGTCTAGTTCTGGTTATTCAACATGAGCAAATTTCAGAGCATGTTGAATATTGGTGCAACCATGCTCTCATATGCAAATTCATCAGTCTTTGCCTCTCTATACCTATTTTAGAGTCTTGGGCACACCGTGTCTGGAATCTTGAAGGAGACATGGAGCTACTTATGGTAGCCAATAACTATTTTCTGGTTATTTGTTCCAACCTGGTAGATAGGAACAAGGATTTTGAAGGTGGCCCTTATTTTTTCAATCAGGTGGGACTCTTTATCAAACCTTGGCATATTGGCTTTAATTCTGCTGAGGAGCTTCCCTCTCGTGTGCCCGTGTGGATTTGATTGCCGAGGCTTCCACTAGAGTTCTGGAGAGAAGATATTCTTCACTCAATCTCACTGCTTTTTGGTAAACCTATGGGTTCAGCTTCACAAACTTAAGATCAAAAGGTAATTTCCTATGCTCGCAAATGTGTAGAAGTTGATTTAAATAATCCTTTGCCAGACTCTATGAAAATCTGTTTGGGGACATCTTCTTGGATCCAACAATTGGACTATGAGACCCTACCATTTAGATGCAGAATTTCTCATGAATATGGTCATTTATAGCAGAGATGTCCCAGAAATAAATCTTCTAAATGTTCTCTTTTCTATCCTCCTCACTCTGTTCTAGGGGAAGATAAGGGGAAAGCTCATATTCCTAATGGTCCTGCTGATAGAGATGGCTTCATTCCTGTGAAACCTCAAAATAAAGACAAGGGAAAGAAGAGAACCTGATTGGATAGGAAAAATGATGTCACCCTAAATAGGTTTGAGGTTCTAGAGGATTTGGTCCAAGAGGAAGGAGTTCTAGTTGAAATGTCCTTGGGTGCCTGATTTCAGCATGAGGTGCTGGATGGGGGTTCCAAGAAAGAGGGTCAGTCCCTATCTTTGGAGAATCAACAGGAGGTTCAAATGGTTACGGATTTGCCTTCTCATGTTCAAGACAATAGAGATCATAGTGAGTCATAGGTCCTTGAAGGTGCAGTGGTCATGGCGTCTACTCCTCCCTCAACTATTGTGGCCTCAAGTTTAGTGAAGAGTTACAAAGCCCCACCTGTTTTAGGCTTGCAGCAGAAGATCCTTAAAAAGGGTTCTTTAGATAAACCTTTAAGGAGTGGACGAAAAATGGATCAAGAAAAGGTTAAGTATATTGGTGATACTTTGGTTGAGTCAGGATCTGTAAAGCCCATTGATTCTCACTTCTCTCAACCACATAAATGATTGTGGTCTCATGGAATGTAAGGGGTTGAACAACATCCCTAGACAAAAGGTTGTTCACATATTAATTGACTCTGAGTCTCCTGATGTTGTTTTTATTCAGGAAACCAAGATTTCAGTGGATGATTTGGCCAGTTGTGCTTGTTGTGTCTGGCCCTAGGGCCTTTGGTAGGGAGTGAGCTCTCATGGTAGTTCCGGGGGGGTTTCTTTCTTTTGGAACTTGAGGAAAGTTTCCCCTTTGTGGTGGTTTTCTTGCAGGTCTTCCATTTCTATGGTCACTTCTAGCTTTGAGATAGGAGAAAGATGCCTCTGCTCTAATATTTATGCTCCTGCGGATCTTGTGGGTAAGTCTTATCTTTGGGTTCACATCAATTTTGTTCGAGCTCAGGATCCTTTTCTACCCTGGATTTTGGCTGGAGATTTTAATGTCGTTACTAGTTTGGAGGAAACGTGAGGTGGGTTATTCAGGCTTGATCCTTCCTCAAATTTACTTAGAGATAATATTGGTCTCTTGAATCTCATTGATGTGAAGCCAATTAATGGTTTCTTTACATGGAATAATAGGAGGAGTGGTGTTGAGGCTATCGCTAAAAGGCTTGATAGATTTTTGGTTTCCTACTTTTGGGTGCATGATAGGTGGTCCACCTATTTAGAAATTCTTGATTGGAGGGGTTCTGATCATTGCCCTATTAAGCTTTGTATTACATCTTTTAGACCCTCCAAAAATCTCTCTTTCAAATTTCAATTGATGTGGCTTCATGATCAGACATTGAGAGACCTTATGGTTGATTGGTGTTATGAAGGGGTGCCTGCCCATGGGCGGGCTATGTACTCCTTTGGGAAGAGATTACAACATGTAAAATATAGGCTGAAGAGGTGGAATAAACAATGTTTTGGGAACCTGCATAGACACAAGATGGCAGCTCAATCCAAGTTGGATGAGGCTACACATCATATTAGGGATCAAGGGATGACTATGGACCTCAGTATGGCCGAGTCCCTTGTTTTAAAGGACTTAGAAGAATGGGAGTTGTGTGAGGAGATTTTCTGGAAATAAAAGTCTCATGTGGATTGGCTCCAAGAAGGTGATAGAAACACTACTTTTTTCATAATTTTGTTAAGGCTCATAGGTATGGTAACTCTATTACCTGTTTCATTTCTTCAGAAGGGGTTCATCTTTCATCTAAAGAAGAAATTGCTATGGAACGTGTCAGGTTTTTTTCTAATTTGTTTACCAAAGAGGATCCTAAAGCTATGGTGGAAGAGAGGGCCATCCTGAACTGTATTCCCCCTCTTGTCTCTGTTGAAATGAATGATGCTCTCTTGCACCCCATTTTGTTGTCTGAACTTGAGGGGGTTGTGTTTCAAATGAAAAAAGGAAAGGCTCCTGTCCCTGACGGGTTTCCTATTGAGTTTTTTCAAGAATTTTGGGAGATTATAAGGTATGATCTTCTAGATGTGGTTCAAGAATCTCATAGGAATAAATGAATACTTAAATCTATGAATTATACCTTCTTGGCTCTCATTCCTAAGAAGGAGCGGCCTAATAGCTTGGATCAATACAGGCCTATTACTCTATGTAATGTTGTCTACAAGATAATCACTAAATTGATTGCTGAACGATTCAAATGTCTCCTCTATAGTTTGGTTTCTAAGGATCAAGGTGGTTTCATTAACAGAAGATAGATCCTTGATGGAGTTGTGATAGCAATGGAGGCTATTCATTCGATGGCTTCCTCTAAGGATAAGGCTATGTTTATTAAACTTGACATGGCCAAAGCTTATGATAGGGTGAGTTGGGATTTCTTACAGAAGATCTTTTTTGCTTTTCATTTTGGAGAAGAGAGGGTGAATTGGGTTCTTAGTTGGGTGACTTCTACCTCTTTCTCAGTTCTTATTAATGGGGAACCCTCAAAATTGTTTAGCGCTTCACGGGGACTTCGACAAGGGGACCCTTTATCTCCCTATTTATTTATTCTCATGGCTGAAGGTCTTGGTAGATTTCTCACTTCCCAAGTGAGACATGGTCTTATTCAGGGCTGGAGTTGCAGCAATACTTTACCTCCCTACTCCCATCTTCAGTTTGTGGATGACACAGGTTTGATGGGCATGGCCAGAATCAATGAAGCAGTGAATTTCAGGAGAGCTTTGGTTATCTATTATAAAACCTTAGGTCAGAAAATTAATGAAGATAAATCATCCATATATTTCTTTAATACCCCTCCACTTATTCAAAATAGGATTGCCAGGATCCTTAGATTTTAGACGGGGTCTCTTCCTTTGTTGTACCTTGGGATTCCTTTAGATATGGGGGTCAGCTTAGAGATTTTTGTTAAGGAATTTTGGATAAATTTTGTTCTAGGGTTAATCATTGGCCCTACAGGTAGTTATCCTCTGCTGGAAGAGTTATTCTTCTTAAGACTGTGGCGCAAGCACTTCCCATTTATAGGTGTTTTGTGCAGACTCCCCTCTCTAGCTTTGTGAGAGAGTTTGATTCTCTTTCTCGTCAATTTATTTGGTCTAGTAGTTTTCTTTTTTCTAAGTGGAGTTTAGTTAAATGGGACTCTATTTGTAGACCGAGACATGTTGGGGGTCTTGGCCTTAGATCTATTGCTTTGGTTAGCAAGGCCTTGGTGGCTAAATTGTATTGGAGGTGGTGTAACAATGAGGATCACGATTGGGCCAAGATTTTAACCCACAAGTATCCCCCTGGTACTAATGATCATGAGGTGCCTCGTCTTAGTTTAGTGGGCAGGGGCTCTTGTATCTAGGATACTCTTAAAAAGGGTGCCCAACTTATTAAAGATGGCCTTTTCTGGATTTGTAATCGAGGCTCTGAAGCTCTTTTTTGGTAGGACTCTTGGGATGGTCACCCTCCTATTTTGTCTAGTGATCCACAGCTTCAGCCTCTTTCCAACATTTTCACTGATGTTGGATGGGTTAAGGTGGAGAATTTTAAAATGGTTAGGCACATTGCACAAGTTGAGGTAACTTGTTGGAAGGATCCTCTTGAATAGCCCTTGGGTGGATTAGGTGAAGATCGTGTGGTGTTGTTTAATATCTTGGAGGGTAGGTTATGTAGTTCCCTCAAGGAGAGAGATATTCTGGCTTGGGGTCTTAATCCAAAAGGCAAGTTTTCTATTGCTGAAGGTTATGCTCAGCTTGATAGGCAATTGCATGGCCTGATGGATGCTCCCTGGTGGAAGGAGGTTTGGAATAGCTTTTCTTGGCTGAAATGTAGTTTCTTCATATGGTTGGTTGCTCAAAGGAAATGCCTCACATGGGAGATTCTTTATAAGAGAGGCTTCTAGGGACCTTCTATCTATTACATTTGTATGCATAATGAGGAAGACTACTCCCACTTGTTTTTTATATGCCTTTTCTCTAGGGATATTTGGCACAAGTGGTGGGAGGCTTGGTAACATGCTTGTTTTCATGCTACCTCCTTAATTGAATTTTGGGATAGCTTGGGCAGACCCCTAGCAGAGACATTTTTTCTTCAAGTGGCTTGGGCTATTGGGCCAACTCTTATTATTTGAAATTTATGGTTGGAAAGGAATCAGAGGGTCTTTTGTGATTCACATATAGGGAGTTCTCAGCTGTGGCAGAAGATAGTTAATAGGCTTCAAGAGACAACCTCAGCTAAATGCAATTTGTCTGTAAATCTTGATCTGGGTGATTATGCTATTGTAAGGAATCTGCAATTGGAAAACATTAAAATGGACTATGCTGTTGGAAAAAGATCTTGTCATGCAAAGCAGTGGATAAGTAGAGATGGAAGGTGGATTCGCCCTCCTATGGGAATCTTAAAAATTAATACTAGGCTCTTCCCATGGGAATCCTCGACATGTAGGTATTGGAGGCATAAGTAGAGGTGATGATGATTGTGCAATTTTTTTCTTCTCTATTTATATAGGGAAGCACTCCAACAATCTTATGGAGGCCCTAGCTATTAAGATTACAATTAAGCGAGGTTGTTCTTTAGGATGGAGGAAGATTATTTGTGACTCAGACTCTCAAATTGTTGTGGACATGTTGAACAAACAAAATTTGAATGATGTGAGTTGGCAATTAGCTTATGCGGTTAGACATATTTTACAAATGTGTAACATATTGGAATTTGTCTCCTTTTGTCATATTCCCAAGGAGTGGAATAGAGTGGCTGATTGTTTGGCCAAGTGGGCTTCAAAGCATGTTGATGGTTGAGATTTTAATGGAAGGGATGGTATACCTCTTGATTATCTTGAAACTTTAGACAAGTTAATACTTGAAGACAGGATGATGCAAGAGCACCCTGTGGTGTAAGATCAATTTTCCTTTTTTGCTTGTTTCATTTTCATTGTCATTTTTGAGGTCCTTGGAGGCTCCAGATGAGTCTAATTAATTCCAAAGTAGCTGGCCTTGTGAAATATCATCTTTCTGAGGGCTTTTTGAAAAGGTAATATCATTGGAAATCCGACGATCGGATCTCTTGCTATGGTCACTGGACTTGTAGTGGTGGTGCTGGTGGTTCCTTTAGGATCCTTTTAGTTTTTGTTATTGTCTTGGTGAGCCTGAGGCCTCTTCTTTATATTTCTATGAATTCTGAATAAATCTTTACCCCTTTTTTCAAAGAAAAAAAGAAGTCAAATTAAAGTAATTAAAATTATTATTTTAACCTATTTAACATATAGCATTTACTTTTAGCACTTGCCAATTAGTGAACATGGTTAACATGTATACCTTATTGGTAGATGACTCCATGGAAAAAATTTCTTGAGAAAAAACGAAAGGCATCCACTTAAATTTCGAAAGTTTATTTTAAGATGAAATTGTATGACTATTTATCCACGATGAAAATCCTCATAAAACATTCTTGTTTTTGTAACGTATAAGAATTTCATAGTGCTGTACACCTACAAAGGAAGAGAGGCAAGTATCTAACATTATTGAAAATAAGATAAAAGACAAATGGAGCATTCTTATTCCTGTAATAGCTAGAATATGCCTGATCGAAGACAAATCAAAGCTACATTGCGATTAAAATGCAAACGAAGAGACAAGATTGTCAAAGATTAATAAAGTAGATACATAGAACTTCAAATCGAAAATAATTATGCAGACCATATATCTTGATGAACATCTAAACAAATTCCCCAATTGAAAATCTGCCCAAATAAAAAATCTCAATTGGTAGAACCACTCAAACCCAATTGCCAATCTAAACACACATCTATATGATTATTCAACTCTCCTTATTCATAGCCAGCGAAGGAGGAAGAGAAAGAGGAGGCGGCGGCAGATCTTCACTTTCAAAGCGTGCAACAATAATAGGAATCATTCTTTGCATGAATCTAAGCATGGCACAATACATTTGTCTCTTGAAGAATTTTGCATTGTCAAAATTGCAATGAGCTACCTCGACTTTACCTCGACTTATCTTTCGAAGAATTTTGCATGATTCTTCACCTCATGTTACTCTTTCACCTTGAAATAGGTTCTATATTTTAAATCTAGACAAATATATTAAATGAGGGCATCAAATTTGAAGTTTGTAATACATGAAATAAAAATCTAAACTAGCATATATGTCTTAAATTTTAATTTAATCTATATAACATACGTCTAGAGATATCCTTCTCGAGGCACCTGTTTTTAATCAATTTTTAACCCTAAATTGAAATAGGCGCCTTGAGAACAATATCTCTTGGTGTATGTTATATAGATTAAATTAAAATTTAAGACATATATGCTAGTGGCAGTTGCACGGCGCAACATGGAAAACATAAAATAAATTAATATATAATTATATAGTATCTTTTTATTAAAACAAATTATATTATAGTATTATTATATTATTATATTATTATATTATTTTATCGTTACAATTTTATATATCTATTTAGACTATTTTTTTTAATATATATGTGTTGCAACATCAAAGCAAATACTAAAAGATCTAAGATATATTAAACTTTGTTTAATAGCATGTATTGTGGTTATGGTTAGCATTTGGGTTAAGGTTAGTGTTATGGTCGAGGATAAGGTTTACAACATGGTTTGGATTAGGGTTATGATTAGGTTTAGGGTTATGATAATGGTTAGGGTTTATATCATGGTTAGGGTTAGCATGGTTAGGCTTAGGGCTAGCATAGTTTAGGGTTTATATCATGGTTAGGTTTAGTGCTAAGGATTATTGTTAGGGTTAGGGTTTATGGTTATGGCTAGGTTAGGGTTAAGGTCTAGAGTTATGGTTAGGATTATGGTTAGGGTTATGGTTTACATCATGGTTGGTGTTGAAGTTAGGGCTATAGTTATGGTTAGGATTATGGCTACGGTTAGGGTTTACATCATGGTTAGGGTTAGGATTAAGGGTTAGTGTTAGGATTAATATTAGTATTTATATCATGGTTATGGCTAGGGTTAAGATTTACTTCATGGTTAGCGTTAGGGTTATTTCTTGCGTTAGGGTTTATAGTTTGGGTTATAGTTAGGTTTAGGATTATAATTATGGTTATGGTTATCGTTAGGGTTAGGGTTAGGATTTACATCATGGTTAGGATTAGGGTTTATGTCGTGGTTAGAATTATTGATAGGGTTAGGGTGTACACCATGGTTAGGGTTAGGTTTAAAGTTATTTTTAGGCAAACAACTATCTAGCCCTTTGGATGCAGAAAGATATTAATACCTTCATATATTATTAATTTATTATAATAGATGATTAGTGCATCCTAAGGGTTGTAGAGCCATTCCCCATTTTTAGGGTTAGGGTTTAGAGTTATGATTAGGTTAGGTTAGGGTTAGGGTTATGATAAGGGTAATGGTTTAGAGTTGTGGTTAGGACTATGGTAAAGGTTATGGTTTACATCATGGTTCAATTACATTAAAGTTAGGGTTAAATTACTATTAAAGTTCAATTAGGATTAGGATTTGGGCTAGATTAAGGTTAGGAATATATTAGAATTAAGGTTCAGTTTGGGTTATGGTTAAGTTTAGGGTAAGATTATTGTTAAGGTTAGGGTTTAGGATTATGGTTAGGTTAGCATAATGATTAGGGTTAGGGTAAGGATTATGACTAAGGTTATGGTTTGGGGTTCTAGTAAGTTTATTGATTAGATAACGGTTGGGGTTAGAATCATAGTTAGGATTATGGCTAGGCTGAGGGTTTATATCATAGTTAGGGTTAGGCTTAAATTTGGGGTCATGATCAACATCTTTGTTTAAGGTTAGTATTTACATCATGCTTAGGGTTAGGGTGATGATTATGGTTGGGGTTAGGGTTGAAGATTAAGGTTAGGGTTAGGGTTTAAGGTTAGGATTAGGATTATGGATAGGATTTACTCTTACGATTAGGGATAGGTTTCAAGTTATGGTTATGGTTAGGATTAGGTTTAGGGTCAGGGCTAATGATTATTATTAGGGTTAGGGTTAATGGTAATGGTTAGGTTAGGGTTAAGGTTTAGAGTTATGGTACTAATTATGGTTAGGGTTATGGTTTACATCATGGTTGGGGTTGGAGTTAAGGTTAGGCTTATGGTTAGCCTTAGGGTTACATTTATGGTTAGGATTATTGCTAGGGTTAAGGTTTACATCATGGTTAGGGTTGGAGGTTAAGGATTAGTGTTAAGATTAATGTTAGTGTTTATATCATGGTTATTGTTAAGGTTAGGATTTACATCATGGTTAGGGTTAGGCTTATTGCTTGGGTTAGGGTTTAGGGTCTGGGTGATAGTTAGATTTATTAGTTAGGTTAGGGTTTATATCATGGTTAAGGTTAGGGTAACGATTATGGTTTAATATTAGAGTTAAATTTATGGTCATGGTTAGGGTTTAGTGTCATGGTTACAATTATGTTTAGGGTTTACATCAAAGGTAGGGTTAGGGTAAGCACAATCATAGTTACAGTTAGTATTAGAATTATAATTGGGGATATGGTTAGGATTAGGATTTGGTTTATGGTTGTGTTTTGGATTAAATTTAAGGTTAGCATTATGGTCAAGGTTAAGGTTTACATCATGGTTAGGGTTATGATCAGGGTTAGGGTTTAAGGTTAGGCTTATGATAATGGTTAGGGTGTATATCATGGTTAGGGTTACCATCAAGATTAGGGTTTGGCTTTGGTTTAGGATTATGGTTAGGGTTAGGGTTTAGTTGCAAGGTTAAGTTTATGGCTAGGGTATAATGTCAGGGTTACAATTGTGTTTAGGGTTACATCAAAGTTAGGGTTAGAATCAGGGTTATGGTTCAATTACATTAAAGTTAGGGTTAAATTAGTATTAAAGTTCAATTATGATTAGGGTTCGGGCTAGATTGAGGCTAGGAATAAATTAGAATTAAGGTTCAATTCAGGTTAGGGTTAAGTTTAGGGTAGGATTATTGTTAGGGTTAGGGTTTAGGATTATGATTAGGTTAGTGTTATGATTACGGTTAGGGTAAGGATTATGATCAGGGTGATGGTTTGTGTTATGGTTAGGTTTATTGTTTACGTCATGGTTGGGGTTAGGGTCATAGTTAGGATGATGGCTAGGGTTAGGGTTAGGGTTAGGGTTAGGATAAGGTTTAGAGTTAGGGATAAGGATTATTGTTAGGGTTAGGGTTTATTTGTATTGTTAGATTAGGTTTAATGTTTACGGTTATGGTAAGGATTATGGCTAGGGTTATTGTTTACATCGTGGTTGGGGTTGGAGTTAGGGTTAGGTTTATGGTTAGGCTTAGGGTTACATTTATGGTTAGGATTATAGCTAGGGTTAAGGTTTACTTCATCGTTAGGTTTAGGGTTAAGGGTCATTGTTAGGATTAATGTTTGTGTTTATATCATGGTTATTGTTAGGGTTAGGATTTACATCATGGTTAGCGTTAGGTTTATTACTTGGGTTAGGGTTTAGGGTTTGGGTTATTGTTAGGTTTAGGGTTATAATTATTGTTATGGTTATGATTAGGATTAGGGTTTACATCTTTCTTAGAATTATGGATAGGCTTAGGGTGTACATCATCATTAGGTTTAGGGTTACTTTGAGGGAAACAATTATCCAACCCTTAGGATACATCAAGATATCAATAGGTCCTTCATATATTATTAATACACTGTCATATATGATCGGTGTATCCTAAGGGCAGTAGAGCCATTCCCTATTTTTAGAGTTAGGGTTGAGGGTTATGATTATTTTAGGCTAGGGTTAGTGTTAGGGTAAGGGTTAGGGTTAAGGTTATGATTAAGGTAACGGTTTAGAGTTGTGGTTAGGACTATGGTAAAGGTTATTCTTTACATCATGGCTTGGGTTAGGGTTAACATTAGTATTATAGCTCTAGGGTTATGTTTTACATCATGGTTGGGGTTAAGGGTTAGTGTTAGGGTTAATGGTAACGTTTACATCATGGTTAGGATTACAGTTAGCGTACACCATTATTAGTGTTATTGTTGGGATTATGGATAGAGTTAGGGCCTAGGACTATTGTGAGGTTTAGGGTTTGAATCATGGTTAGGGTTAGGGTAATGGTTTAGGATAGGGTTTAAGATTAGGATTAGGATAATAGTTAGGGTTTATATCATTATTAGGATTACCTAGGTTAGTTTAGGGTTAGGTTATGGTCAGGGAATTGAGTCTAGATTAAGAATATTGGCAAGGCCAGGGTTTGATTATGATAAGTGGTTGATCATAGTTATGATTAGTATTAAATTTCAGTTTGGGTTAGAATTATGATTATGAATCAATTACTTTAGGCTTATGGTTAAATTAGGGGAAGATTAAGTTTAGGGTTAAGATTATGCTACAGTTAGGGTTAATATTGTAGGATTATGCATTCATAATACTTATTATCTATTTTTTATGAAATATTAATAAAATCTTTATTATTATGTACATTTATTCCATAATTCTATAAAATGAATAACTTTAAACTTTGTTCTAATAAACTTAAGACATTTTTAAATAGCTTAAAGCTTTTTTTTAATTAAAATTATTTTCTTTTAATCTTTTAAATTTTTGATAAATTATTTTTGAGATTTCTAAATCAATCATCATATGTTATTTTTGAAATATTTTTAACTCAACTAAAATAGAAAAATCACATCTATATGATAAATAAGAAACTTTTAATAATAAATATTTTTATATCTTAAATATTATATAGTATTTTTAAAATATTTGTGCATGCACATAACTTTGATTTTTTGAATATAGAAAAATTATATTTTTATGATTGAAATTTAGAAACATATAAATTCTTTTTGATCTTTCCAAATTGAAAATTAAGATTTTTTCTTTTTTTTTTTCATAAAAATATTACTTCTATTCAGTATTCGAAGCCTTTTTAACCATTCTAAATTGGATATTAGATTCTTTCTTTTCTTTTTAATATTTCTATTAAATATTCTATGTAGCCATTATAAACTTAAGAAATTAAAATATAAATAGAATCTTTTAGAATTTTTTTGTAGATATATAAATAATATTTCTATTATATTTTTGCTTTCTCCATGCAAATCATTTCATGTTCTCCAGTTAAACTAAATTCTATTTTCTAAAATGATAGTGAGAAATTCTCTGTATTTTAAAATAGATTTGCCCTCCCATTAATGACGAGAATCAAATGATAGTAAATAGGGCAATACATTGAATGCCATTACCAATGGTTTAATAGAGAAAAGAAGAATTACAATTCTATTGCGAGATACATAAAGGATAACACAATTAATAGAAGAATCAGATAGTAATACTGATGCAACAACTATTTTTTTCACAACCATTCAATTTTATGCATACACAATAAATACAGGCTATCCAAAAAACAACAAGCTTACTAATTATTACGCTATTACCAATTGATTATGGTGCAATAAGCCAATTAAGTTATTTGTTTGAATTCATGAACAAATGGATGGCAATAGCGCATGAAGAGCTAGTACTGAGCAAAAATGATGGAGGCATCTATACGAAAATGTGTGAGCAGAGACAATAATTTCTTTGTGGGAGTTTTCATTTGTAATTGAAGACTCTTCTGGTTTAGAATCTTCCGGTTCCTTATCTTTCATATTCTCCAGTACGTTTATAACTGTACACATATTTTTATTCAATTTAGTAATTAAGATGTTCAGTCACAAAAATAACTGTAATTTTTTTTCAAAACGTTTTTAATGAATGAAAAAATTAATATGTTCAATCATAAAAATGACTGTTAACTATATTAGATAGCATGAAAGCAAAAAGGAATTCTATGGAATACCTTCAAAATAAATATTCACAAATGCAGAAAGTGGTTTGCGATAAGGCAAACATGGTTGCCGCCATCTAACCAAGTTTCAATGTTGTTGCCATTGTAACTAAGGCCAATGCAAAGAGTTATAGGATCTTTCATCAGATCCTATCAAAATTACTATTTAACTAAATAGATCATAATCATTGTTACAAGTTTTCAGAAAATGCATGAATGTGACAAACAAAACAACATTCAACAAAATCTAAACATAACAAAATACCCAAGGTCTCTATTGCAGATCGTATGAACTAATGCACTGATCCTTCTATTGTTTCGACTACCCAAATATGAATCCAGCAAAGAACTAATGCACGAAACTTGCAATTGTTTGGAATACATATGTTTTCATCTTGTAACTAAAGACTCTTGCTCTTTTCTTGTAAGATATTCTCCATTTTTACATGTTTGTAACAGTCAGGAATATAAAACAATTCTTTTTTCTTACACCGTTATTCGTGATGATCTCCTATTGATGCCATTGTAGGTTACGTCTCTCGGCATAATTACTTACATGTAAAATATTAATATTTTCTGAAAAATGATTAATATTAATATTAATATTAAAAATAAATAAAGCATTCACTATAATTCATCTTTTTAAAGCTATTCAAGTATGACAAATATAAATTTAGCTAAAATAATTATAAAATATATATATATTTAAAGTTGGTGTATTTCAAGATTTAATATAATATTAAATTATTTAAATTTTTATTTAAATAAAATTTCAGTAAATTAATATAATCAAACATAATAATTTAAATTAGTAATAATTCAAATATATGTAATAGCTCCAGTCAAAATCTATTCAAACTTCACCAAATTACCAATTAAAAAAAAAAAAAACTTAAAAAATAAATAAATAATATGGCTGTACACTGAATAAATAAAAAATCATAGTAAATAATTTATTTAGATTATTGATTTTGTGCATTTAGATATCTCTTGAAGAAATATCTCTCAACATCTTTTATTTTTTTGAGTAAAAGGGTACAAACTTTATTGAAAATTAGAAAAAAAGCATTACACAAAAGGGTAGAGCCCCGAGGACCCAGAGAAAACAACCAACCCAACCACAAATCAACCAACTTCATAACCATCCATGTCCTCAGTGAAAGTCTTCTGCAATTCTTGATAGTAGTCCCTAGAGAGATGCTCCCAACCTTCCACTTTCCAATCACTATCATGATCTGAGGCCCACTTGGCCAAACAATCCACCACTCCATTCCATTCGCGAGGAATATGGATGAAGGACACCTACTCCATTAAAGAGCTAATTTGGAGAATCTGTTGAACAATCCCTACCAATTGATACTGAATCCCACTCACCTTCTGCTCAGACAACAAGTTAACAACAATTTGTGAATATGACTCACAAATCACCTTCCTACAACCCAATGCCAAAGCCCACTCCAGTGCATAAAGAATCGTTAAACCCTCCATAAAACTATTAGACTACCACCCCTTATGCACCAAAAAGGAGAAAACAACCTCCCCCTGCTGTTCCTGTCAACACCCCCTACTCCAGCAAGGCCTGGGTTACCCCTAGAGGAGCCATCAGTGTTAATCTTGATAAACTCATCCTGAGGGGGTATCCACCTTCCCATGCTTTGCACCTTCTTAATAGCCCATCTACCTCTCTAGATACAAGAAGAGGTCGAAGATAGCTCCTGCAATCCAAGCCTACTCACAATATCTGCTTCATCTCTACCCAGCGGGAAGTTCACCTCACACTTAGCTTCCACTATCTCCCGACTCATAACAATGATCCTATTCCAAACTTGTTGAACAAACAATTTGGCCTCATGGAAAATCCTCATGTCCCTTTCGAGCCAGATCTGCCATAGAATGAAGGTGGGCCCAATATACCAGACAGTCTGGATGAAGGAGGACAAAATAGGAGGTCTACCCAAACTACTCCAAAATTCCACCAGAGAATTTGCATGGACACAAGGATGCTTCCACACGCCCCACCAATAGTGCCAGATAAGCATAGAGAATGGGCATCTATAGAATAGATGAGAGGAATCTTCCTCTCCGTTACCACACAGAACACAGATAGAAGGCCCCAAGAATCCCCGCTTGTAGATATTTTCCCATGTAAGACATCTATTCCAAGCTAAAGTCCAAGCAAAGCAGTTACACTTTGGCCAAGAAGCATTATTCCGCACTTGTTTCCACCAATTCACTGCTCTTCCCTCAAGTCTTCGGCTCATCAGTTCCCAGTAACCACTAGCCATAGAAAAGATGCCCTTAGGATTTGGGGACCAAGTAAGCCCATCCCTACCCTTAATAGAGCTATAGTGTTTATTCGCCAAAATGCCCTGTAGCTTAGTACATTCTTCCACCATCCCAACCACTGACCACTTTTTAGGATTCTTCCATTGCTCCAAATCCAGCTGACCACACCTATAGACAACCTTAAAATCACTCACCCTTGACCATCCCGCATCCAAAAACCTCTGGCCCAGGTTTCCAAGGTTAGGAAACTATTCAAGGATGGGAGGGTAACCATCCCAAGAGTCCTTCCAGAAAAGGACCTCTTCCCCCCTTCTGCAAATCCAAAACAACCCTGCCTTAATGAGAGAAGCCCCCCTCTTTAGCGTGTTCCAAATCAATGAGCCCTTTCCTTCAAGCGGATATCTGGGGATTCCCTCCAATGGGATCCTCTACATATATTTGTTGGCTAGAATTCTGGCCCAACCTTGATGTTGCTCAACACACCACCTCCAGTACAGTTTAGCTGCAAGTGCCTCCCCAAAAAGAATAGACTACCTTAACCCAAGCCCCCCTGACTGCTTTGGGCTACACACTAGGTCCCAATTGACCAGACTCCACTTGGAAGAAGAGAGATTTCCTGCCCATAAGAACTGCCTAGCCAGAGAGTCCAAACCCTTCAAGAACCACTTAGGTGCCACCTGAAACATACATCGATAGGTCACAGAGCCTGAACCACCGGCTAAATTAGTTGAACCCTCCCCACAAAGGATAACCATTTATGGGTCTAGTGATCAACCTTCGATTAGAATTTATCCAAGATCCCCTGCCATGACTCCCTAGGGGGGTTGCCAGGAGAGATAGGAATTCCTAAATAGGTCAAGGGCAGGGAGCCAATTTGGAATCTTAGAATAAAAGCAATCCTCCTTTAGATATCTTCTGGAGTGTTGAAAAAAAGGATAGAAGACTTATCCTCATTAATCAACTAGCCAGACACCGCAAGATATACATCCAGGATCTTCTGCATACTAGAAGCTTCGTTGATCCGAGCTAGCCCCATAAGGACTGTATCATCCACAAACTACAAGTGAGACTGTGGCTGCAAGTCAATACCCCAATTCCAACCTTGAATATTACCTAGGCCCACATTATGCTTAATCAGCCTCCCTAGACCCTCAGCAAGAAGAATGAATAAATAAGGGGAGAGGGGATCCCCCTGGCGGAGACCCCTTGAAGCCCCAAATAGCTCAGTATGGTCCCCATTGATAAGCACTAAGAAAGAGGTGGTCATAACACAACTCATAACCCACTGGATCCACTCATCAGCAAAACCAAAAGCCCTGAGGATGTTCTAAAGGAAGGACCACTGAACTCTATCGTATGCCTTGGCCATATCCAACTTGATAAACATAGCCTTTTCCTTGGAGGTTGTCATAGAGTGAATGGTCTCCATAGCAATGACCACCCCATCTAGAATTTGGTGGCCTTCCACAAACCCACTCTGCTCCTCCAAAATAACACTCCCCAGGCACTTCTTCAATCTGTCTGCTATCAGTTTAGAGATGATCTTATAAATCACATTGCAGAGAGAGATAGGGCAGAACTGGCCTAACCGGTTGGCCCCTTCACACTTGGGGATTAGAGCAATGAAGGTCACATTCAAAGCCCTAAGCATCTGCTTATTTCTCTGGGACTCCTGGACAACATCCAATAAATTTAGCTTAATAATATCCCAGAACTCTTGAAAAAATTCAACTGGGAACCCATCCGATCTAGGAGACTTCCCTTTCCTCATATGGAAGACAATCCTCTCAAGTTCTTCCATCAAGATAGGATGCAAAAGTTTCTCATTCATCTCCCTCGAGAAAAGAGAAGGGATGCAAGCCAGAACCAGATTCTCCTCCACTGTTTCCCCCTAAGATTCTTCCCTAAAGAGGGACTGGAAAAATTGAAGGGACTCCCTAGACATCTCCTGCAAGGATAAGCACTGCTCACCTCTATCATTAACCAGAACAGGAATGGAATTTCTGTGTCTCCTTTCTTTCACAGAGTTGAAGAAGAAAGTCGTATTCTTGTCCCCCTCCTTCAGCCAATCAATGCGAGCTCTCTGCTTCCAATAAATTTCTTCCCTAGTCTCCCATTCCTCAACCATCTTGATAGCCTTGTCTTCCTCTCTAAGCAATTCCTCTGACAACCCATGCTCTCTGATTTCCCTAGTGATCTCACTCAACACAATTCAGGCAGCTTTCTTCTCATGAAAGATGTTCCCAAACCCTTGACGGTTCCACTGTTTAAGCTGGCACTTAACAAATTGCAGTTGCTTGGCAAAAGAGAAC
Source organism: Cryptomeria japonica (assembly GCF_030272615.1). Taxonomy (NCBI): domain Eukaryota; kingdom Viridiplantae; phylum Streptophyta; class Pinopsida; order Cupressales; family Cupressaceae; genus Cryptomeria; species Cryptomeria japonica. The sequence continues at coordinate 130,558,823 of NC_081407.1, read as the reverse complement.
ATGGTAGTGCCAAAGGCTGGCCTGCCTTTCCTCCACCAGTCCACAACAAGATCCTGTAAAGAGGGGTCCCGAAGCCACGTAAGTTGAAATTTGAAAGAAGGAAAGTAGGCAACCCGAGACGAGGATGAAACCAACTTGATGGGCCAATGATCCGACCCTCTCCAGTCAAGAATCTCAGAAGTTGTGGACCACCCCCCACCAATCCAAAAGCAAGAAACTAGAAAGCGATCCAACCGTTCAGCAATCCAATTCTCACCCACCCTCCTATTGTTCCAAGTGAACAAGCCATTGCTAGGCTTGATGTCAACCAGCTATAGCCGGGAGATACTATCCTGGAAGAGGACTGAAGACTGTTCCAACCACATTACACCCCCCTTCTTCTCACTCAACTCTAGAATGGCATTGAAGTCTCCTGCCATAATCCAAGGATGAAAAGGGGCCAACCTTCGCATACCAGCAACATGAGACCATAACTTTTGCTTACCCTAAAGATTAGTGGGAGCATAGATATTTGAAAACAAGATGACTTCCCCAGTCTCGAGACTAGATAGCACCCTGGATAACGAGGATCTAGAAGTGGCCCACTAGACAGGTCACCCCTCCCGAGGAACCAGCTACCCCAACACACTGACATTCGCCTTGCCCCCACAACTTTGGCACAAGACCCATCATACTCTCCACTAAAATTTTAGTTTCTTGCAAGAAAAGGACATCAGGTGAATGATTCCTAATCAAATCCCGAATAAATTTTTGTCTAGGGTTTCTGTTCAAGCCCCTTACATTCCATGAGAATACAATCATTTGGGAGGGTTGAAAAAGTGAGAATCCAAGGTCTTTACTGACCTTGACTCAATCAAATTCTCTCCCATCATTTTGATTTTATCCACATCCTTCTTTCTGCCAGCCTTTGAAATTTTTTCTGAGGCACTTTTCTTAATATCCTTCTGATGAAGACCTAGGTGAACAGAAGACTTACTAGTCCTAGCTCAAGCCGATTCCAATTTCAAGGCTATTGGGGACCCCTCCCCCCCACCCAAATTCACCTCCAAACTAGAAATGAGTCCCAACTCGGCCCCTATAGCTTGCTCCATCTCCATTTGTTGGTCTTCAGTCACTACCAAGGCCTGGGAAAAGCCCTCCCTAACTCTTTCTAGTGCCCCTCCTGAAGCCCCCTAATCCAAAGGGGTTAACCCCAGATTCACTTCCTAATGGCTGAAGTCATCCAATGTTTCAAATCTGTTAAAGGTATTCTCCTCCTATCTCTCCTGAAGGGACCTCTTCTGGCCTCGATTTCTATTCCTTGTCTTAACTGGAACAAAACCCTCAACACCCACAACATCAGTCACAATAGAACTTTTGCCTTTATCAGCCCTATCTTGACCTTGGGCCAATTGTTGAGGTTCGTGCACCACTAGTTTATATCTAGGGCATTTGCATTGTAAATGACCATACTCATGACATAGACGACAACGAAAAGGTAAAGTCTCATAGTTTAGCTATTGAACCCATGAGTAAGAACCCACACACATATCTATAGTATCTGGTAATGGTTTACTAAGATCAATTTCAACACAAATGCGCGCAAAGGTCATTACCTTTCTCCCTAAGGTTTGTGATGAAGATCCCACTGGTTTCCCCAACAGTGTTGCTAGTATCCGTAACACGTCCTCACAGCAACATTCCACTGGAAGATGTGGTTACCAAACCCATACAGGAACCCTGTTTGGAAGCTCCTCTGAAGGGTTAAACCCCGCATGCCAAGGTTTGATGAACAACCCCACTTGGTTGTAAAAATACGAGCCTCCTTCAAAAACCCTATTTCGGTCCTCCATATAGTTGAAAGTAACCATGAAATAGTTGTTCGCCAACAGCATAATCTCCATTTCCCCATCTAGTGCCCAAGACCTTTGCGCCCAGTTTTCCAAGAACTGTAGGGAGACCCTCATTCCCAGAAATTTGCAGTAGAGCGAGTTCTTTGAAAAGTACTCAACGTCTTCCATTATCATCTCCAGAGGAATGACCAGCTTCGGCCTTTCATTGCATCTCTCTAGACACCCATTAATCTTCGTAAGGCGAGAAATACCAATACTTCCAGACCTCGATTCTAAGGAGAAAAGGTTATTGGATAATGTCTTCATATTCTGAGGTGGGGGTTTAGAACCCACCGCAGCACGGAAGTCCATGGATGGAGCCACATGAGAGGCCTCACCACCAAAACTCGACATCGGAGCTCGAATAGATTTAAAAGGTGACAAAGGGAAACCGAGGACCCCAACCTAAAGAGCCCCTTGTGAAAGCGCCGCCCCTAAGGCTCCCCCTTCCAAGCTCCTCTAATAGATGCCCCCAAGTGCACCCCCCAAACCCCACGGGAGCCTCACCGGAAGCCCACTGCCTGCAGCAGTCCAGAGCCCTTCCTCTCGCTCAGCCACCCCTTACTCCCGCACAGCCAAACCTCCCCCCGACAGCCGGTGCAGTAGCTCTATCCCCCCAGCTGCTCCCAGCCTGCCGCTCTCCCCCGACACCCTTCACTCCCCTCCCCCTCTATACCTGCAACCAAAGCCTCCCGCGAGCTACGGCTTCGAAACCCTAGCTTGGCCACTCAAAGACCTCTACACGCGCGCCATCAATTCTAATCTAGGTCTATTATGATCCTTGATAACTTCAAATTGTCGACAATACGTCCGGATTCCAATGCTTTCCTTCTCAGCACTCTTCTATCGGACCCATGACTATTGATGTTGGTGCATGATTCTCTCTCAACATCTTTAAATAAATATATTAATTTATTTATACTAATACTTAATCTAATTATTAATCAATTGAAAATTAATTAAAAAGAACATACATGACTTATAGAATTCTTATAAAATCAACTGAATTAATTGATTTTATAAGATTTATGTAAGTCATGCATGTTCTTTTAATCAATTAAAAATAATATGCATGACTTCCCATAAATCTTATAAAATCAACTGAATTAATTGATTTTTATAAGATTTATGTAAGTCATGCATGTTCTTTTTAATCAATTAAAATTTAATTAAAAAGAACATACATGACTTACAACAATAATCTTATAAAATACAATTTTATTCCTACAAAAAATACAATGTCTGGTAGATTACAATTTTATTTTTTTTCTTGATAAAAGTGGATGAGACCACTAAAATTATATTGATTTATTTATTTTTACATGTGTCTAGTTCAAAGAGCACTAAAGGTAAAGAACCAGTAAGAAAACCCTTTAGTATTGCTCAAAATGACATAAGCCTATCTACCCATTACAAAAAGCCCATAAGCATTCCAAACCCCCCAGATACATTGCAATACATTGCCATCCGCATTAGATATAAAGGAAGTTGTGAGAATCAGCCTAGAAGAGAACATCTGAAGATGGAGCCAAAGATGTCCAACAAAATTCAGTGCCATCACCCCAAAAGCCAACCTGTCTAAACACCACAAGAGTCCAAAGCTCTGAAGAAAACAAAACTCAAAGCCAGAAGAGAACCAAGAATAAGTGATCCTACCAACACAAATATGGTGAGCAAACATAAACTAATCTAGCTAAGAAGCAGAGAAGGATACTGAAGAGCCTCAGGAAGTAGGATGAGACTGATCCAAAGAATAATCTAGAGCAAAAGCCAAAAAAGTAATAGCAGAATAAGAAACCCTCTGCAATACCACATTAATTGCTCTTTCCAATTCCTCAGAAAAAGCCACCATCCACTGATTTTGACAAGAATCCTCCATAGAAAATATAATATTTTGTTAGAAGGGAAAGAAAAACAAAGATTGAATGAATGCCATAACTGTCGCCCATCAACATTATAACAGAGAACGAGATCTCCATATCATAATCTTCCCATCATAAGCAAAAACTGCTAACATGAAGTTGTTCAACCAATGATGGAGCCAGCTGATACCTCACAATAACCCCAATCATTAATACAACTCCCTAAATCGCAAATCAACCACGGTGCCATATGGAACAAATAGAGGAACAAATGTTAAGATATGAAACCCCATGGAAAAGCATCAAACATCCGGCCAAAATGAAAAATGAGTACCAAAAACAGAGGATCTAATGGTTATTACTCCCATACCCATATCGTATAGATACTGATTAACATGTAATGATTTCTAAAATCCAAAGAGACTCCAAAATTACGAAAGGAATTCAAAATGCCTACCAAGCAAGATAACCAATAGCCAACCACACAACCAAGTAGAAAAAATAGATAGAACAAAGATCCTTTCAAAACCAACACCACCATCCAATCAAAAAGATACCCCTCCAACTCCCATACTTTATGCGGAGGTACTACCAAATATAACTACAACAAAAAAGCTACCATACGGCAGGACAACATCGCCCCTATAGCCATATAGGTAAGTAAAAACCACATAAAGCAAGGAGACAGGAGAAGTCACTAACACAATAGGCATCTCAATCTGATAGAAGAAACCCCAACAATCTCCCTACTCCATGAGGAAAATCTAACATGAGATATCAATAACAAAGATATTATCCTGAAGACCAACACCTTCACTATAGACACTAACGAAAGAAAACCACATGAAGCATAGATAGTGAAGTAGGTTTCCAAGAAGGAGGGCTGCCTACTAAAAAAGAAGCCTCATGCAAGATATAAGAATGTCTAAAGGAGAGACCTATAGGAAATCAACACCCTCAACAACAACCTTATTCGCTAAGAAATCTGTAATGACGTTGATCTCCCTAAAATAATGGGAGATAGAGAAAGTGGAAAAGAATTTTAACTGCTAAAGAATGTGATCTAAAAATAATGTAAATGCCAAGAGAGACATTTATTAGCTACAACCGCCTAAAACACCACGATTGAATCGCCTTCAATAACAATATCTTTAATGTTTAATGAAAGAGCGAGATCAATCCCAAAGGATAAAGCCTAGAACTAAGCCACATTATTGGGACCATGCCCAATCTATTTACCCATGTCTTTGATGATATTTGAAGAATAATAAAAAATAACTTCTCGAACACAGGGATAACTTTAAGAAACCACCCCTTGGGAAACTGTGTAAAATCCTGGCAAATCAAAAATTATTTTCGGGGAGAAATTTTCATATTGATGGCAAGTTTTGTTTTCAAAATAGGGAAAAAAATATTTTGTATTGGCGATTTTTTTCTAGGATACAAAAATTCCATAAATTTATGGTGAATAATACCTTGTTCTATGAGGAAAATATATATTGTAGGAGGCAAATAATTTTTGTTAAAAGGAACAAATATATAATTGTATGGGCGAAAATTTTTACTTTGAAGGAAAAATTATTTAAATGTTTTGGCGATTTTTATCCACCGCTTGAAAATTGTTTAAATGTATTGGCAAATATTTTGTTATTTATGGAAAAATATATAATTTATTGGTGATTTCATGAATTCATTGCCATTAATAGACAAGGCACATCACATCACATCAGTACAACACATTGAGTCCAAACTCTACACGATGTATCAATAAGCACCACCTCTTTGACATGTGAAGGGTGACACATACCTAAAATCCATCAATGATTTTAAACTGTTCCATGATCGTAGAAAAATGGCTGAAGTTTTATTTCGGCCCAATTTTCTGAAGAGAACATAGCTCACCAGAAAATGCCCAGAATGGAATTGGATTCAATAGACACATATCAAATGTCACCATAGATAATTTCGGTCATTTAATATATATCTAGTCACTAACTACAATCCACTTTGTCCCCACGACTTCCAATGTGGTACTTGGCGCTTGCCAACTTGGTACTGGTTTATAGTTGTTTCCAAAAGTCATGGAACCCATGAAACCTGAGAATAGGTACCATCACTTGTTGGATGAGAAAAGATCAACGTCTTAGGGTGGATTTCGGCCCGAATATGGGAAGTGAACACATTTGTTAGAACTTTACCTGGAATTGAACACTTATGTAATCTTCGAGGCGATTATAGCTCATCCAAATAATTGGTAAATAAATATAGTTGGCGAAAGTTGGGGTTAATGGAGACACACGTCAGCAAAATGTCAGGCAAACTGGGTCCTCCTGGCTAACAAATCTTCACATGCCTATAGGCAAATTATGATCATTTATTAAGGCAACCTTGGAGAGTGTAGCCAAAAAAAAAAAATTTACCATGTGTCCACCGTATATTTTATTGGTGAAATCATTGCATAGAAACATTTAATTGCATAAAACATATGGCGATCAGGCCATGACTTTGACAGAAATTAATAATGTTTTGGCGACATGGCCACCCCCAGTCGGTACAAAATATTCACCATTTCCCAAGTCGCCGATGTAAAAAATTTGCCATTGGCGAATATTTGCCACTAAAGTAATCCCTACTCCAACACCAAACCTTCCCAGGTTCCCCTTGGAAGCCCCACCAAACTGAAGTTTGAATGAAAGGAAAGGAGGAGTCCATCTAGCCATTTTATGTTTAACAAGAGAAGATAGACCACCTAATACAGCTCCATGGGAAGGCATCAGACGAAGTGCAAACCATTTCCAAGTGACCCAATTATCCCAATGAGAGAAAGACCTGAGGTGATCTAATTTTTTATGGATGAAAGAAAGTACCACCTCACTAATGGAGGTTTGAATAAATTACCAATTACATAAGTCAAAGTGGCAGATTTATGTTTGAAAATTCTAGAATTTCTTTCAAGCTAGAGATTCCAAATCACCAATGATGGGGCCACAACCCAAAGGGATGAATAAAAGGAAGAGGAAAACAACAAGGGCTAGGCCATGAAATGTGAAAGTAGATTAGGACACATCACAGAAGACCAACCAAGCATGCCAAACAACCAATACCAATACTTAGAAGCATATAGACAAAACAAGAAAAGATGGTCCATGGATTCCCTACAATAATCACAAAAAACATAAGGGAATACTGTTGTAATCCCAAGTCTATCCAAATGCATCCTAGTGAGATCTTTATCTTGGACTTCCAACCAAGCAAAAGACCTTTCTTTAGGAAGACAAGCCAAATGCCAAAAAATCTTAGTAGGCCAACAAGGGGGTGAAGAAGTTTGAACCAAAGAATTATAACCATCTTTAACTGAATATGAACCTGCAACATTCTTAATCCAGACCAAGGAATCCTCTTTGTTGTGAAAAACAAGGGGTCTTTTGTGAAGTTCTTCCAGAAAAGCAAGTATAAGATTGTTGTCAATAGACAAGTGAGGAATAATCTTCCATTTCTCTATTACACAAGGACTAGTGGAAACAATGACAAAATCATCTGCAACAAAAGGCCCCCAAAGCTCTGATAGAATACCAAGCAAAGGGGACCAGTCTCGGATAGCTGAAAGGGAAGAATGCCCATTCCAGACTTCATCCCAAAACCGGGATTTTTTCCCATTATGGACAACCCAGGATAAATGTGGTAAAATAACCTTCCTACAAGATACCAAAAAATTCCAGAATGTTGAACCTTTTGGAAGAGATGTAGCAGTAAAAAACCTTTCTCTAGAAGCACCCCTTAAATACTTAGCAAGGATGATGGCAGCCCATTTACTATGAGGGTGTGCATATAATTTCTATACCAATTTTTCCCCCAATGCCTTATTTTGAGAAGATAAATTATGAATACCCGCACCCCCCAGCTCTTTGGGACAACCAATATTGTCCCAAGCTAGCAAAGGGATCCTCATTCTATCTCCCAAGTTATCATTCCAAAGGAATGACCTAAAGGAAACTTTAATGTCCTTAATAACTTGAGAGGGAGCCTACAAAACAAACATCAAATATGTGAGGATGACATTCAAGAATGACTTGATTAAAAGGATCTTACTAGCCATCATAAGCCACTTATGATTCCAGAAGAAATTTGGGAGGATATTGTATGAACAACTTTATTCCAAATAGAGGCCTTTTCCGACCCAAGAAAAAAAAGGAATTCCCAAATATACACACAGGAGGGTCCCTACTTGGAAATTCTAAAAGAGGACGAGTCTATCCCTAACTAGAGGGGAGACATTCACAAAAAAGACTTTGGACTTGTGATTATTAACACTTTGTCCATAAAAATCTGCATAACCATACATAATTTTGGTTATAACTCGAGCCTCCCTTAGAAAGGATACCCAAACATAAGCGTATCATCCGCAAACAAGCAATGGGATTGTGGAGAAATGAGGCCATCTACTCTAATAACTTACCATAAACTGGATGATGTAGCATTAGATATGGCCCTACTTAACGCTTCTGCCAAAAGAATAAATAGAAAAGGAGACAAAGGATCCGCTTGCCTAAAACCCCGGGAGGAAGCAAAAAACCCTGAAGGGGAACCATTAACCAAAACTGAAAAGCGAGCAGATGATATACATGAAAACACCCACTTAACCCAAAAGCGTGAAAAGCCCAACCGATGCAAAATCCCAAGGGATTGCCAATTAACACGATCATAAGCCTTAAGCATGTCTAGCTTAAGTATCATAGCCGGAACCTTTTGTTGAGATATGGAGTGCAAAATTTCATGAGCTACAATTGCACCTTCAGATGTTTCCCGACCAGGCACAAAGCCCCCTATTCCAAGAAAACTATCCGATGAAGGAGCTTAGAAAGCCTAACCGAAATTGCCTTAGTAAATATTTTATATAAAGTAGTACACAAGGCAATCGGACGAAAATCCGAAAATGATGTAGGATTATCCACTTTCGGAATGATAGCAAAAAGACTAGTATTAAGCTCTCTCAAAATTGACCTTTTTTTTTTGGATTCCTCCGAGGCTAACAATACGTCATTACCTATAAACTCCCAACACTTCGGAAAGAATAGAGCCGTAAAACCATCCAGACCTAGGACCTTCTCCGGATGCATGGAAAATACTATCTCTTTCAGCTCAGCCAAAGTAAAGGGAGCCATAAGCATCTTATTATCTTCTTGAGATACTAATGAGGGGATTGAATGCACAATCTCATTGTCTAATGCAACTGGATCCACTGTAAGAAGTGACTTAAAGAACCTAACGGCTTCGGAAGCAATCTCCTCCTCATCAACAAGAGTGTTACCATTAGAGTCAGTAATATAGGAAATTCGATTACGAAGCCTCTTGAGCTTAGACGATGAATGAAAGAACTTAGTATTTCTATCCCCTTCAGAGAACCGGAGGTCCCTAAACTTCTGCCTCCAATAAGATTCTTCCCTAGGAAAAGTCTCAGTCAATTGAAGGTTCAACAACTTTAACCTATCATACAATAGAGAGGACATTCCTAAAGCCATAATGCATTTATTAAGCTATTCAATTTCTTCCTGAATCTTGGCCTTTTCTCCAAAAATGTTCTTAAAATGTGACACATTCCAAACCTTAATCCTCTTCTTTAAGAATCCCAGCTTCTTAACAAGCTGAAACATCCGAGACCCAGGAAAAAATGGGGCAGAGCACCACCATTTCTTTAATCAAGGTAGAAAAGATTGATCCCAAAACCACATTGGCTCAAACTTAAAAGGTAACTTCTAAGGTGCCCTATCCTCAAAAATAGTAAACTGAATAGGAAAATGATCAGATCCAATAAAGGGGAGAACTGAGGAAACAAAGTCCTATCTCGAATTGAACCAATTTTCCTAAACCAAAAAGGGATCCAGCCTTTCAGAAATTTGGCAAAAGTCTCTTCGCATGTTAGTCCATGTAAATATCCCATTAAGCGGTTTACAATCGACCAAATTTAAAGAATGAATGAAGTGGCAAAAGTCTGACATAGAGTGCTTGTTAGGGATGAGTCCACCAGCCTTTTTATCCAAACTATTAATTGCATTAAAATCCCCCTAAAAAAACTAAAAAACGTTGCACAGCAGAGCAGCAAGGGAAACCAGAAATTCCCAAAGGTTTCTTTTCTCTTAAACCACAGACGGACCATAAACATTAAAGAGCCAAAATTTTAAATTAGATATCCTACTTTTGACCAGACCAAGCATCTAGTTAGATGAGGAAGCAATTAATGAGAAATAAGGACTAGAGTCTTTCCAAATGATCGCAAGACTCCCAGAAGCACCTGAAGAGGGAGATGCACAAAAATTCCATACTTTCCAAGAAGAGAATAACCTATCAGCAGAAGATAGATTTAACTTAGTTTCTTTTACCATGACCACATCACACTTCATTAAGTCCATTTGTGACTTAATCAAGAGTCATTTGCTAGGGGCATTTAAGCCCCTAACATTCGAGGATAAAATCCTCATTGGACCTGAGGGGAAGCATCTACTCCCCTCAAAACTTCCAAAGAAACTGGAGAAACCTTGCTTGCCAAAAAAGTCTTGTGAAGACTTTGCTTAGTCACCAAGGTTCTTGTGCCTGGTGGACTAAAGGGTTTTTTGGATCTTTTCTTTCTGGAATTTTCCAGAGAGGAAAGAAGAGTTGATTGAATTCCCGCATCAATTTCTAGCCTAGTTTTACAGATTTGGGTTTATGATCTCTATTCCTTGGAGTTGACAAAGATGAAATGGGGGGAAGAGGGGTTTGAACCAAAGGAAGCCCGTTAGTACCCAAAGAAGTATCCATAGGTAACCTATTTTCTACCTCAAGAACCGAAGCCAACCTACCCTCTACCCTATCTATAAGAATGAGAGCCGAAGATGGCCCTAGAACTGATGTCGCCAAAGCTGTATCCATATTAAGTAAGTCAAAGGAGTTAGTAGTTGGAAAAGTAGCCAAGTCATTCTCCAAGCTACCCAAATCAATCGAAATTAAAGAAATTACTTTATTGGCTAAATCAGAGTTGAGAGAAACCACATTTGTATTACCAATATCTTGCACCTGAGCAATAAGCTGCTCATCTAGGATAATATCAATATCCAAAGCATGTTCTAAGTTTTTCAACCCTACAGGGAATTATGTCTCAGACCCTAAGACTTTTCCAAAATCATGAGAAGACATTCGCTTATTTAAAGCACCATTAGAATTATTCAAAAGAGAAACATTCACGCACCCACTCTTCAGGGAAGGAACAAAACAATGAGGAACCTCTCCAGAAGCTTCAGCAATGAATGTTTTCCTCAAAGGGGAAGTTAAATTAGCAACCGAGACATCTAAATGATTCTTATTCCAAACAAACAACTTTGCATTCCCATCAAAAGAGGACTCAATACCCTCCGAGTCAAATTGAATGGTTTTGATATGAAAAAACAAAGGAGAATCCACAATCACCAAAGAACAGCCAAAACTCCCAGAATCTTTGATAAGATTTTGATGCCAAAGACCAAAAGGAGGTCGAATATTACAAAACTTTGGGGGAGAGAGTTTAGGTGAAATTAAAACACAAATTTTAACAACCACCACCCCATCCTCAAACTCTGAATGAGACAACAAAAATTTGCCAAAAGAATCTTGAATCTTTGTTAAAATATCAGATTCAACAAATTTCGATGGCAACAAGGGAGGTTTAAACCAGGTAGGAACCTATTTTGGGCCAACCCTAGAGGATGCTAGAAAGGGCTTCCAACTTTCAACAAAGATTAGATTCTTTCCAAGCTAGAAAAATGGAACACACAATGCCTTATCCCTAGCACATGCAGAATTAAAAACAACAATAAATGAACTTGCAGAGAGAACATGGAAATATAAAGTGCCATACCAGTGCGCATGTATTTTATAATGGAGCTTTGACAGAGGAATATAGTCACCCCACACTTGGATAATGACTGCCAAAGCCCAAAGATCATGTGCCTTTTTCCCTAAGATAACATCTGAGGCGTCAATTAACGGAACTGAGGACGAAGTAGACTGTGAGGGAAAATCAACATTTTGCAATTGACCTTCCAAGCCCTTTGAAAATGGCTATGATTTAGCAGAGTTAGTCGCAAGGCCAACCCAACCCTTATTACCAGAAACCCTAGCATGTTGATTGTGTTTTTGACCGCCCTTCTGCCAATTTCCTTTATTCGTCGAGTTACGATCCCGATTCCCATTGCACTGAAAAAACCCTTTGAAATACATAGAAGTAGGAAAGTCATATATTTTTCCCCCACCATTGCGAGGAGACAAAACCAGAGCATCAACCCATCTTCCTCCATGAAAGGCCCATTGAGGAATGTGTCCAGCTTGATTGCCAAAAGGATCCTTGGGAGGAGGCGGATTTGCCACCGCCTCGTCTCCCTAACACATACACGGTTGCATGGCAAGCACAACTCTCCAAAACTCACGCATCGAAAACTCACCCGCAAGTAGTATGGTAGAATACAATTTTATTCCTTAAATATTCCTTAAATAGAACCTGGAGTAAGAGACTCTAATAGTCTGTTAAATATGCGTACAGAAAATTTTATGTAATTCCGAAGGGCTCTTCTAATTTCTCATTTAATAGAATTATGTGTAATGACTTCACTAACTCTCTTTGGAAGTCAAATCCGCAAAACGATTTTATTAAAACATTTGAGTTCATGAATTATATTTTTCTCTTGTGTCTTTTAAATATTAAGAGTTTTGTTTGGGAAGGTGTAGTTTTCATTCATGTTATGGTTTTTTCTATTATCTCAAAGTTATGAGACTTTGGGATAATTAAATAATATAAATAATAAATATAGAGTAAATTTATATTTTAATTGTTTAAATTTTTTAAGTAAAATTAAAAAGATTGTATATTAAGGTTTGAAGGTAAATATTAAAAATCCTATTTAAAAAAAATCAAAATGACACAAGAATAATTAGATATGCTAATCAATAATACCAAATTAATGAATGTTTAAGTTTTACATTTTTTAAAGATGTTTTTAATACTTTTTTATATTCAAGTTTGGTTATTAAATTTGTTATCATAGTATCTTCCTTATATTTTATATTCAAGTTTGGTTATTAGATGCAAAAGAAGTTGTCATAAATCGCATACAAGCATAAAACAAGAAGAGAAACCACTACACATTAAAAAATAAAAAGGTCACTCAATAATAGTGACACGAGTAATGAATAATTCAAAATAAATGAATTATCAAATTATAAACAATATTCATTTTATATTTAATATTTATTTTCAATAATTTTATTTTATATCATTTATGCACATAAACAATGACTATAGGATATTAAAATTAACTTAATTTTTTTTAATTGTTTTGATATAATAATTAAATAATTCATTTTCTTTACAAATGATTATTCAATTTTAAAAAATTTATGAACTCGTAAGTTACAGATTTATATTTATCAAAATGAATTTTATATTTAAAAATTTATATTTTAGAAAGTTCATAATATATCCCATGTTTATCATTCTTATACACATATACCAAAGCTAAACATTTGATTTTTTAATAATTTAATTTCTTGTTTCTACATAAGTCATTATATACTCATAATTTTAAACGTTTCATGCTGGTAATATCCTCCTTTTTCATGAATATATCTACTCAAATGTGCTTTCTACGGATTCTTCACCTTCTAGTACTATTCTACCATGAAATCGATTACATATATTTTATGTATGCAAATATATTAAATGAGGGCATCTACTTACAACTTCATTTTTTCAACCATGCATATGTACATGTCTAGATCGTTGGCACACTTGCCACAAAATTAGTATCATGTGTCCCACCAAACAATCAAGTTTAGTGATTGTTATCTATGAACAAATTGGATGGCTGATAGTTTATTGAAATGATACACTCTAAACTACACCTTCTATATTCTTATAAAAATTATTACATCTCCATTTTGAATTAAGTCATATGTTTCGTTAACATTTTTTAGTTTGTCTATTGTATAATTCTACTTAATGATCAGAAAGTAGAATTTAGTTTCCTCAAAATTAAAATTTGTTATATTTGAAGTGAAAATTTAAATCACTTACACATAAAATATTATTATGATGTGAAAATAATAAGTTTAAGATTTTGTATCTAAAATTTTAAAATATACTCTTTAGTTTAATATCAAGATGATAGTAGTTGGTTTTATATAAGAGATATTAAGGTCATGTATTAAAAATCTTATGTTTTTGGCCAATACATGAAAAAATATAATTTGGTCTAAATGAAATTACTTTTCTAATACATTTTTTTAAATAAATGTGTATTATGATTTAGTTTATTTTTAGTAATTTAAAAATAAATTAATGTTTCTCACCAATTTCTAATTTTAAAACTATTGAAGTATGACATACATAATTTGAACTAAAATGATTACAATATAAAAATCTAGCTAAAGTAAATTTTATTTCAAAAAATTAAATAATTCAAAATTATTAAAACATCTACTTTTGTAAATTTTGGTACTAGTAGTATGAATATACATTAAAGATGTAAAGAAATAGAATAAATAATTCATTTAGATTATTGATTGTGTGTCTTTACACCAACTTATATCTGTTAAAGATCTATATTAATAATAATTACATAATTTTAAAATTGTTTATTGCAAATTTACATACCTAAAAATATCACCCCAAGAAAATCTCTCAACATCTATTAATAAATATGTTAAAATATATATTAATAATTAATAGTTTCTACATATTTGGGTTTATGGCCTCTTTTCCCTGGAGTTCAAAAAGATGAAATGGGGGAAAGAGGGATTTGCACCAAAGGAAGCCTGTTAGTACCCAAAGAAGTATCCACAAGTAATCTATTTTCTACCTAAAGAACAGAAGCCACCCTATTGGTGCAGGTGCAGCAAGGCAAACAAATTAAAATTTGAAGACCTTTGAGACCAAGGAGGAGAGTCCAACATCAAAAAAAAAATTCAATAAAATCAATTATGAGATTCTAAAACCAATAATGGCTTTTGAAACTAAAAAAATGCAAAAAGTTGTCAAATTGTCCTTGAAGTTGTCAAATGTTGTCAAATGTTGGAAATTGGGTCAAAACACCCAAAAATGGATTTAGGAGGGTTTAGTTTCATTTGAAATGCAATAAGGGATGGAAATCTTTTTTTTTTAAATGTTATGATCAAAGTTGTAATGAATTTTCCAAAGTGCAAATTCAAAATTTCAAAAAGGCAACGGTTAGGAAGAATTAGGGGAGAAAAGTAAGTTTCAATTGTTTGTGTTAATTAAATATTGTAACCAACCAATAAGTGGTTGAACAACCTTGGAGGATTTATTTTAGTGATTTTTAATGCTTGGTACGGACAGGCAAGACCAGAAGTGTACGGATTGCAAGAGAAGGTTGAATAAAATTCAGTTCTCAAGCCATTTTTCTGCGATTTTATGATTTTGTGAGACTTCCTTTGCTTGGTATTTATGGTATATCATTCCTGAGTATCATCTTTGGCATATTACACATCTTTGAATGCTTTAGGGTCATTTTTCAAATAGCTTTTTGACTGTACATTCATTATTGTAGCAATTTAGACTAGTTTCTTAATAATTTCTGACAAGTTTCTAACCATGGAGGGTCATTCCATGAATGTTTTATTTCTGTTTCTCATGGAATAATCTATTTTTGACATTTACAATATGATTTAACTATTAGATTTGTAGATAATGGGGTTTTGATAGGGTGATCACCATTTGTTGAGTTGGAAAACCTAGTGAAGAGGCTAGGTAGGATGAAGGTTGGAGAGATCTACCTATTGGAGGGGCACATTTTATGATTTGGATAGTTGTAAAATTCCTATTTAAAGGTGTAGCAAAAATCATTTGTTTCTAGAAATGAGTGGAAGTGGGAGATAGGAGAAACCCTTGGTTTTAAGGGTTTAAGAGAAGAATTTGGGGTTTGTGGGCTTAAAGGCCTCATCCATTGAATTTGATTTCATCTCCCTCCCTTATTTGCCATATTATTCTTCTTTTTTGGGGTTATAAGTGATAGGGAGTCATATTTTCAGTACTTGCTTTGTAAAACCACCCTTTTTAGTGCTTAAAAACAAGGCATGTTGTAAGGACAACATATATTTTGGAGTTAATATTAATTTTCTCTCACTGCTGCACTACTTGGGATTCTAGGCCTAGAAGGAGCAAATTTGGAGTTTGAGCATTTTGGTATTGAATAGAAGACTAAAACTAGTTGAATCCCTTTATATTAGACCTAAGAACATATTATAAGTCATCATTTTTCTTCGGTGAAGTCTTCATCCATAATTGGCCCATTTGAACCATTTGGGGTGTTTGTAGGTTTAAGGGGATCTATCATTTCCTACCTTGTATTTGCCTTATATCTTACAAAGTAATCTATACTTGTTTGGGTATTTTATTATACCACCATACCTCTGCCAAGTCTACATCAAAGTGGTATCAGAGCAAGAAAGGTCTGGGTAGGAAGTTAGAAGGAGTGATGGCACCTAAGAACCAATTGGTTAAGGAGATTGAAGAGTTGAAAGAAACCTTGGAGTGGGAAAGAAGAGAAAGAGAACAGAGCAAGACAAGGGAGGAAAGAGCATGGAGAAGAGAGAAAGAGAGTATGCAAGCAAGGATAGAACAATACGAGAAAGAAAGAATGGACAATAGGAGGGAAGAACCTAATTAGGAAGAACAAAATGGAGATGATGGAAAAGAGAAACCAGAAAGACCAGAGCGTAGGAGGGTTGAAGATGAAATGGACCTTGAGGAGAGGAGGTTGGTTATACTTTTGAAGGCAATACAAAACAATGCAGGGAAAGGACATGTGGATGTACCTATCTTTCAGGGAAAGATGGCAAGATGGCTAGTGAGGAAGTGTTGGGTTGGCTTGATGCCTTGGAGAACTACTTTGAGTATGAAGAGATGGAGGATGATAAGAGGGTAAGGTTTGTAGAAAAAAAACTCAGAAGTACTACTTTGACTTGGTGGACAAGTTTACAAAATGATAGAATGTCTAGGGGTTTGACAAGAATCACACAGTGGGCAAGGATGAAGAATCTGATCAAAGAACAATTCTTGCCTTAAGATTATAGTATACATGTGAGAAGGATGAGACAAAACTTGAAGCAAAAAGACATGGATGTAATGTCTTATACTCTACAATTTCACAAATTGAGTATTAGAGGAGGATATGAAGAAGAAAATGAGAAGGTAGCCAGATATGTCAATGGCTTAAGGTATAACTTGCAAGATGAGATTGGTCTACAAGTAGCAAAGACCATTGGGAAATGCTTTCAATTGGCTATTAGAGCAGAAGAAAAGGGGAAGAGGAGACAAGAAAGATTAGGTAGAGGAGACAAAAGTGAATCTTAATTGGAATTTTGCATAAATCTTGATACTAGACTGACTGGATACATGATTTCAGATCTAGTTCTACTAAGATACATAAGATTACCAACTACACTTTTGTGTAGTTTTGTATCTATCTTTTTAGTATCATTATCTTTGACCAACTTTACATTTACATTCAAAGGCATGTTCATTGGTTTACAATTTTTCATTCTAAATCTATCAAGAAAATCCTTTGTAAATTTTTTTAAAAATAAAAATCCCATCATTAAATTGTTTGACTTCTATTCCAAGAAAGTAATGCATCAAACCTAGATCTATCATTTCAAGTTTAGTCTTCATAGCTCTTTTCTAAATTTGTCTAGTAATACTTCACTATTGTCAATGTAAATGAGATCATCAACATATGCACAAATTATAAGAAAATAATTAGTACCATTGATTTTGACATAAAGTGTAGGTTCACATTAACTTCTTTTGAATCCATTCTTTTGAAAATAGTCATCAATCCTACTATACCAAGCTTTTGGTGTTTCCTTGAGACCATAAATAGCCTTGTTGAGCTTGTAAACTTTTTTTTCTTATCCTGAAATCACATATCTAGGTAGCTTCTCTACGAACACTTCTTCATTTAAGAAACCATTTATAAATGTTGATTTAAAATCAAATTAATATACTAACCAATTAGATTGTGCTGCTAATGCCAAAACTATTCATATAGTATCCAGTCTTGCTACAAGAGCATTTGTTTCATTGTAGTCTATACCTGACTATTGTGCGAAGCCTTTTGCTACCAATCTCACTTTGTGTCTTTCAATTGATCCATCAACTTTATACTGTATCTTATAGAACCACTTTATTCCATGTTCCATTTCTTTTAATGGAATCTATCTCCTCATCCATGGCCTTAATTCAGACTTCATGCTTTACTGCATTTTTATATTGTCTTGGTTCTAAATGAATATGAGATAAAGAAAAATTTGTAATTAAATCAAGACTAGTAGTTCTTTCATAAATTTCTTTAAGAGTTTTTACCTTCCTTGGAGGAGGGCTCAAACTCAAATGAGGTTTTGATGATGAAGATGTTTTAGTGGAATTTGAGTTGTTTCTCGAGCTAGTAAGTTGAGATCGAACTTCTTGTTCTTTTTCCATAATTACTAGTCTTTCTTGTTCTTCATTCCATTTCCATATATCCTTTTCATCAAAAATTACATCTCGACTAATTATCAAGCTTTTTGTTGCTGGATCATATAGCCTATAACCCTTTGTTACTTCACTATATCCAATAAAAATGTGTTTTTCATTTTTATCATCAATGTTTTGTCTTTTTTGCTCTACAATATGAGCATAGGCCATGCAACCAAATACTTTGAGATGAGATACACTAGGTTTTCTTACACCACGTTTTCTTCCACTCCATGCTTGAAAAGGAGTCATATTCTTTACACTTTTTGCCTAACATCTATTTAACAAGTAAATAGATGTAGCTACTACTTCAGCCCAAAAAATATTTGGAAGATCCTTAGCCTTGAGCTTGCTTCTAGCCATGTCTACTATTGTACAATTCTTATGTTGAGCTACTCCATTTTTCTAAGGAGTATAACTTGCATTTAGTTGCCTTTAAATACCATTCCTTTTTCCAAATTATTGAAATTGATTTGAATTAAATTCTCCCTCTTTATCTTTGTGTAGAGTCTTTAAGAATCAACCACTTTGTTTTTCAACATTAGCTTTAAAATGCTGAAATATAGAAAATGCTTCTGACATTTCATTAATAAAATATACCCAAGTTCTTCTACTATAATCATCAACAAAAATAAAAACTAACTATTTTTGTTAAGAGATAAGGTTTGCATTGGACCACAAACATCGACATGCACCAATTGAAGAGGTGCTTTAGCTCTCCAAGCTTTTATGATAGGAAAGGAACCTCAGTGTCCCTTACCGATAATACAAACTTCAAAGACTTGATCATCTCATTCAATACAAGGTAACCATTTTAGCATTTGTTTTTGGCAAAGTTGTTTTAATCCTCGAAAGTGGAGGTGTTCATACCTCATATGCCATAACCATGATTAATTATCTAGGACTGCATTCAAAGTTTGAGTTTCTTCATATGCAAGTCCAAGGGGGAAAATTCTATTTTGTAGCATATCAACTTTAGCTACAATCTTATTGCTATCAATTTTATCATAGACAGCACATTCATTATTTTAAAAAATAACAATATCATTTCTCAATAAGCTATCCAACATTCAATAAATTGTGTGCAATTCTTGAAACATACAACATATCATTTTTATATCTCTCCATACCTTGTGTTAGTTTTAATTGCAACTATTCCTTTCCCATAACTTCAACTTCTTTATGATCTCCCAGTCTCTAATTTATTTTGGGAGACTCTTCCATATTCACTAAGATATTCTTACTTCAACTTCTTTATGATCTCCCAATCTCTAATTTATTTTGGGAGACTCTTCCATATTCACAAAGATATTCTTATTCCCTTTCATATGATTATTACAACCACTATCTAGAAGCCAAACATTTTTCAGAACTTTTTGCAAAAATTACACTGCACTTGTGATTTGTAATAATTTTGGTTCCCTCTATCATTATTGTTGTAGTATCTTCTTCTCCTATAACTTCTCCCTCAAATTTTCCAGATAGTTCACCAAAGTTTCTCTTTATTTTTTTAAATGTTAAGTTTTTATCCAAATGCTTGTTCAATCATCTTTTTATTGGATCAATTCATTCTTTCCTCGTGTGTTTGTAGAGACCCCATCAGTTCATTTACTGATAATGATTTTAGATCCTTTGATTCTTCAATAGCTATTACAATCGAATAATATTTCAAAGGCAGACTTCTCAACATTTTCTTTACTATCTTCTCATCTGTGAGATCAAAAAACATCTTGCGTTCATTCATAATCTTTCATGAAAAGATTTTCAGAATCTCTTCTGAGCATTTGTAATTTAACTGTTTTTACCTTATCTGTTCCTTGGTATGCATTTTGCAAGAAATCCCAAGCCTCTTTTGATATAGTTGTAGCATAAATTCTAGGAAATATTATCTTGTGTACTACTTGATGAATGATGAAGATGACTTTTGCATCTATCTTTTTGTCTTCATTTAGCTAATCATGTTGTGCTTGTGTCCAAGAGGAAAGCACTTGTGCATTTGCAGATTATAGATTTCTATTCTTAACAAAATCTCAGAAACCTTGATAAATGAACAGTGCTCTCATTCCGATGCCCCATTAATTATGTTTTCTCCTTTAAACAAGGGAGTTTGCGGCTATGACAAATTAAAACTATTGTTGATAGTTGATAGTTGCCATACTTTCAAACAATAGAACAGGAAAGTATTTTACTTATCTCTCCTTTATAGTGCCCAAATTTGCTTCTTTACACAATTGGTTTTCTTTCATGACTTTTCTTTTAAAGTCTCTCACTCTGCGGAAGTCTGTCACTTTGTTGTAGCTTCTCCTTCACGTTGCAATAGGTTTTGTTTCAGACAAAATAAGTTCCTGCAACTAGTCCAGGCTCTGATGCCAACTATTGGATCTAGAAGAGATATATGTGCAGGAATCTAACAACAAAACATATCATACAAAATAGGGCATACACAAAAAAACAGAGTGCGCAGTGTAAAGGTTTGTTGTAGCAAAAATGTTATTATTAATTATGAATGCAGATTACACAAGCACCACATATAGAGATCTGTAGAGATATGTTGTATCAATTCTCATCCTAATAATAGCGTCTTACATAAGCCCCTGTTTTACAGTTACAAAGGGCGGTTAACTTAGAGTACAAGGCAAGATTCAAATCAGATTACATTCAATGATGAGATGCCAGTTTGGACAAAGGCAAACTACAGTTGGCAGAGAGTTGATTGAAGATAGTAGAAGTTTATAGTGGGGGTGAATAGATGGTGATGATGTTTCCAAAAAGAAGGTGAGCAACTAAGCATTAGCACCATCAATCATTTATGCTAAGTGAGGATGAACCCTTCATTAGTTTATTGGAGAGAATTCACCCATAATTTGTATTGGAGCTAAACAAACTTTTCAAATTGTGCGCAGATCATAGCCTTCATTTATCTTAGGAGTTCGGATTAGTTGGAGTGAGGTGGATTTACAACTAGGTACATGAGGTAGCTAGGAAATCAAACCTTAGTGTTTTCTTTAAGCTCGATCCAATAGTTATGATTATATTGTATAATAAAAACATCATTACAGTTTAGTATTTAAATAACTTAAATATTTTTAAAAAAATTATTACTTAATTTTAAAATAAGAATGTTTAATATTAGTTTTTATTAGGTTTATTTTAAATCATTTACTAAAGAAAACAATCATTTCTTTATACATAAAATAAATTAAAAATTTTATAATATAATTAAATATTTAATTTTTTTTAAAAATCTTTTATCTAAAATTTATGTGAAAAATAATTAAAAATTTATTTACTTTTAAAAAATCGATATGATTATATAATATAAACATATTAAACCCAAAAACAAATATCTATTTCAAACAAATATAAACTCAAAAATTGAAGATTTATATTTTAAATTAAATAAAAATGGTTTAAATATAACATACATTGTTTTTTTTATGTAAAAGCTTTCTCTATTAGATAATAATATTAAAGTACATATTCACAAAAAAATGATGACACGGCAAAAGGAGTAAAAAAAACAAAGCTATTCATCAAAAAACTTTCTCAAGGAGCCAAAGCAGTGACAGCGGAAGGGGAGGATCTGGATCATCTTTCTTGCCCCATACATCAAGGGACCATTGTTTTGTCATGCATACATTCTTCACCTATAAATCACCTCTGAATTGTTGCATGGAACTTATCACAAATATAATTAAACTGAAATCAATCTGTGTACAAAAAATCATCTCCTTCAATTTTGAAGCATTCAATCCCGTCAAAATTAAAATCAAATGCTTAAAAATCTCCTCATTTTATGCACAGAATAAAAATAGCTGTCGTGGCAAAGTAAATGAGAAAATGAGAATATTCTCGCAACGATTTTTAAAATTGTTTCTTTAGACCACAATATAAACAAAATGGCTTCCATGGCGATCATTATTTATGTTTTCTAGACCAAAAAAATTTGTGGGCATTGCCAATTTAATACAGGTTTTTTTGTGACATTTATTTTCCCAATTTTTGTTTCTTACATATGGATGTTCTTTATTTTACTAAATTTTTTCTTGTTTTTTAAGGATATCTGACAGTTCCTTTACTCAATTTGGTTTAAAGATTGGTTCAGATTCTCTTAATTCAGGTAACTTTATAATGGTGCCTTTCTGGCTTTACATGATAGCTGTGACTCAAGAAATTGTGAAATAGTTCATTTTGCAATTAGATTCAATGCTATTGTAGATTCTCTATGTCAAATATCTATTGCCAATGTTTTAAGATGTCAACCAATTATCACTCTTTTAAGGTGTTTTAATTGAAAGTAAAATATTATATTTCATGCTGCTACATGTCTTTAATGTATTGTTGTATGAGAGCATATTGATAGGGCAGAGGGAAAAAAACTCTAAAAAACAAAACATATAAAAAAAAAATATTGATTTTTAAGAAAAATACTGATTTTTATTATTTGCCCATCTTTCTGCTCAATGCCACTTGATTTCCAAATCTATTACACAATGCCACTTTTATATAAATATAATTATAATATTCTAGAAAAAAAAAAACTTATCCAATAAGGTAATCACTGTGAGAATTCTAGAAAAATCTAGATTTTGGTAGAAATTACATATTTCTAACACTCCCCCCTAATTTCTACTGCCAATGCTGCTACATTCAAATTCTCTTTCTGATATCCATAACCAAGTCTACTGACTTTGAAAATCTTTTCCTTGCTTAGTATCTTCAACCAATTTCAAAATTGATGATGCCTTTCTCATGTGTTTGTTCAATTGGTGTGATAGTCCAATTGTTGCGACAATCCAACTACTAGTCTTTCTTGTTCTTCATTCCATTTCCATGTAACCTTTCCATCAGAAATTACATATCGACTGATGATCAATCTTTTTGTTGCTAGATCATATAGCCTATAACCCTTTGTTACATCACAATACCCAATAAAAATACATTTTTTATTTTTATCTTCAAATTTTTGTCTTTTTTGCTCTACAATATGAGCATAGGCAATGCAACCAAATACTTTGAGATGAGCTACACCAGGTTTTCTTCCATTCCATGCTTCAAAAGGAGTCATCTATTCTTTACACTTTTTTCTTGACATCTATTTACCATGTAAACAGATGTAGCTACTGCTTCAGTGCGAAAAAATATTTGTAAGATGTTATGCATAAGTTGTGTTGGTGCAGCTTCTAGTAGAGATTCACAATGCTGATGGTGATCATGTTTGAGACTTGGCTGAGTGGGATCATTTTTTTTTAGCATGTGTTGACCTAAATTGGGTCCGATACTATATAGGTTATGGACTGACTTAATGTAACGTGTTAATTGTTCTTCTTGATGTATTTCTGGGATGTCTTATGGGTTGGATATTATCTGTTTGGTCTCAAGCTGACATGTTTTGTAATTATGTAATATGCTTTATTGTTTGGTGGCCAACCTAATTGTTTAAGGTCGAGTGTTTGTTTATATATGTGTAAGATCTCATTGTAGACCATATATGTAAAGGAAAGGATGATAAAGGAGAAAATAATGTAATAATCATTCATGCAGAGGATTTGGTCAATAATTGATGATTGAGTTAGGTTTATGTAAGAGGAATAAGTCCTCCGGTATTGAGCTTAATCGGAACTTTACTCAGGCATTGAAGATGCTATCATTGCAGTTCATTCTTCCTTCCTGATTGTAGTCTAGATTTTTATGTAGTCAGTGAGACTCCTTTTGTAATAAGCAGTGTTCTCTAGGATATTGGCCTTCCTGCAAGTGCAAGCCCCTCAATTTGTAATCACATACTTAGTGCAGAAGTGTTATTTGACTGTGGGTAGGCTTCCCACCATGGATTTTCCCTTTACCGTGTTTTCCACGTACAGATCATGGTGTCATGTGGATGGTATTTATTTTGTAATTATAGATTGTGGGTAATTGATATATCTTCTATTTTGATAATTAGTTTATGTATTTCGGTATTGATCTTCTATATTTTGGTAACAATGTTTTAATTGCTTAAGGTTTTCGGTAATCTAGTAACAACTGATTCACCCCACTCTTAGTTGTCTTCTAGTTATTTGAACTATCTAATAGTCAACCGGTGTTCAGCTTTTCTAGGCAAAATAGCTCTAGGAACCAAGTCCATGCAATGACTAATACTTCTAACAGGTGGCAATCCATCAGGTACATTATCTAAAATGATGTCCTCATATTTTGTCAGCAAATCTCTTATCTCTACCAAGTGTTCTCCTTCTGATTGCGGTCTCTCAGCCTTCTTAGGAATTAGGGAAAAACACACATTCTCATGTCTCAGTCCATCCATGCATTTCCTTCCATCTACCAAATAGATTATGGCATTTGTACAGACTTCGCTCTTCAAAGGCTCCTCCAAAGGTAACAAAGTTTGTTTCATCCCATTGGCCACAATAGTGTATGTATTCTTCCTCCTATCATTTACTGCCTATCTATCAAACTGCCAATGTCTTCCCAACAAAAGATGACAAATATTCATAGGCATAATATCACACAAAACTTCATCATGATAATTCCCAATTTTCAATTTTACCAAACATTGTTCACTTACTAACAACTTATGTTCATCCTGAATCCATGTTATTTGATAAGGCTTAGTGTGTTTCAATCTCTCCAATTTCAACTCATTCAAAATCTCTTCTGAAACAAGATTACTTGAACTACCACTATCAATAACAACTTTACAACACTTATCAGATACCTTACATCTGGTCTTGAATAGGTTCTTCCTTTGTAAGGGTTCTTCATCTCCTTCGGTATGACACAAAGCTCTCCTCAACATCAACAATTCTCCATATTATGGTTTATTGTCTGATTCGGTGAGTTTCTCTTCCAGCACTGCTTCTCTTCCTGTATCCTCTATCTTCTTACATTCAAATGCATGATGTCCTCCTCCAAACTTAAAGAAAGTTCCTCTGAATGTCCTCTTGTCTTGTTTTCCAAAGTTCTCATTCCAGTAACCATCTCGTTCTTTCCTTTGGTAGAAGTTTCTATCATTATTTCGGTATGAATTACCTTCTTTTCTACAAACATGTGAACTACTTTGACATCCAACCTTTCTAGGGTGTAGGTTTAGGTATGCCCCAAAATAGACCTGGAGTAGTCAGAGTAGTCCAGGGCCCATATGTCCCCCCTTCTCCTATTGATCCCCCACTTGCAGTGCAGCATCCTGATATCATTTGTGAGGCGGCTTCATGGACCATATCGACTATTCACTCTCTGAGTAGCCTTTTGGTTTCTCAGGCTACGTCAGTAGCTCGGCCTACTCTTGATGGTAGCAGTGCATCTGGTGGCATTGACACGTCATCCTCGGCTCCACACATATGCATGCCCCATAGTTGTGTCATGTGTGGGCACATATGCTTGGGTCCAGTTGGACAACCCATTGATCCTCCTGTGGATAGTGCAGATTATGAGGTGCATGAGATGCATGATGCACTAGATATTATTACATAGATTGGAGGATACCCTGGGGAGTCCTCACATGCTAGAGGCAAGGAGGCACCATCATGATACATTGATGATGTAGTGGTAAGATCTATATTTTCACAGTTCATGTTATATTTTAATAAAATATCTATAATCTAGATAATATTAAGTACTAATTTTTATTTACATGGTGATGACCGAGGATGAGTTGAGATAGATTCAGGAGGGCACCTTGTCGGCCATTTCATTTGGCCTTGATAGCTTGACGGTACATATATTATTGCACCTAGTTGTTTGTATTTTATTGTACATACATGCTCATCATTTATATTGGTATTAATTAGATTATGTAGTAACTTGCATGTATATCTTATTTTACTCTTGTAGGGCACAAGCAGCACAAGTGCGAGGCAATCTGATTTAGGATCTAGTAGTGCAGTTGGAGACAAGGGAAAGGTAATTGAATGCAAATATGATTGAATGAATAGTTTAAATAACTTATAGTGATTATACATGTCTAGACATAGATTGATAGTTTCATATACTTGTTGTGTATATATACAGAGAATTCTTGGCTTCACATCCTTCATGATTACACGCAGTATACGTAAAGAAGAAGAAGAGATGCCTCAAGTAGATGTGTGTTTATTTTATTTTTTGATTAGGAGATATAATTTGTTATTATCAGTGACAATTATATGCTAACTTGTATCAATGTAGTGTTTCTGAACATACGTAGGTTGCGTATGAAAATATTCAAAACATACCTCCACTACTAAAGACATACATTAAGAGTCCTGCAAACTTGAAGAGAAAACATGGAGATGAGGTAAACATGCATAGTTCAATTATAGTTCATTTTTATGTTAACTTTTTGAATGTGAATTATATAATATAACTAATACTAATCGTGGTTTTTTTTTCTTGTGTAGGATCCTTTAGAGCCGAGCAGTGTGGTGAAGAGGATCGATTTTGATGATCCATCAACAACTTAGGATGTTATAGATAGTTTTGGGATGCTTACATGTCTAGTTGGCATGTATATTTTGTATATGGACATATATTCATGTCTTTAGACATACATTTTGTTTCAGTTGGCGTTTATGCCGTATTTGTGTATGGACATACATTTGTAATCATTTGACATTTTTATATATACAGAAGTTGATATTCAATCATATAAATTGTTGCTCATCTGTACATGGTGTTATCATGGAAATATTTAATCTTCATTCCAATAATTAACAATGGTTAACAATGGTTATTTAATGAATAATACAATTCATTTTATTTCATCGTAAGTGTTGTTTGTATAATGAAAAATATAATTCATTTAATGAATAATACAATACAATTCATTTAATGAACAATACAATTATGAACAATACAATTCATACCCTACCGGTCTCGTCCCTTGAGCACCCTAAGTGCTCAAAATTGTCAAAATTTGAGGGGCCCTAACTCAAAATTAGTGGCACTTATGAATGATTTGTTTGAACCTACGAGGCCATGAGAGGGGTCCCTACAAAATCCTATCTCAGTTTATCAAGTTGCCTTACGGTTTTATTAGGGCAGCAATTTTTTGGTTGGCAAAAAACTCGTCAGTCTCACTCAATCGAATGTTCTCGCATGGCCAATTTCTCATTTAGCTCATCGTAATGATGAACCGTCGGCTCTGACATGTCCAGTTAGACATTATTACCCTATGTATGCTCCTAAATTTCACCCCCCAATTGATCGAATGCTCGGGGTCATACCCTACTGATATTGTCCCTTGAGCGCCCTAAGTGCTCAAAATTATCAAACTTTGACAGGTCCTAACTCAAAATTTGTGGCACCTGTGAATGATCCGTTTGAACCTATGGAGCCACAAGAGGGGTCCCTAAAAAAACCTATCTCAATTTTTCAATATGCCTTACGGTTTTATTAGGGCAGCAATTTTTTGGTTGTCAAAAAAATTGCCAGTCTCACTCAATTGAATGTTGTCGCATGACCAATTTCTCGTTCAGCTCATTGCCATGACGAAACATCGGCTCCAACATGTCTAGTTAGGCATTATTACCCTATGCATGCTCCTATTCCCCCCCCCCTACCCGATCAAATGCTCAGGGTCATACCCTACCCGCTTCGTCCCTTCAGCGCCCTAAGTGCTCGAAATTGTCAAACTTTGACGGGCCCTAACTTGGAATCTGTGGCACCAGTGAACAATCTATTTGAACCTATGGGGCCACAAGAGGGGTCCCTACAAAATCCTATCTAGGTTTCTCAAGTTGCCTTATGGATTTATTAGGGCAGCAATTTTTCGGTTGGCAAAAAAATCGTCAGCCTCACTCAATCGAATGTTGTCACGTGGCCAATTTCTCATTCAGCTTGTCACGATGATGAACCGTCAGCTCCAACATGTCTAGTTACGCATTATTACCCTATGAATCTTCCTATTTTTCCCCCCCAACTCAATTGAACACTCGGGGTCATACCCTACCGGCATCGTCCCTTTAGTGCCCTAAGTGCTCAAAATTGTCAAACTTTGATAGGCCCTAACTCGGAATCTGTGGCACCTACGAATGATCCGTTTGGACCTACGAGGCCATGAGAGAGGTCCCTACAAAATCCTATCTCAATTTTTCAATTTTCCTTACAATTTTATTACAACATCAATTTTTCAGTTGGCAAAAAAAATCGTTAGTCTCACTCAATCAAATGTTGTTGCGTGGCCAATTTCTCATTCAGCTCATCGTGATGATGAACCATCAGCTCCGACATGTTTAGTTAGGCATTATTACCCTATGCATGCTCCTATTCACCCCCCCCCTCCCCAACACTCGATCGAACGCTCGGGGTCATACCCTATTGAAGTCGTCCCTTGAGCATCCTAAGTGCTCAAAATTGTCAAACTTTGACGGGCCCTAACTCGGAATCTATTGCACCTACGAACGATTCGTTTGAACCTATGGGGCCATGAGAGGGGTCCCTACAATCGCCAATCTCGGTTTTTCAATTTTCCTTACAATTTTATTAGGGAAGCAATTTTTTGGTTAGCAAAAAAATTGTCAGCCTCACTCAATCGAATGTTGTCGAGTGGCCAATTTCTCGTTGATCTCATCGTGATGATGAGCTGTCAGCTCCAACATGTCCAGTTAGGCATTATTACCCTATGTATGATCCTATTTTGTGGCCCCCACTCGATCGAACTCGTGATCCTTGACAGAAAACAAAATATGCAGAATCCACAAAATGGCCCACAAGGTTTTTTTCCTTTTTTTTTGGGTACAAAAGTCAAATATCAAATTTTAATTTATAAATTTGTTGGTCCCCAAAAATTTTCCCATTGCCACCTTTTATTTATTGAACTGCCACATTAATGGCAATGGCAGAAATCCGATATTCGATTAAATCCGATATCAGATTTTATTAGTCATATTTTAGAGAGAGAGAGAG